>NC_044310.1:180065568-180384734 GCF_007474595.2 Lynx canadensis | reverse complement strand
TACACTGTTTTGATTACTACAGGTTTCTAATATTAAAATTAGAAATTATGAGTTGTTCAATTTTGTTCTTGTTTTCAAGACTGTTTTGCTTATCTTGGTAGTTGACATCCCACATAATTTTTTTAAAGTTTTTGTTTAAATTCCAATATTTAACATACAGTGTAATATTAGTTTCAGGTGTACAATATAGTGATTCAACACTTCCATACAACCCAGTGCTGATCACAGCAAGTGCCCTCCTTAATCCTCATCACCAATTTCGCCCATTCTTCTACCCATCTCCCCTCTGGTTACTATCAGTTTGTTCTCTATAGTTAAGAGTCTGTTTCTTGGTTTGCCTCTCTCTCTCTCTCTCTCTCTCTCTCTCTCTCTCTCTCTTTCTCTCTCTCTCTCTCTTTTATCCCTTTCCTCATTTGTTTTGTTTCTTAAATTCCATGTATGAGTGAAATCATTTGGTATTTGTCTTTCTCTGACTTATTTCACTTAGGGTAATACTCTTTAGGTCCAACCATGTCATTGAGAATGGCAAGATTTCATTCATTTTTATGCCTGAGTAGTATTTCTTTCAGTAATGTCACGAACACACAGCATGTCTTCTTTATCCATTCATCAGTTGACAGACACTTAGTCTGTTTCCATAATTTGACTATTGTAAATAATGCTGTTATAAACATTGAAGGGCATGTATCACTTTGAATTAGTATTTTTGTATTCTTTGGGTAAATATTGCAATTGCTAGATCATAGGATAGTAATGCAATTGCTAGATCATAGGATAGTTCTATTTTTAACATTTTGAGGAATCTCTAAACTGTTTTCCACCATGGCTGCACCAGTTTGCAATCCCAGCAACAGTGCAAGAGGGGTCCTTTTTTTCCATATCCTCACCAACCTTGTTGTGTCTTGTGTTTTTGTTTTTGTTTTTGTTTTATTTTAGGATCAGCATGGCAATGTCTTTGATAGAAATTGTGTTGAGTCTACAGATTGTTTGGGGAATTACCACTCTCTTGACATTAAGTATTCCTGTCTGTAGAAAAGGGATATTATTTGATATATTTAGGCATTTAACTTATCTCAACAATGTTTTATAGTTTTCAGAGAACAAAATTTCTACTTTTTGTTGTTAAATGTGTTTCCAATCATCATTATTATTATTTTGTTGATAAGGATATGGAAAATACTGCTATAAATTTAACCTCTTTATTTTACCATAATAATAGTTTACAAAGTGCTATTTGATATAATACTGGTACAATTAGTAAGATTAATTTAATTGATTGTAACAAATCTCATGACATTGCTATATTGATAATGAAGTACACTGAGAATTTATATCAAAACCACTATAGAGGTTTTTCTGAAGTAGTTAATTGTCCAGAAGAAGAATTAGACTTAATTAATAATTGGCTAATTGTTGTACTAAGTCAAATTATTGACACTAAATGTAAGGTTCAGATATGGTATTTGAGGAAGATAAAAAAGTAATTAGCTTTTTGCATGATGACAAATCTTGGTTTAATTATTTGGTAGATCAAAATATTTCTTTAAAACAATAACCCTTATTGGCCTATGTAACTGAATGGAATATTCTACTTATCCTCCTCCTTTTTCTGTTTAATACATGCTATTATAAGAAGAGAAATGATGAGTAACTATTTTTGAGTAAGATTTGGCCAGGTGTTAGGTAAGTAGAATGTATAAGTATAATGTTAATCTCACAATTCTGTTTGTAAAATTCATTAGGTCAGCACATGTAGCTCCAATTTTTTTTTTTTTTGCTTTATATTACTCCATTGTATACATGTATGATAATTCACATTCACCCATTCTTATGTTGAAGTATGTGTAACTAGTGTCAAATTTGTTTGTTTATTTGTTTGTTTGAGCCAGTTTAGCATAATGAATTCTGAATACAGAGTAGGTTCTGGTATTTACTAGCGGAATGATCTTTAGTAAATGAATTGATCTTCCTTAACCTAAAATGTCCTAGTTTGTTAAAAACATACAGAGTAGAGGAGGAGCCAAGATGGCAGAACAGCATGGAAGTTTTTGTGTGTCTCGTGTCTATGAAATACAGCCAGACCAACACTAATCCATCATGCACACCTAGAAAACTGATCTGACGATTAACACAACAATCTGGCCAACCTGAACCACAGAATTCAGCACGTTTGCAGCATGGAGAGCTGAACTTGGTGAGAGAGAAGCCACAGAGGGAAGGGAACCACTTTTGCATGTGGAGAGAGGATGGAGATGGGGCATGGGGGGAGAATAGGGGGCAAGCACCCCTCCCCAAAAGCAGTTGGAGAGAAAGTGGAAAATAGGAAACAGCCACAGGGACTAAACTAAAAAGGGAGAAAGGAGAGGGTTTAAATTCCATTAAGACTGTAAACAGGGGGAGCGCAGAATCTGCAACTCTGCAGATCGATACCTGGCAGTGCTCTGGTGGGAAGGGTGAATCCCTAGGAGCAGAGTGGGGTCCAGGGGTTCTCAGGTCACACAGGGAGAAGTGGTCCCGCTGCTGGAAGGACATTTGGTAGAGGCTGTGAGGCCACCTGGGCCCAGCAGACCCCAGAAGGCAGCCACATTCGCTGGTGCTGGGGCAAGGTCATTGGGGGGGGGTGAAGCCTGGTGTCAGACGTGTGTTGTGATTTTCCATTATCCCTGAGGTGCTGCTGCTACACTGTCTCGCAAACTTTTTCTGGGGCGGGGTGGCAGTCTCTGGGCATCAGCAGCAGCACAGTCCCGCAAGTGTTCCTGGGTGCAGCTGGCACCCGGCCATTTCTTGGTGAGACCCTTTGCAGAGGGACAGAACGGGTCAAAGCCACAGTCCCTCAGAAGTGGGGGGCCAGGGAAGACAGCCACATCTGAGATAAAACTCAGGAGGGAGGTACTGCCTCGAGCTTGGTCATGGACAGTGTGGAAGTGGGGAGTGGACGGAAGCCAAAGATGAAGGACGGGTGCGCGATTGCTGATAGGGAGAACAGAGTTCTGATACTCAAGACTGGGTAGCTAGGTGACGCCATTTTCGCTGCTCCCGCGCATGCGCATATGCACCTGAAGCGCCACAACAATCCACCCCTGTAGGCTAGCAGCACCATCTAGTGGAGAATGGACCCATTACACTAAGCCCCACCCAACTTGGCCAACCTCCCTCTTCAAGACCACAAGTCTCACTGCCTGCTTAGTTTATGGACTATAAAGCTCTTCATAGTTTGACTTCTAGGGGAAAACAAAGTAATTTCAGTTGTATTTCAGTCTGTTAGCCAGTCCATCTATTCAATTTTCTTTCTTTCTCTCTATCTTCTTCGTTTCTTCTCTTTTTCTTGAATACAGAAGGAAAAAACATTTGTTTTAATTTTCAATTTTTATTTAAAATAGTTTTCTTTATTTTTTCTATTATAGTTTTTATTTTTGTGTAAATTTGTTCAAATTCTATTTTACTTCCATCATTTCATTTTAGTCTACTTCAGTGTATTCATTTTTTCAAATTCTCAAAAGATTTCTTTTTTTTTCCCTTTTTTTTCTCTAATCTATCAAGCCCCTTTCAACACCCAGACCAAAACAAATCTAGGACCTAGCATCATTTATTCTATTTTTCTTTGAGTGTTTGTTTTTAATTTTTAATTTTAATACTTTTTAATTTTAATTTTTTCTAACTCATTAATTCCTTTTCTCCCTTCAAAATGACAAATGAAGGAATTCACCCCAAAAGAAAGAGCAGGAAGAAATGACAGGCAGGGACTTAACCAACACAGATACAAGCAAGATGTCAGAACCAGAATTTAGAATCACGACAATACGAATACAACCTGGAGTCGAAAATAGATTATAATCCCTTTCTGCGGAGATGAAAGAAGTAAAAGCTAGTCAGGATGAAATAAAAAATGCTATAACTGAGCTGCACTCTCGAATGGATGCCACAGCAGCAAGGATGGATGAGGCAGAACAGAGAATCAGCAATATAGAGGACAAAATTATGGAGAATAAGGAAGCAGAAAAAAAGAGGGAGGTTAAGTCAAAAGAGCCTGATTTAAGAATTAGAGAAATCAGTGACTCATTAAAAAGGAACAACATCAGAATCACAGGAGTCCCAAAAGAGGAAGAGAGAGAAATAGGGGTAGAAGGGTTATGTGAGGAAATCATAGTGGAAAACATCCTAACCTGGGCATAGACACAGACATCAAAATCCAGGAAGCACAGAGTACTCCCATTAGATTCAACAAAAACCAATCATCAACCAGGCATACAATAGTCAAATTCACAAAATACTCAGACAAGGAGAGAATCGTGAAAGTGCAAGGGAAAAAAAGTCCTTAACCTGCAAGGGAAGACAGATCAGTTTGCAGCAGATCTATCCACAGAAACTTGCAGGCCAGAAAGGAGTGGCAGGATATATTCAATGTGCTGAATCAGAAAAATATGAATCCAAGAATTCTTTATCCAACAAGGCTGTCATTCAAAATAGAAGGAGAGATTGAAAGTTTCCCAGAAAAAAATTAAAGGAGTTTGTGACCATTAAACCAGCTCTGCAACAAATTTTAAGGGGGACTCTCTGAGGGAAGAAAACATGAAAAATAAATACATGCATACCAAAAGCAGCAAAGATTACAAAGGACCAAAAAACACCACCAGAAACTCCCATCTCTACAAGCAACATAATGGCAATGAATTCATATCTTTTAGTACTCACTCTAAAGGTCAAATGGACTCAATGCTCCAATCAAAAGACATAGGGTAACATAATGGATAAGAAAACAAGATCCATCTATATGCTGTTTACAAGAGACCCACTTTAGACCTAAAGACACCTTCAGATTGAATGTAAGGGGATGGAGTACCATCTATCATGCTAATGGTCAACAAAAGAAAGCCAGAGTAGCCATACTTATATCAGACAATCTAGACTTTAAAATAAAGATTCTATCAAGAGATGCAGAAGGGCATTATATCATAATCAAAGGGGTCTATCCACCAAGAAGACCTAACAATTGTAAACATTTATGCATCAAATGTGAGAGCACCCAAATATATAAATCAATTATTCACAAACATAAAGAACAGCATAGATAGTAATACCATAGGAGATTTCAACACACTACTCACAGCAATGGACAGATCATCTAATCAAAAAATCAACAAGAAAACAATAGCTTTGAATGACACACTGGACCAGATGGACTTAACAGATATATTCAGAGCATTTCATCCTAAAGCAGCAGAATATACATTCTTCTCCAGTGCACATACGTTCTCCAGTATAGACCACATTCTGGGACACAAATCAACCCTCAGCAAGTACCAAAAGATCAGGATCATACCATGCATATTTTCAGACCACAACACTATGAAACTCAAAATCAACCACAAGAAAAAAATTGGAAAGGTAACAAATACTTGGAGACTAAAGAACATCCTTCTATATAATGAATGGGCCAACCAAGAAGTTAAAGAGGAAATTGAAAAGTATATGGAAGCCAAAGAAGATGATAACACCACAACCCAAAACCTCTGGGATGCAACAAAGGCGACCATAAGAGGAAAGTATATTGCAATCCAGGCCTTCCTAAAGAAAAAGAAAGAGCTCAGGTACAAAACCTAACTTTATGCCTTAAAGAGCTGGAAAAAGAACAGCAAATAAAACCCAATACCAGCAGAAGACAGGAAATAATAAAGATTAGAGGAGAAATTAATGCTATCAAAACCAAAACAACAACAACAACAACAACAACAACAACAACAACAAACAGTAGCACAGATCAAAGAAACCAGAAGCTGGTTCTTTGAAAGAATTAAAAAAAATTGATAAACCACTAGCCAGGTTGATCAAAAAGAAAAAGGAAAGGACCCAAATGAATAAAATAAAGAATGAAAGAGGAGAGATCACAACCAACACAGCAGAAATAAAAAACAATAATAAGAGAATATTATGAACAATTATATGCCAATAAAATGGGCAATCTGGAAGACATGGACAAATTCCTAGAAACATATACACTACCAAAACTGAAACATGAAGAAATAGAAAATTTGAACAGACCCATAACCAGTAAATAAATTGAATAAGTATTCAAAAATCTCCCAAAAAACAAGAGTCCAGGGCCAGATGGCTTTCCAGCAGGAATTCTACCAAACATTTAAGGAAGAGTTAATACCTATTCTCTTGAAGCTGCTCCAAAAAATAGATATGGAAGGAAAACTTCCAAACTCATTCTATGAGACCAGCATTACCTTGATTCCAAAACCAGATAGAGACCCCACTAAAAAAGGAGAACTATAGACCAATTTCCCTGATGAACATGGATGCAAAAACCTCAACAAGATATTAGCCAACCAGATCCAACAATACATGTAAAAAATTATTCACCAAAACCAAGTGGGATTTATACCTGGAATGCAGGACTGGTTCAATATCCACAAAACAACGTGATTCATCACATCAATAAAAGAAAGGACAAGACCATGTGATCGTCTCAATAGACACAGAGAAAACATTTTTACAAAATACAGCTTCCTTTCTTGATAAAAATCCTCAAGAAAGTAGGGATAGAAGGAGCATACCTCGAGATCATAAAAACCATATATGAACCACCCAATACTAATATCATCCTCAATAGGGAAAAACTGAGAGCTTTCCCTCTGAGATCAGGAACAAGACAGGGATGTCCTCTCTCACCACTGTTATTCAACATAGTATTGGAAGTCTTAGCCTTTGCAACCAGACAACACAAAGACATAAAAGGCATCCCAATCGACCAGGAGGAGGTCAAACTTTCACTCTTCATAGATGACATGATACTCTATATGGAAAACCCAAAACATTCCACCAAAAAAACTACTAGAACTGATTCATGAATTCAGCAAAGTTGCAGGATATAAAATCAATGCACAGAAAATGGTTGTATTCCTATACACCAAGAATGAAGCAACAGAAAAAGAAATCAAGGAATCAATCCCATTTACCATTGCACCAAAATCCATAAAATACCTAGGAATAAATTTAACCAAAGAGGTGAAAAATCTATACACTGAAAACTATAGAAAGCTTATGAAAGAAATTGGAGAAGACATGAAAAAATGGAAAAAAGATTCCATGCTCCTGGATAGGAAGAACAAATATTGTTAAAATGTCGATACTACCCAAAGCAATCTGCATATTCAATGCAATCCCTATCAAAATAACACCAGAATTCTTCACAGAGCTAGAACAAATAATCCTAAATTTTGTATGGAACCAGTAAAGATCCCAAATAGCCAAAGCAATCTTGAAAAAGAAAACCAAAGCCGGAGGCATCAGAATCCCAGACTTCAAGCTATACTACAAAGCTGTAATCATCAAGGCAGTATGGTACTGGCACAAGAACAGACACTCAGATCAATGGAACAGAATACAGAACCCAGAAATGGACCCACAAACGTATGGCCGACTAATCTTTGACAAAGCAGGAAAGAATATCCAATGGAATAAAGACAGTCACTTCAGCAAGTGGTACTGGGAAAACTGGACAGTGACATGCAAAAGAATAATCCTGGACCACTTTTTTACACAATACACAAAAATAAACTTGAAATGGATGAAAGACCTCAATGTAAGACAGGCAGCCATCAAAATCCTCGAGGAGAAAGCAGGCAAAAACCTCTTTGATCTAGGCCGCAGCAACTTCTTACTCAACACGTCTCTGGAGACAAGGGAAACAAAAGCAAAAATGAACTACTGGGACCTCATCAAAATAAATAGCTTCTGCACCGCGAAGGAAACAATCAGCAAAACTAAAAGGCAACTGACAGAATGGGAGAAGATATTTGCAAATGACATATCAGATAAGCGGTTAGTATCCAAAATCTATAAAGAACTTATCAAACTCAATACCCAAAAAACAAATAATCCAGTGAAGAAATGGGCAAAAGACATGGATAGACACTTCTCCAAAGAAGACATCCAGATGGCCAACCGACACATGAAAAAATGTTCAACATTACTCATCATCAGGGAAATACAAATCAGAACCACAATGAGATACTACCTCACACCTGTCAGAATGGCTAACGTTAACAACTCAGGCAATAACAGTTGCTGGCAAGGATGTAGAGAAAGATGATCTCTTTTGCACTGCTGGTGGGAATGCAAACTGGTTCAGTCACTGTGGAAAACAGTATGGAGGTTTCTCAAAAAACTAAAAATAGAGCTACCCTATGACCCAGCAGTTGCACTACTAGGTATTATCCAAGGGATACAGGTGTGCTGTTTCAAAGGGACACATGCACCCCCATGTTTATAGCAGCACTATCAACAGTAGCCAAAGTATGGAAAGAGCCCAAATGTCTATTGTTGGATGAATAAAGAATATATATATATATATATATATATATATATATATATATGTATATATATATATATATATTCTTATATATATATGTAAGAAGAATATATAAATATATATATAAAGAATATATTTATATATATATATATAATACACACATATACATACAATGGAGTATTACTCGGCAATCAAAAAGAATTAAATCTTGCCATTTGCAACTACATGGATAGAACTGGAGGGTATTATGCTAAGCGAAAATAGTCAGAGGTAGACAAATATCATATGAGTTCACTCATGTGAGGATTTTAAGAGACAAAACAGATGGACATAAGGGAAGGGAAGCAAAAATGATATAAAAACAGAGAGGTGAACAAAACATAAAAGACTAGTATATATAGAGAACAAACTGGAGGGTTGCTGGAGGGGTTGTGGGAGGGCGGATGGTCTAAATGGTTAAGGGGCATTAAGGAATCTACTCCTGAAATCATTATTGCACTATATGCTAACTAATATGGGTGTAAATTAATTTAAAAAAATAAAATTAAAAAAAACATACCATGTATATCACTCTTAAGAGTATGTTTAGGGTTAAATGAAGAGGAGCTCTTGCTGTTTTTAAGTGCTCAATAAATCATAGCTGATATTATTGGCATTTTGTGATTACGGGCAGTAATACTATGTACTATCTTGTGCATGTTTCCTATGGAAGAATCTTTTCTAGGATATATACCTAAGAATGGAACTGCCAGATCATAGAATTTGTGTATTTATTATTTCCTCATAAGTTATTTTTTAAATGTCTGTTCCTATTTTTATTTTCAATAGCAACAATGTATAAGAAAGCTAATTCCTTCATTAAGAATTGGCATCGTTATCTTTCACAGCAGTTGTTTTAGTTTTATCAATTTAATTGAGAAACTAACTGAATACTTACTTTACACTAAACACTAGGCAGTAGAGATGTAAGATCAAATAGGCAGGGCATCTGCTCTGAAGGTGCCCATTAAATGGGTTGAGAGCTCAGGTACATAGATATAAACTATGTATATACAGCAAAGTGCCACCATGTAATAATGGAGATTTGCACAGTATTAGCCTTTTCCTCAGCACTCCTGTTATCCAGAATGTTCATATTTAGTGACTACTAGTTCTGCATTCATAGGAATTATAATAATAAGCTATTTGTTTTATTACCTTTTAGGTTGTTAGTTTTTCACAATGGTAAATAATTTTGTTAACAATATTTGTACATAAAATTTGCATGGTTTTAGGATACATTTGCTCATTTATTCATTTAATTAAAATATATTTATTAAGCTCTTTGATATATATTAATACAAATATTTATTAAAATGCAATTTTTAGGCTATAATTTTGGCCCTGTGTTGGGAAAACTGATCTCTGACAATAAAGAGTACAGAATGGAAAGAACAGAACATTTAGGAACCTTAAAATATTTTGAAAATTTTATTTATTTTACATATTTCACCTTCTAATGAAAACATATACTCACAATTAATCTGATGTTAGCTCCTTCGCTTTATAGATAAATTTATATTTAATAAAGTGTGTTGTCATTGCCATATGCCATCCTCTTGTGACCATGAGTGAACTCTAAATTTTCATCAAAGTGATCTTCTGGTTCCCATAGCAACTTGTCCCTCCTCTCTTCCTGTCATCCAAACTGTGATGACCTTGGACCTTCTTACACACATATTTTGAAGCTGGAAACGAGTGAGATTTTGAGCTTTGTGTGGTTCTTTCAACCAGAACACTAAGGTCTTCTGGGAGCTGGAAATTGAGAAGTTGATTTTAAGTAAGTGAAAATAAGCTTGACAGGAAAATAAAAAGACAAGTGGATTCATGTTGAAATACATCAGACAAGGAAAAATTTCATTCAATTTTTTTAAACTTGCTTCTCTGTATTTATTTTGAAATCACATTTAACGTGTAGATATTTCTGCTTTTTATGATAAATGACAGGCAAGGGATGATGTATCGGTGCTCCTTCAATAAAGGAAAATCATGAATTCAGATTTCTATTCTTTTGCAGTTACTCTGGTAGAAGACAATCAGTTTTATAATATGGTATTTCAAATTAATTCCTAATTTTAGCATAATTGTATTGTTTAGCAGAATAGTATTTTGTTTTTCAGTTCATCTAATACTAGTAGTTATATATAACATAACATTATAGGGGCGCCTGGGTGGCGCAGTCGGTTAAGCGTCCGACTTCAGCCAGGTCACGATCTCGCGGTCCGTGAGTTCGAGCCCCGCGTCGGGCTCTGGGCTGATGGCTCGGAGCCTGGAGCCTGTTTCCGATTCTGTGTCTCCCTCTCTCTCTGCCCCTCCCCCGTTCATGCTCTGTCTCTCTCTGTCCCAAAAATAAATAAACGTTGAAAAAAAAAATTAAAAAAAAAAATAAACATAACATTATAAAACAACTTCATTTAATATATAAGACTTCAGTTTACATTGAAATATAGAAGCTTAGTACCATATGTTATATTCATTTAATAAGTTAACATGTCGGAATGGTCTGATGGTCATTTATAAGGCTTTTCATGCATCAGTTTATTGTAATGCCTGTCTAAAAAAATGGGAATTTCACTTTTTCAGATAGGCAAACATCCTTCTATTTAGAAAGATAATATCCTTAAATGATATCACACCAAATCCTCTATCTATAGTGCTGGATAATTCTGATATCAAGAGCATTAACACCACAATGATTCGCATTTAATGTTTGAAGTGACTCGCTCTGTTTCTTTCCATAGCAAGTCCTGCTTTTCAGTCTGCCTGCCTTCATCCTTCTCTAATAAAAATGCAGCATCTTTGTGAAAGGGAATTTGTGATTTCTCTACCTACTTTTTTCTGTATGATTCTTTTGACAAAGACTCTGCTATGGCTCTTGGGGCCTTACTGGATGTGTCTACCACTATCTCAGATTCAGTCAGAGTGCCCAAATAACAAAAAGTTGAAAATTTTGCAAAGATACCTCCTTTCCCTGAGTGACGTAGTCCTGAAAGTCATTTGATGTCCTAAATTGACTGAGTAAACTGGAAAAGTAAAGTGTTTATTTATTACTAGCAATCTGACCATGTGCTTAAGTTCATTCTTAGATTATTTTTCTATCCCCTGTTTAATGACGATGATAATGGGAACTAATATTTATCGAATGCCTGCAATGCCCCAGTTAGTAATCAAAATATTTTATATGTAACAAAGTTTTATTCCTATATTATCCCTATTTCAAATGAGGAAATTAAAATATAGGTAGATTAAGAACCTTTTACAAGGTTACTGGTAAGTCAGAAGCAGGATGAAAACACAAATAGTCGTTTCACAGTGCATATTTAGAACCATCTACTTCATTCCATAGGTCCTCAGTACTGAGAAATATATCTTGGTTGTTTTATTCTTCCCACAGAATAGAGAATGGTGCATTCATTAAGCTAAACAAATATGTATTAGTAATTAGTGTATACACATCCGTATGTTTATATTTGAGTGAATGTGAGCATCGTTATTAATGTCCAAGTTTTCACAAGGCAATCAAAGCCGGTATTTTGAAAGAGAAAAGTAGGTTTGTGGCAACTCTATTTTTATTTAAAGCATCTATTTATGTCCTGACAGAAGTGATAATGATTTCTAAATGAAGTAAATTGGTAGGTGTTTGCATATGCCAATGAAGATAAAAAATTATACAAAATTACCTATGGATGTTTAGAAGATGACAAGTTCATAAATTCAGATGTAAAGGTATGACCTCCTGAAATCTGACAGAAGATACTGGAAATAAAAGGGGAAAACTGCAAAATAAAATCCAGGGAAGCCTTTTAAAAAGGCAAAGTTCATAGATGTGTATGGGTGTGTGTCTAGTTTTGAATGATTATATAGAAATTAGTGTCAGCCATTAGGTTTTACATTACTCATTTTGAGAGAGATTTATGAAAGAATTTCAGAGTAATAGTCCAGAAAAAATAATTACACATGAAACCTGTTGAATGTTTCAAACTGGTAATTAAAAAAAAAATCAAATTATAGAGATAATCTATGTAGAGGGTTTTTTTTTTTAATACCAAAATTTATTCTGTGGGAGGATTAATTCTTTAAGTCAGATAATTAATTCTCAACAGAACTAGCTTAATCATCATTATGCTATATATTAGGGGGGTAAAGGACAAATTTCTGTAATATTTTTATGAAGAAAAAATGAGGTTTTCATCATTTGTAGACAGTAAGAATGTCAATTTCTTAACAATTCCACAATAATACTTTTGCTCACCTTCTTCTTCCCCTGAAAGTCTTTTTCTTCCTTTCTTATAAAGATTATATACTTCTTATAAAGTATATAATCTAAACCACTTGGCACTTACCACTGTTTCCCTGTATCTACTCTTTCCTTCACTCTTATTTTTTCTCTACAAAACCATATGTGCCCAATAATTTTCTTTAACCAGTTCCAAAAGTTTTTTTAGAGCATTTTATAACAGGGGGAAATTGGTGTGCGGACCCCATGGGGTGTCAGCAGGGGCAGCTCAACTCTGAGTAAGTCACTATCTTAGTCTTTTTGAAAACAGTATTTCCTCTTGTTTTCTAAATCACTATATTCATGGTAGTTGAGCCCAGATCTCTGACACACTGAACCAAATGTTGCTCATAGCTTAATGGGACATTGTCTTTTTGTGAATTTGTAACTTTCATTTCTATATTTTTAACTTAAACTTTATTTCTTTACAGAAGTTTTAGGTTCACAACGAAATTTGGTAGAAAGTGCAGAAAGACAATGTCCCTTGTCTTCGAACATGCACTACTCCCCCCATTTTCAGTATTCCTCACCAAAATTGCATGTCTGTTACAATCAATGAACCTAAATTGACACACTTTATCATACAAAGTTCAGTTTACATTGGAGTTCACTCTTGATGTTCATTCTATGGGTTTCACAAGTGTACAATGACATATTATCTACCATTATAGTATGATATAGAATAGTTTTAGTGCCCTAAAAATCCTCTGGTTCTGCCTATTTATCCCTTCCTCCTCTCTAACACCTGGAAAGATCTCCCTGATCTTTTTACTGTCTCAATAGTTTTGCTTTTCCAAGAACATCAAACATTATTGGAATCATACATTATTGGGATCATACATTATTTTCAGATTGCCTTGTTTCACCTACCAATATACATTTAAAATTCTTCCATGTCTTTTTGTGGCTTGATAGCTCGTTTCTTTTAGTGTCGAATAATATTCCATCGTCTAGATATACCACAGCTTATTTATCCATTCACCTACTGAAGGACATCTTGGCTGTTTCCAAGTTTTGGCAATTATGAAAAAAGATGATGTAACATACATGTGTAGGTTTATTTGTAAACCTAAGGTTTCAGTTCATTTGAGTAGATACCATTGAGTGCAATCACTGAGTCATAGAGTAGGGGTATTTTTAATTTTGTCAGAAACTCGTTGTCTTCCAAAATGACTGTAGCATTTTGCATTGTTCCCAGCAATGAATGAAAGTTCCTCTTGCTCCACATTTGAAGCACCATTTGGTGTCGTCAGTGTTTTGAACTTTGGCCCTGCTAATATGTGTATAGTAGTATCTTGCTGTTTTAACTTGCAATTCCTTAATGATATATGATGTTGAACATTTTTTCATGTTTGCTCTATTTGTTTACCTCCTTTTGTGAGATAGGTGACCATTTAAATCTTTTTTCATATTTTTCTAATTGGTGACTTATGAAGGAAAAGGACACGGTGAGGTGAGGCAGCTGCCCAAAGGGAGTTAGGGAGTCAGCTGCTCATTTACCAACATGTCCATGTTGATTTTGTTTCAAATAATTCATAATGATTCATATGTGATTCACAGGTTCTTAGCCCAAGAAACAGTATATGATAGATACGATGTGTATGTGTGTGTCTCAGAATGATAATTTCATTGGCATATCTATCATATATGGAGTAGATGTTTTTCACACCTTAACATTCTCTATGTAGAAAAAATTTCTTCAGAAATAATCCTATAACATTAAGTTACATTTTCTTGATTAACTATTTTTTTAAGTTTTATTTATTTTTTAAGTAACCTTAATAATAACCTCTATTCCCAACATGGGGCTCAAACTCACAACCCTGAGATGGAGAGTCACATGAACTTTTGACCGAGCCAGCCAGATGCTCCTTGATTCATTGTTTTTAAAACAAATTCAAAAGAGATTTTACTTTTAAAGCTATCATTTAATATTCATGCATAGACTAAAATTTGCACATACCAAAAGCAAAAATTAAAACTCACAGTTCACATACTATTTCACAGTTTTTAAATTATTATAAACATAACTAAAATTTTCAAGTAGCCACAAACTATAATAGCATTTAAGTGAATCAAGTTCTTTTCTTCATATTTATATTCACTGTTCTGTCATTGTTTAATTGAAATTACTTTTTAAAATTCAGAATATGAAGAGCCTTAAGAGCCCGGAGACCCAAATTTCTCTAAAAGCAAGCTCAACAATTCTCAACCAATTTAAATTTAATCTCCAAACAAATGCACATAGCTGAGTCCATGTGTGTTGGGTTGTAGCTGTTATTGACAGTTATTAGAATTAAATTCCATGTAGAATACAAAAGTTATGAAAGGAAAAGTAATAAAATATGCCTGTTTAATACTTGTATATGTGCAATTAAAAATTAACAGTAACCACAAAGATTATTTAGAACTCAGAACAAGAAATATTTCTCAGATAAGTATTTTATGACTGACATTATTTAGAATTGCTGGTCCATAATGATAATATAAAGCAGGCTACAATTTAGTTAGTCCATCATTATTTTAAAATTCTATACAGACTGTATACCCCATTTTTCTTGCTCTCAGGACAAACTAGTCTCAACCAGATCACTTGATTGAAGATTTTTTAGTGGTCCAAAATTATTATTTCATATATTAATCTCTTGGTTAGTCCTACAGCTGCATGATTATACATGTGTGGGGAATGGATTTACCACTGATTCAGCAATATTGTTACCCTTATGTTCATGGAACACCATTGGAAATGTCATCATTTTATAACATAGTATGTTGAGTGGAAGCTTTAACATAGTTTTTGTTTGTTGTGCTTCTTTTTTCTTAAATTTCTTTAATGTTTATTTACTTTTTGAGAGACAGAGAAACAGCGTGAGCAGGGGAGGGGCAGAGAGAGAGAGGGAGACACAGAATCTGAAGCAGGGTCCAGGCTCTGCGCTATCAGAACAGAGCCCCACGCGGGGCTTGAACCCAAGAACTGTGAGATCATGACCTGAGCCAAAGTCTGACACTTAACCGACTGAGCCAGCCAGGCACCCCTGTTGTGCTTCTTAACTGAGAGCATATTTTACATCGGTAATAATAATGGTGAAGAGGCTGCAACAAGAATTTAATTTTTAATCTAGAATTTTAGATGTAAGAGAAATATAATTTAAATCTAGAATTTATATATGAACCAGAAGAAATATAATTTTAAATCTAGAATTTTACACTTAGTTGTTTTTTTTTTTACAAAAGCAATGGTGAAATAAACACAAGGTCAATAATCTATCAATATAGAAATTAAGTGAAATAAATGCAATAGAGTATTCACCATCAAGAAATCAGCCCAGAAGAAGTGGAATGTAGAAGCAATGGTGTCAAAAAATATTAGACTAGTGTGCAAACCGAATTATCTATCAATAGTATAAAATGTTGGTAATAATAGCTACTTTTATTTAAACAATGAATTAGAATTTTAGATAATAAGATATAAGGGAAGAAATATTTTGGAAGACGGACATAATCGATAGGATAATATTTTACAGGAAATGTAAAACCCAGATATATAGATTTAACAATTAAAATTAAAACTAAAATACAATATAAACAAAAGCTGTTGATTCCAAACCAGTAGAGAAAAGATAATGAGTTAACTTTATTATCACAGCAGAAGGTAAGAATGAAGTAGAAAGAGATATAGGAGAAGAATGCTAAAAATAAAACACAAATGAATTAGAAGGAATAAATTAAATAAGTGTGGAAGCATCAAACTGGCACACATGTAAGCCAGAAAACTACTCTGTGATAATCCATACTTCCCTCATTTGTCTTTCATAACTTCCTGTCTTACTGTCTTAAGAATTGCTCATAGCATCCCTAACTTGCTGCCCAGGATTGCTGCAAGACCTTGTATTTGTGTACCCAGTAAGACTGGCAGCATCTTGCTCTATGAAAGCAGATTTTCACTGTAAACTTTAGGTTATTGAATCATTGCTTTGAGTCCCTGTAAATAACCTCATAAGGAATGATTGCTTTGTTAAAGGACTCCATGTCAGTTTCTATGCTTGTTTCACCTGACAGTTTAATTTGATTTCTTATAGTAGGTTGGTTGAGTTGCCAAGCTCTATGTAGTGTGGTCCTAATTCCATAGTTGGCAGAGAACCCAACATACATTCAGACTTGTTCCCTAAAATACCACTTACACTTCAATTTATTCTAATCCAAATGCATTTTCTTTTGTATCTGTCATGGTTTTATCTACTTCTAATCCTCAGTCACCTAAGATAATTCCTGCCTTTCATATGTTTCCTCACTATAATCTACATTCTCACTGACAAAACTCTTCAAAGCATGACTTAGATTTGCAGTAGTCACTACAGAGATTATGTAGTGTTACCAAATTGGTGAATTTAAGTGAGTTGTGATGATTAATTTATATCTAAAGTTGGCAAGCATATTGTGCCTATTTGTTTGGTCAAACACCAGCCTAGATATTGCTGTAAATTTATTTTTTAGATAAGATTAACATTTAAATCAGTAGGGGTGTGTGTGTGTGTGTGTTTCTATATAGTAATAGCAAACCATCTGAAAAGAGAAATTAAGAAAGCAATCCTATACACAATAATATCAAAAATAATACCTTGGAATAATTTAACCAAAGAGGTGAAAAACCTATACATTGAAAACTATTCGATACTGATAAAAGAATTGAAGAAAGTACAAATAAATGGAAAGACATCTCATGTTCTTGGATTGGAAGAATTGGTATTTGAAAATGTCTATACTACTCAAAGAGACCTACAGATATGGTTGAATCCCTATCAAAATGCCAATCACTTTAGTAAAGCAGATTATCTATTCTCCATAACATAGGTGGGTCTCATCCAAACTGGTGAAGGCCTTAAGAAAGCGGAAGACAGGATTCCTGAGGAATTCCACTTCAGACTGCAACATGGAAATTCTGCTCTAGTTTCCAACTTTTGAGTCAAGACTGCAACATCAACTCTACATGAATCTCCAGCCAACTTGCTGTATGGATTTTGGAGGTAGGCCGCATAATCCGCGAGCCAAATATTTCTTTCTTTCTTTCTTTCTTTCTTTTCTCTTCTTCTTTCTTCCTTCTTTTCTTTCTTCTTTCTTTCTTTCTTTTCTTTCTTTCTTTCTTTCTTCTTTCTACCTACCTACCTACTTCTGTTGCCTCTATTTCTGTTTCTCTCCTACCAGTTTTGTTTCTCTAGCGAACCCTGACTAATACAAGATACTTACAAAATAAAGGAGGATATATTTCAAGTATTTCAAATATGCTTCCTGTGATTAATACACTGAAACCCCCAGAAAAACACATATTCAAATTTGGCCTTCTTAAAAGATAATCTTGACTAAAACAATAAAAGGAGTATTTCTCTTGATCTATTTGAGGCTTTGCCTCTCTATCCTTGTCTCCCTATACTCCCAATATATACCCAGCCACAGATATTGCTTGGAAGAACTGCCCCTCAATTCACCCTAAAAAAAGTGTTCAAATTTCCAGGGTCATGAATGGTCTCCACAAAAATTGGTGCAGTTAAGGACTTTCCAACACCTACAAAAAACTAGCAGGAATTCACTTAATATTTAACATTTTAATCGGTATCAATTAAACCTCTACCATTCATTTATATGCTGGTCAGTCCATCAGAACATGACACATAGATAAAGCCTGCCAAAGTGGATACAGCTCAGTGATTCTAGGACTCTGTAATGCAAAATACAAAAAAAAAAAAAAAAAAAAAAAAAGGGGAGGGGGGCTTCGAATAGTCAAACGTGGGTGAGAGTTATATTCCTTCTGAACCAGTTTAAGATCAATATCTGTGCCGAGAACTCTGGCAATTTTTGCTTCCTGCTTTGCTGCTGTACTTCCTCAATTAGCTGCCCTAGAAAGAGTACACAAAGTTAAGTTTTTCCTTTTTTCCAGAATTTGCATGTCTTAAAATATCTTTAGTAAACTCACATTCTCAACTGAAACTTTGCTTCAGTATTCTAGTTTTAGAATATTTTTCTATGTACAGTATTTTGAAATTTTCTCTGTTATATCTATTTTTAATATTGCTATTTAGAAATATGCAATTCTATCTCTTGATTCTTTCCCTTTGACTGGATCTTTAGAGTAACTAGTATCATCTTTCTATGTTATGCAATTTCAAGATGAGTGTGTCTTTTGCTGTAGGCATTATTAATGGTACTTGGTGTGTTTATATCTGGAGCTTGTATGTCCTTGAGTATTGGAGAATATTCTTCATGTCTTTTCATAATTCCCTTTGCTATATCCTCTTCCTCCCTTCCTCCCTTTTCTCTATCTTTTGCTCTTAATCTCACTCTTGCTCTCTTTTTTGGAACTCTTACATTTCTCCTCCTGACTAAATATTTTGATGTTCCTCTTATTTCTTTCTGGGTTCTGTCTCTATTCTTTTTCCCTGCTCAGATTCATGGGGATATTCTTCACCTTATAATTTCAATACTTATATTGATATTTTAAAAAAACATTTTTAAATGTATATTATTTTTGAGAGAGAGACAGTGAGAGTGGGGGCAGAGCAGAGAGAGAGGGAGACACAGAGTCTGAAGCAGGCTCCAGGCTCTGAGCTGTGAGCACAAAGCCCGATGCGGGGCTCAAACTCAGGAACTGTGAGATCATGACCCGAGCCGAAGTTGACGCTCAACCGACCGAGCCACCCAGGTGCCCCCAAATTTTTATTCCCACTATCATTATTTCAACTTCCAAAGGATCTTTTGTTTTGTTTTCTTAATATTGTTTTAATCATTTTTGTTTCGGAGAGGTGATATATGCTTTTATATCTTTCAGGAGAGCAGTACAATATGTTTGGAAGCTTGCTCTTTCCTGTTTTGTCTGTTCCTCTAAGTTTATTTTATATGTTCCGTCTCTTTCTCTCTCCCTTCCTCTCTCCCTTTCCCTCTCCCTCCCCCCTTTCTTTCCTTCCTTCCTTCTTCCCTTCCTTTCTCCCTTTCTTCCTTTTTGATTCTTTTTAATTTCACTTTAAAGATTTCCTCAAATCTTTATTGAAAATCAGTGTCTCTCTATTCATACATAAGAGTGTAGCACTAAAAACGTCAATTAGAAGCGTTGTATATACATGTGATTGCTGTTGGCTACATTCAGCAAGCATTACATGACATTGTCATTTAACTGGAAAGACTTAAATTGTACTGTCCTCTTAGTCTTCTTTCTCTTAGGCAGATCAGATTCTTCAGAGAAATTTTACGATCTTGTATTCCCTAGTATGATGTAATTTATATATTTTTTCAAAAATAAACAATGTTATGATTATGGACATATATGTACATATCATATTTATAGCATATATGTCAAAATGTATGTTCATAAATATATTTGTCTATCAACAATACATAAGACACCTATATATGTCTCCAGAAATTACATGCATATGTGTATACAACTACAGATATGTATGTGTGTGGGAATATAGAAACTGAAATTGAGAAAGGAAACCAAAGAGACCTCATGTTTATCTGCAATTATGTTTGCTTTTTAAAAATGTTCTTATGAAAAAATTAGTTAAGGTTAATATTGAGTAACTTCGAGTGGTAGCTGCACAGGGTTCTTTTTAATATTATTTGTTGTACTTCTTTTTCAAAGTAATAATGATAAACTCTACAAGAATAGCTAGTGTATTGGAATGGATATGGTTTCTCAGGGCATAAAGGCATCTAGATAGGCAATCAGGGACTGATATCCAATCTACAGCACAGAATTGAATCAGCCCTGAAAAATTTACTCCTCTCCTCAAAAAAAAAATAAATAATAAATAAAATAAATAAGAAGTTACACTTTTTCACTCAGAAGAGGCACACCTTTACGAATTTTATTTTTTTTTATAATGTCTTACAGGTAGTAGCAGCCCTGCCAAAACAACATAGGCAAGTTCACTTCTAAGGCCATAATCAACTATTCAATGTCAGATTTGGGGAAAATTACTTAGCATGTATAAACTTACATTTCCCCTCCCCTTATCTAGACATAACATACGCTTCTTAGGTTGTACAAGGATTATGTTATTGCCACATTCCCTTCATAACTTTGTAAATGATTTTCTATTGCCAACTAATCACCGTTGAACACATACATCCTGTAAAAATGGAATGTGAAAAACTGTTTACTTGATTGATTTTTCATATTATGTTCATTCATGGAATTTTCATGAGAATTACAGAATTGATTGAGTTAAATTTTGAACCTAGTCAAAGGAAATTGAAACTTTTAATTTCATTGGTATCAAATTAAATATAACCTCCCAATATTTTAAAATATATAGTAAGAAAAAATACCACCAATGGGGGTGCCTGGGTGGCTCAGTTGGTCAAGCATCCAACTCTTGATTTCGGCTCAGGTCATTATCTTGCAGTTGTGAGATTGAGCCCCATGTCAGGCTCTGCACTGACAGTGTGGAGCCTGCTTGGGATTATTTCTCTCTCTCTGGCACTGACCCTCCCCTGCTCATGTTCTCCTCTCTCTCTTTCTCTCTCTCTCTCTCAAAATATACATGAATATATTTTTTAAAAAAAGAAAAAATACCACTGAGAATTAATAACAATTTCATTATTCATTATTTTTACTTACTTTTCATTCATATTTACCTTATTGTAAACTGTACATTTATTATAAACACACACACAACACACCCAAATATATATATATAGATATATATTATATATATATTATAGTTGTTGTCATTTGTCAAGAACAAACAAAAACATGTAGACTTAGAAGCAGTTAAATAACGAGACCTAAAAAGTGTACATGTTAGAAATGTATGTAGATACATTTCCTCATATTATCAATGTTTTCTTTAACCCTAAATTCCTCCATTCCTATCAGTAATAACATTTCTAATAGTGAATTCTTGTTTGGATTAGCAATAGCCATTTAGTGGGACATTTATATTACATGTATGAAGAAATCCATTATTGCCTTAATGGCTAATCAAATGTTAGTTTCTCTATGTAGTGTTTATCTGCATAAACTGGTTAGATTGAACAAGCCAGTAAAAATAAAATTCTTTTTAAAAACAACTTATTCAACATTTTGGTTAGAATATTTCTAAATGTTTTCAAATTATTTGTGTATTATTCAAATTATCTTGGAAATAGTTTTCTGTGGTTTGTACTCCTGTGGTTTATGTTCCCATGTTCAGACTACTCCTAATAGCCAATTATTTTTGCTAAGGTAGCTGGGATTGGGGAGGTTCCAAGCTTTAGCCACCTGCTGTATTGGTATTAGTCTCTTTACTGATAAAACCCTCAGCCATGACTTAACTCCCATTTCCCCTCATAGCAAGTTATGTTTTGTTGGCCTCCATATGCTTTCCTATCAGTGCTTCTTTATTCCATTATTGATCCATCAGTAAGTTTCTATGATATTGATTCTATCAAAAACAAGATTCAAAAACTAGCCCATTTTCCTAATAAGAAACTCTTTACTTTTTATGCAGATTTACTTATCACTTCCAGAATTACAAACTCTCATCTTTAAAAATAAAGTGAATCATGACTCTTTATCAAGCTACTGGTCTAATGGCATTGGTCTCCTGGCTTATAAAAGAAAATTCATTCAAGGCATTTTGTCCCACAATAGTAAAAGTTTGCTCCAAAGTGATTCGTGCCCTCTGTCTTTTATATAGAAGTGGCTGAAAACTTTATTTTTTGTATGACTTCAAGGGCACCATTTTATACATGCTGTTTAAATACAATGTTATAATTTCCTAGAAAAAAACTGGAAGTGATGGGCCAATAATCATTTCCAACTTGCAGTCGTTATATCTGTTGAGTGAAGAAACAACTGGGTAAATGATTTGAATTTCTTGTGTTTTTTAACATTTCACATCGGAAAGCCATGACTTCAAATTATAGTCATAGACCTTGACTATGTGTTTATTTCAAGAGAAAATGTCCAGGGTATTCAAATTTGTATTTAGTAAAAACAAATATTCCATACATTATTGATTATTAGACAAAGCAAATGTGCGTGTAACCTTTGCATAATCCTAGGAGACACCTTTAAAATATTTCATGCTATATTATTTATATATTTTTACTTAACAATAAAATTAAGTAAATTCATCTCGAGTCTGTAGATATTACATGCTAACTTTTTAAAGTAAATATCTTCAAAAATGAATTTAGAGGATGCCCATGACACAGCATGTTTCTGAAAATTGGATGAAAATATGTATTGCCTTTTATTTGTGGATGCAGTATTCAGCTATCTGTCCCAGTTTGAAGGTTTTGGGGGTGTTTTGCTTTGTTTTTTATTATGTCCTAACTATAGGAGTTTTAAGCACTACTGAGTTGAGTGTACAGGAGTCATTTGGGCAATTAAAAAAATTTATTATGAGCGACAGTTTTATAATTGTAACAAACTAAATAGGTAGACATTGATGGGCCAGGGCATCAACCATGGACTAGAAGTTATTACTCTTCTCATGGTCATTGGCTGGTTTATAGTCAAAGGCTCTGGTATAATGGTGCAAAGATACCAATCCCAAAAAGAGTAGAAGAGTTACTGGTCAAGTGCCTTTGGTATCTCCAAGCTTTCCAGAACACAGATTCAACACATTCCCTGGGCACTTGGCTAGTGTTCTTTTTTGTTGTACTTCTCTCTCTCTCTCTCTCTCTCTCTCGTCATGGTTTTGTTTCAGAAACAGCAGGATACTCTCCAGCTCAGATCTTTTGGTGTCTATAACCCTCCCCCCACCAACTACGTTATACATTTCTATATACATGTATATCTCTTTCATGATTACATGATCCCCATTGATGTGACAAAGTTGATATTTGTTTATTGTTGTGGTGCTGGATTCAACACAGAGCATGAAAACTAAATAGTGCAGAAAACCGTTGTTAATAAATGTTTAAGTAGAGGTAGGATTTAAAGCCTCATGGTTTGAAAGTGATTCAGGGGTTAAGAAGTGGACTCACAGAATATTCAATGATGATGATGATGATGATTATAATTATGATGCTGGTGGTAGTGATGATGTGAGATTGCCTATGATTAGAATAGAAGGAATTGGGTTATTTTCTGGTAGACCTTTATGAACAACTGAATCTATTTGAGAATTATAAGATGCCAGTATTATATTTGGAATTTATGTGGCTTTTTTTTTTCATTGTATAAAAGATTAGAACTTGGCAATACAAGGGATCTGGAGATTGGTAAAGAAGTTATTATTACATCTGTGATAAAATGTAGTAAAGAATTCAAATGAAGCAAAAGAAGTAGGAACTGACTGGGGAAGGAGGGACAGATACTTCACTAGTTGAATCAAGGAACCTTGATGACTGATTGAATGTGATGAGGGAGTAATCAACTATGATTTGAGGTTTATGAAGAAAAATAAACACTGTATATAAAAGTCTGCTATGTTCCAAAATATCCCCTGTGGAATGTGAAGGGAGATGTTAATTTTATCTCCTTTCTGCATTTTCAGTAGCAATTCAGGGACAAGGTAACCATGTACCAAACTTCTTTCCATTATGGATAATATTTTCATAAATATATTTATTTTTCTTGATTACATTGGTTAGCCCCTTAGATACTTTAATTGCAAGAGTCACTTGTGTCAATTTATTAGTACTCATTCATTTAGGAGACTGTATTTTTTTAAAGAGGTGATTATTGCTTGATGTGTTTTTTCTAATGCTTTGTAGAGAAGATTTTTGAATATAATCACCTACAAAGACCTGGCATAGAAATCAGTATTCTTCTCAATATGAAATTTCTGTATCTGTAGAAGTACATACATGAGGAAGAATAATTAAGAATAAAAAGGTAGGAAGTTAAAGCATTTAAAGGTAAAAAGATTTTAATTTCCATAAATATGCTACCATAGTTAAAATAAAGAAAAAAATATACATCACATATAGATAGTATAAGATAAAAGTAACCCTAACTTCTCTCTCATTACAATTTGCAAAGAAAAACAGTTGCAAGGAGAAAATTGTATTACAATATATTTTGAGCTATCATGTTCATTTTATTATAAATTATAATTTATATTTTGTTCACATGTGGGTTAGTAGGAACATCAGTTAAGGGTACCTGGGTGGCTCAGTCAGTTAAGCGTCTGACTTCTGCTCAGGTCATGGTCTTGCAGTTTGTGGGTTTGAGCCCTGCATCGTGTTCTGTGCTGACAAGCTCAGAGCCTGGAGCCTGCTTCTGATTCTGTGGCATCTCTCTCTCTGCTCCTTCCCTGCTCGCACTCTGTGTCTCTCTCTCTTTCAAAAATAAACATTACACATTTTTAAAAAATAAAAAAAAAAAACAGTTAAAACAGAAAAAAAAGTCAAGAGAGTAAACATGTAGAGGCACCTTGGGGGCTCAGTTGGTTAAGCATCCTAGTCTTGGTTTCGAATCATGTCGTGATATCACGGTTGTGATTTCAAGCCCCACATTGGGCTCTGCATGGTACAGCCTGGAGCCTGCTTGGGGATTCTCTTTCTCCCTCTCTCTACCCCTCCCTGAATCGTACTGTCTCCGTCTCTCAAAATAAATAACTTACTTTAAAAATTTTTTTAAATTAAAAAAAAGAGAGTAAACATGTAAAACACTGATGCTGAATATGTGAATATTTACTTTAGCTGGAAATGTTCTGTAGAACCTTTGGGGGTATAGTTTGCACCTTCAGTCTGCATGAAACAGATCTACCCTTTTGAATATTTTTTATTACCCAAAAAATATGCCTCATGTTATCATATTATCATTTTGTGAAATCTCACAAAATATTCATTCCGAATTCTAAGGAAGTTTTATACAATTGGTCAGAATTTCCCTTCTTATTCAAAGGTATTTCTGTTCTCTTATCACATGTCCTGCAGCCTGTTTCCTCACTGTCACCTATTTTCAGTTCCTGTGTTATTTTCTCTTTTTGGCCCACTTCACACTGTACCACCCTCATTTCTTTTTATTAGCTTACAATAGAGAACCTCAAGAATTACTGTTCTTATTAGACATTTATTGATGTGGCATTAATAAAACTAATATACTACCGAAAAGGTTACATTTTAGTATTAGATAAAATTATGGTCCTTGAAAATTCCACTGACTCAGTCTTTCTGTAGAGGTTATTTTCTTCCTCTCTTTTCTCTTCCTCCCTCTCTCTCTTGCCTTTTTATTCTATACATATTATATATATTATTTATTATATAGTTTTCTCAAATCTATTTTCTTTTAATTTTTTTTGTTTTCTCAGAAACTCAACATTCATTTTATCTATTAAATAAAGTGATTCCATTCATTTTATGTTTCACATTTTCTTTCAAGAGTATTTTCTGAGGAACACAATAGCCTATTCACCTTTATCACTCAAGATCAATTGACTCCTTGTAAATTAATCATCTTCAGTACTAAGAGTTTATTGCTCTCTCATAATATGCAAAAGGGATGGCATCAAGTTATTCTTTAAATGGTGTTTTCCTTATTCCAATAAATATAATTTCATGAAGTGATTAAGATAAAACTAATCAAAACCTCTGGAGAAACCATTTTTCTATTGATGTGAACTATTGGCTGAGCTGTGTTGTCTGACCGCTTATGAGAAGGACTGAGAAAACACCTGAACGGACAGCTTATCAAAGAAGATATAAAGGGGCACATAAACGTATAAAAATATGCTCAACATTATATACCAGTAGTGAATTGCAAGTTGAGATCAATTACCACTACACACCTATTAAAATGGTAACAACTCGGGGCGCCTGGGTGGCGCAGTCGGTTAAGCGGCCGACTTCAGCCAGGTCACAATCTCGCGGTCCGTGAGTTCGAGCCCCGCGTCAGGCTCTGGGCTGATGGCTGGGAGCCTGGAGCCTGTTTCCGATTCTGTGTCTCCCTCTCTCTCTGCCCCTCCCCCGTTCATGCTCTGTCTCTCTCTGTCCCAAAAATAAATAAAAACGTTGAAAAAAAAAATTAAAAAAAAAAAAAAAAATGGTAACAACTCGGGGCACCTGGGTGGCTCAGTCGGTTAAGCGGCCAACCTCGGCTGAGGGCATGATCTCGCAGTCCATGAGTTCGAGCCCCGTGTCGGGCTCTGTGCTGACAGCTCAGAGCCTGGATCCTGTTTCAGATTCTGTGTCTCCCTCTCTCTGACCCTCCCCCGTTCATGCTCTGTCTCTCTCTGTCTCAAAAAAAAAATAAATAAATGTTAAAAAAAATTTAAAAAAAATAAAATGGTAACAACTCAAAACGTTGACAACCCCTGAGGCTGGTGAGGATATGGATTAACAGCAAGTCTCCTTCGTTGCTGGTAAGAATGCAAAATGATGCATCCACTTGGAAGATAGTTCAGCATTTTTTTACAAAACTAAACATGATCTTACCATATGATCCTGCAATCGTGCCTTTGATATCTACCAGAATCAATAGAAAACGTATGTGCCCACCAAACTTGCACACATAGCATGGAAGTTCCTCAAAATTTTAAAAATAGAATTAGCATATCACCTGAAATCTTGTATCTCAGTATTTATCCAAGAGAATTAAAATCAGGACCTCAAAGAAACGTGCATCCCTGTGTTCATTGCAGCATTATTCACAATAATCAAGATGTGGTTGGACATCTAAATGTCCGTCATTGGAGAAATGGATAAAGAAAATGTGATATGAATACAATGAAATATTATTCAGCCATAAAAAAGAAGGAAATCCTGCCATATGGGGCAACATGGATGGACCCTGGGAATATTATGCTATGTGAAATAAGCCAATCACATAAGAACAAATACTGCATGATTCTATTTATACGAGGTATCTGAAATCATCAAAGTCAGAAATGGAAAGTAGATTGGTGGTTAACGGGGTGGTGGAAGGAGTATTAAGAGTCACTGTGCATCTGGCATAAAGTTCCAATTATGCAAAGTAAATAAGTTCTGCAGATCTGCTATACAATATAGTGCCTATTGTTCACTGTACTGTACTGTGTGTTTAAAAGGGTAGATCTCATGTTTTCTGTTCTTCCTGCAATAAAGCCAAAAAACAAAACAAAACAAAAGTGTTGCACAGGGATGTTTAAAGCAGCTTTGTTTATAATGTCTAAGACTTGGAAGCACCAAGAAGTTCTTTAGTTGGTGAGTGGATAAAAAAAAAAAAAAAAACCCTGTGGTATATAAAGACAATGGAATATTATTTAGTGTTAAGAAGAAGTAAACTATCAAGCAAAAAGGACATGAAGAAAATTTAAAATGCATATTACTAAGTGAAAGAAGTCAATGTGAAAAGGCTGCATACTGTATGAGGCAAACACTGTAACATCCCGGAAAAAAGCAAGACTGTGGAGACAGTGAAAAGATCAGTGCTTGCCAAAAGTTTGTGGTGAGGAAAGCATGCGTTGATGGAACACAGATCATATTTATGTCAGTGTAACTATTCTGTATCATCCTGTGATGTTGGGTTCATATCATTATATGTTTGCCAAACCATAGGATGTACACCAAGGGTGAACTCCAATGTAAGCAGTGGACTTTGGGTGATAAAGATGCATCAGTACAGTTTCATTGCTTTTAATAAATGTATTGATCTGGTGAGGGTTGTTGATAGTGGAGGAGACTGTGCATGAGATGGGAGAGCACAAGGCATATGAAAACTCTCTTTAACTTCCTCCTTAATTTTGTTGTAAACCTAAAACTGCTCTAAAGTCTATTTTTTGTTAAGTTCATTGAATGGCACAGTGATAAGATCATTAACATAAATTTCATCAAAACTAAAGAAGTCTTTAGGAATTCATACTTTGTGAAACACGAAAAAGGGTTGTGGTTGCTTAGATTAGATATTAAAGGAAAGATAGATATTGTACAGCCATCATTTCAGTGCTATAATCTTGGGAGATGTACACTTATTCTAGAGATTGTTGCAGATGGAATGGACACACATTTCTTTATCTTTTGCTAAAATCTCGTCTTAAGGTCTTTGCCATTGTAGTAGAGAGGTCAGTGTAGAAAGGGAGAAAAATAGAAAAAAGAAAAACAAAAGCACCCAGCAATTTTCTACTTTAATAGTGCTTGAGCCTTTTTTATTTTTAATTTGAAGAAACTGGTGCCCTGAAAAACAACAGTTAACTCTTCTTAATATGCAAAAATAAAACAAGCAGAAATGGAAATGTTTCAGAATGATCCAGTGATTTAACTGTTGCTTTGGTAGTGAGGAAAACAAAATTAAAACTGACACTATCACCACACAAAAACACGTACACACAGGAACAAACACGTGCTTGCACACTCACACACAATTTGAAGACATGGCAAGTCTGATCTCGACAAACTTGCTTATTTTCGAGATAAACAGAACAAAACCAAAAGACATGGGAGTCAGTATGTTTGGACACTCTGGTATTGGTTCTCCATTCAGTCCCTTACTTCTAAGAAATGAAAGTCTGGTAGCATTGTATTTTGTGATGCTGATATTAAGCAGAGCAACTTTGATGGCTGGTGATAAAGTGTGTCCATAGTTATGGAAGTTATGGAAGTCTGCCTGCCTCTTTATAGATCAGAGTTCTTTTAGGGCAACCTGGTGGCTCTATGAACATCTGGATTGCAATTCTTGCATGTGCTTTGCATTTTTCATGATAGCCTTTGAAAGTTACAGTAACAATGTCATCAAGGAGATTTATCAACAGGAATTATTAGCATATGACAGCCATAGAAGGATAAAACACATTATGGACTGACTATTACAAATGACAGACTATTTTCTGGGGATTATACACACACACACACACACACACACACACACACACACACACCACAACCTGTAGAGCAATTGAGGGAAACGTGTTCCTGCTTGGTGATGGAGAGACAGAAAGTGCTAAAATTTATTGAAATTTGGACATTCTTGTCATAATAAGTTCATAGCAAAATATTTTACTTATTTTTAAGTCAGATTGATAAAGTTTACCTGTGTAAGTTAAATTTACATTGACTTTGAAATAAAAACATGTCAGTACACATCTCTGATTTGATTTTTGACATAACAAATGGTTTTCAGCCATTTAACCTCCTTATATTTTTATTTATTCATGTTTAATATGTAGATAATAATACTGACCCATTTCAGATACAAATTTAAGGAATAACTCATAAAATAGGGTACTAAGAGAATTTATTAGACTTTGTAATAGATATTTAGATAATTTTAACAGCTCATATAAGTCTTTCATTATGATGTTTTCTCATCTTATATTTTGAATGTTTGGATAAGATTGTATTAAAAACAGCAGTAAATGTGCAGTGAAACTATAACTATAAATTTCAAAACACAACACTATTACTTTTTATGTTTATCTAAGAGTATAATAAACTTATATTTTAACAATATTGTTCTAGGAAATTAGGAAATTTTAGGAATTTAGGAAATAATAGTGCCAGTAACTTCATTTACAAGATTTGTCTCATTTGATCCATAGAGATCTGAAGTGGAATGGCAATATTTTTACCATTTGATAAATGAGAAAATTAGAGTTCATAAAAACAGTACAACCTTAATGGTGGAAGGATTATTAAACATTTTCTACTTCTACCCAATACACGAATCTCTATAGTTGGTTATCAAGGATGTTTGTGATATTTAAAAAATATTCACTGCCAGGGAACCCAGGTGGCTCAGTTGGTTGAGTGTCTGGCTTCGGATCAGGTCATGGTCTCACTTTGTGGGTTTGAGGCCCAGGTAGGGCTCTGTGCTGATAGCTCAGAGACTGGAGCCTGCTTGGATTCTGTGTCTTCCTCTCTCTCTCTCTCTCTCTCTCTCTCTCTCTCTCTGTCCCTCTGCCCCCACTTGTGCGCTCTCTCTCTCTCTCTCTCTCTCTCTCTCTCTCTCCAAAATAAACTTAAAAAAAATATATTCACTATATCCCTGTGGGAGAATATGCATCCTCCCATTCCCAACCCTCCTTATCCCCCACATACACTGATCTCAGGGTCAGTCAGTGAATTGCTTTACCTTGTAGTGGTGAGCCACACACAGAGAGTTGGGACACCAGGGCTTTTCTTTCCAGGAAGCAGTTTTATTCGTGCCAGCATGGGCTCATCGGGCTAAGACCCAAAGCCCTGAGTCCCGAGCTCAGTGGGGGGTTGCTTTTTGTACAATTTTTGCTCCTTTGTCTCCTATATATGGCAACATACAGTCTGAATGGGTAATCTATGTTACAGAGTTGTGAGGAATATCAGGCACTCCTAGAAGCCAGGTTGCCTTCCCTTGTCTTGAGGTTTTCACCACATTTCTTAGGGAGGGGCTCTCCCACAGCCTAATGGATTTCCTGGCATACCATGAATCACTTCTGATCATACACTTGCAATAGTATTGAGTTGTTCTTCCATGTTCTCTTTTTCATTTGCCATGGGAAAAACAATGTCGCAAAAGGAGGCTGGTCCAGTCGCCAGATCCAAGAACAAAGGTAAAATGGAACAGAACTGTAGTTCACTCATGATTGACATGTTGCTTCAAGGGAATACTCAAGGGAATTAGGGGGTGGGAGTAGGGTTAGGAAAGGAACATGTTTTCTTTTTTTTTATAATTTTTTTTAATGTTTATTTATTTTTGAGAGAGAGAGACAGAGTGCAAGTCAGGGAGGGGCAGAGAGAGAGGGGGAGGCACAGAATCCAAAGCAGGGTCGAGGCTCTGAGCTGTCAGCACAGAGCCCAACACGGGGCTTGAACTCACCAGCTGTGAGATCATGACCTGAGCTGAAGTCAGAGGCTCAACCAAATGAGCCACCCAGGCACCCTCACATATTTTCTTTTGTAAACCTCAGGGATAGATAGTGATTGTTAATATAGAATGACACAGGCTAAGGTGATATATAATTGGGTTGAATGTTTTTAATACCATATTTTAGATAATTTGAAAGCATATCCTATTTTATCAACTGAAGTCCCCCACCTCTTATTTCCCTTCTTTTATCCAACATCCTTATTTGAGAGCTTTTGATAAGGTTTCAGGGGTAGATGGTGGGGTTCATGGGGTTTGATGGACAAGAAAATTATTCAAGACGTCTGTGTTGCAAAAAGGTGATTTTATTAAAGCACAGGGACAGGACATGTTTTCAGAAGAGCTGCCCCAGGACCCTGAGGACAGACTGGTTATACACTTAGGAGTTGGGGGAGGTAAACTCAAGGGGAAGTTTCCAATGGGAGTTTTATATGCTACAGAAGACTAACAGGACTCTGGAGGCCTAGCTATTGTCAACCTGAGCTTGTTTTTCCCTCTAGCAAAGCATTAACTTTAAGACAGTAGGGAGTTCCTGAAGGAAGTTTTACTCTGCCTGCCTCAAGTAGTTTTCACTGGGCTGCTGCAGGTTATAAGGGAATTTAATTTTATCTGCCATTTCCTTCAGCCTTTTTGTCCTACATCACTCTAAACAATATCTTCTATATGGCTCCACTTTAAATATTTGATCATCATCATGTTTCATCTAAGGTTCGCCATTTATCACATAGTTTACAGATGTGTCCACAGACTTCTGCTAATCCTCATAGTGAAAGTTAATACCACCTACAGAGTTTATTATCTATATAAATATGCTAGTTCACTGACTACATCAAGATAACTTTAGTATTCTAGGAGGCTCTTGCCCAGGAAGATAAAAGTTGCAAATATAATTTTAATGGTGATTTTAGTAACTTCATGAGACCTATCTATTCTTCAATATAAACCTTTCAAATGATAGTTTATACAGGAGAATATTTATTTCCCTCACCTTAAAATTTGAACCTTTTTCTGCCTCTAACCATAAGTTATCCTAATGATTCTTATCTAAATCCAGATCAGTCTCTGTAGATTTACCACCTTAAGTCAGACTTAAAATCTCAATATATTTCTTACCATAACCCTTCTCTCTCTGAAAATGCTCCTAAGACTATTATATAAGAAAAACTTATTTATCAACAGATTGTTTGGGTGATGTTTTGGGAACCAAGCGTTTGGCAGTCAGATAGAAAAGTTACTGTCAATTATACCTCTGTCGCTGTCTGAGCCTCTATTTCTTGCCCATACTGCCGCTCAACTACCAAATGAAAAGGGCAAGAATTTAGATGACTTATTGCCTTAAAGTTACTCAAATTATAATCCACAAATTGTATAAGTAAGAGTAAATGAAATATTTAAATTATTCCTTTCAAGCTCTTTGTCCATTAAAAAAAAATAACTTAACCTCTCCTCTCTTAAGAAATATGTTGGGAGACTCTAGATGGGATAAATGATCAAAAGTCAGACTGTGAAGAATGGAAGAAAAATCAAAAGCAATGTAAACAAAAGGACAGAAACAAAGTTGTTATATATCATAAATAATATGTAGAGGAATGTAAGTTTAAAAATGGGGGTATAGTGAATGCAAACTATACCTCCATTGAAACTGAGATGTAAAAATGTTTGTTATTAAAAGTAAAAGTCTTCTATGATTTATATGACATTCTTCCTATACCCTCATTATGCATTGGTCTACAGGGAGAAAAATCATGTTGGATCACACAAGTTATAAAATATCTTTAATAATTAAATTAGTCCTTTTGCTAACAGTCTCTAATTAGAATAAACATTTTCAGTTATTTGGATAGTTTTTCTTTCTGCTGACTTGGTGTCACCTTGGTTCTGTTAAAGAACAAACATTCAACTAAGTAAATTTAAAGATCTAATTTGTTCCATTCAATGATTCATGAACCGGGCAGCATCCTATCTGACAAACTAAAGGGTGGTTTAAGGAGTTGTAGCAGATGGAAGGGTTTTATAGGTAGAAGCAGAGTGAGGCAAGGAAGTTATTAGCAAAAGAAAAGAAAATTGTTTCAGGCAAGGTCACCTTTCCTTAGGGGATATAACAGGGGTTCTTACCAAACATATTACCTCACTAGTGCTGAACAGGAATTTCCAGACTGACTGGTGTAAAATTCCACTCCTAGGAGAGGTTAGGAATTAAGTCTTGGTGAGGCTTAATACAAGTGCCTCCATGTTAGACCTGTTGTTTCCTTGTTGGAGTTCCTTGCTGGAGATACCCTCTAACTCTCAAAGAGATCTGCAGTCTCTCCATACTACTGGAAAATCAGAGGCAGCTCAGACAGAACTGCCTCTTTAGAGCCTATCTCTGCCTGATCATACTGTGCTGCAAAATTGCTGTGGCTATACCTTCGATCCCTGTTGGTTGTGAAAGGAGGGGTTTCTTCAGGTCCTAAATGGATAGCAGGGCCAATGAAATTGTCCTTTGCCCTCTTTTACTCATTGAAGGCATTGCTATTTTTTCAAAAAAAAAAAAAAAAGTGAAATTAGGACCTATGTTAGTCGCTTCTCTCTCTCCTTTCCCTCAAAACCCTCAAGCTGAGAAAGCAGCTGAATTAGCTTCTACTTCTCCATTCTTTTTGCTTAGTTCATACAGGTGAATCCTACATCCTCTCTTTGCTACAGGGAACTTCAGTTTTTGAGTTGTCTGGAGTACAGTTGTTGATACAGTAAAGAAGAATAAAGGACTTTAGAAAATCCATTCTCGGGATATGACCTAGGAATAGCACTGCTAGGAATTTATCCAAGGGATACAGGAGTACTGATGCATAGGGGCACTTGTACCCCAATGTTCATAGCAGCACTCTCAACAATAGCCAAATTGTGGAAAGAGCCTAAATGTCCATCAACTGATGAATGGATAAAGAAATTGTGGTATATATACACAATGGGATACTATGTGGCAATGAGAAAAAATGAAATATGGCCTTTTGTAGCAACGTGGATGGAACTGGAGAGTGTCATGCTAAGTGAAATAAGCCATACAGAGAAAGACAGATACCATATGGTTTCACTCTTATGTGGATCCTGAGAAACTTAACAGGAACCCATGGGGGAGGGGAAGGAAAAAAAAAAAAAAAAGAGGTTAGAGTGGGAGAGAGCCAAAGCATAAGAGACTCTTAAAAACTGAGAACAAACTGAGGGTTGATGGGGGGTGGGAGGGAGGGGAGGGTGGGTGATGGGTATTGAGGAGGGCACCTTTTGGGATGAGCACTGGGTGTTGTATGGAAACCAATTTGTCAATAAATTTCATATATATAAAAAAAAAAAAAAAAAGAAAATCCATTCTCGGGATAAAAGCCTGACTTGCAAAGCTATTGTCTTATGTATAATCCAATCTGAATGTTAAAAAAAAAAAAAAAAATACTGCTTGGGTCTTTCTCATTTCATTCCATATGTAACAATTTTTTTTTTTTTTTTTTTCTTAGCAGATTGATGCCTAGGGTTGTCCAGGGCACAAGCCAGATACTTGAGATAGCAAGAGGATAGAAAAAATATAATTTTCAAGTCAATTTTTCACATTAGAGTGGTTTGTTTAAAAGCTTACCACATCTATCTACAAAATCCATTCTCAATTTACTTTGATACTATACTTTTACGTGTGCCTTAATCTTCTTATATAATTAAAATATTAAATGATGAGAGTAATACAAGATTTATAATAAAAAGCATCACTTCTCTAATTCCAAAAACACCTTCCCAATTAGTACTACTGAACCAAGAGGAGTCTCTAGGCAGGGTAGGCAGGGACTGGAGTTCCCTTGTTACCAACCCCACCCCCCCCAACCCCCACCTCCGCCCTGGCCATCTTATGGTGTAACTTTGTTTTCCCAACACTACTTTTTCTGTTTTGAAATAAGTAAGGTAAATATATGGATCTTCAGTTTATTTCAGTTTTGACAACTGCACACACCCATTAAACTCGCTCCTCAGACATGATATAGGACATTTCCTTCAAACTCTGAGAATCCCTTATGTATCTTCAGAGCTGAAGGGGAGCAGAATTTGCCACCCCAAAATATGCCTTTTTAGCACTAGGATTATTTTAGGCTGATTATTTGTAAGAAACCGCAGAGGAGCAAAGCTAGGAAAACTATGTAGAAATTACATTTTTGTAAGAGGCTTCACATTTACAAAGGAAATTTCCATTTGTAAGGCTATCTTCCTTTCTTTACCAGAAAGAGAAAGATGATTAAATCTTTAGAAACTCTGATGGAGAAGGCTAGGACCTAAAACTGCATAACAACCTACCATTGTTTACTGTGCTTTTCCCATCACTGGCTCGCCTGCCATTCAACATCTGCTTTGTCTTCAGCTGGAGATGGAATTTAAGGTGGTGGCTTAGGCCATTTGGGGAAGTTACTCAGTTTCCCTGTCTATCTCCCATGTATACAGAAGATATACATGTTATTAAACTTATATTTGTTTTTCTCCTGTTAATCTTTCATTATACAGGGGACTAAAACCAAAAAGGGTAAAAGGAAAATTATTTTTTTTTCTCCGGTACACAATCATGTACACTACAGAAGGGAACACCACTCATTTCTATCACAACATATTACTTCTACCTGTGTTCTTAATCTTAGTACAATTATAAATCTTGTGCAATTTATGCCTGATTCCTTTCACTCAACATAATGCTTTTGAGATTAGTTCATGTTGCTATATGTGTTAGTATTTCATTACTTTTTAATGTTGTGTGATATTTTATTGTAAGTGTATAATTTGTCTAGTTTCTAACACGAGACTGCTATGAACATTTTTTTAGTAGTTTTTGAGGACATATGTTTATGTTTCTCTGAGGAAAATACCTAGGTATGAAGTTGTTGGTTATTGAGTAGGTATCACATTATAGTTTAAAAGTTGTATTATTGTGTTCTTTAATAATAATGAAATCATCAGGTATATATTGACCATTTTACATTTATAGTGTTCATTTTTTATTGTTTTGTTTGTGTCTTTATTATTGAATTGTAGGAGGTTTTTTTTAATATTCTGAATGTGAGTTTTTTATCTGAATATATATATGTATGTATACACACACACACACACACACACACACACACATATATATATATATATGGTATATAGTTTTTTATCTTATCCCTGTCTGTGGCTTACCTATTCATATTCCTATTGATATCTTTTGATGAGCAGAAGTAAATTTCCTTTTCTTTTTATTTTTTTTTTTTAATTTTAGAAAAAGTTCCCGCAGGGGAGGGGGCAGAGGGAGAGAGAGACAGAGAATCTCCATGCTGAGCACGGAGCCCAGTGTAGGGCTCAATCCCATGTCCCTGGAATCATGATGTGAGCCAAAATCAAGAGTCAGATGCTCAGCTGATGGAGCCACCTAGGTGCCCGAGAAATAAATTGTGTTTAATGTGAAATTTATCTATTTATTTTTTTATGGTTAGTATTTATACTAGTTTCCTATTACTGCTATAATAAATTACCACAAACTTAGTGGCTTAAAGCATCACTAATTTATTATTTTACATGTTTGGAAGTCAGAAGAACTAAAAGTTATAGGCAGAATTGCTTTCCTTCTGGACATTCTAGAGGAGATACATTTCCTTGACTTCACCAGCTTCTCTAAAGGTTACGTGCATTCTATGAGGCATGATTCCTTCCTTGGATCACTCCACACTCTGCTCTGTCACATCTACTCTGTCTCAGACCATCTTCCACCCCTCTTATTAGGATCCTTGTGGTTGCCTTGGGTCCACTCAGATAATCCAGGATAATTTTCCCATTTTGAGATTCTTAATCACACCTGCAAAATCCCCTTTTCCATATAAGGTAATATACCCACAGATTCAAGAGATTAGAGCATGTGTATTTTAAGGGACCATTATTCTATCTACCAGACCACTTATTCTGTCATAAGGAACAGTTTTCCCCAATATCATATGATTATGTTAATTTTTATGCTATAAATTATAAGATTATGGCTGACCACTTGAGCCTGTTTACCACCTCACAATAAGATTTGTCTAAGGACTTAGAATTCATTTTTATTGGGCCACCTGTGTGGCTCAGTCGGTTAAGTGACTGACTCTTGATTTCAGCTCAGGTCATGATCTCATGGTTAGTGAGTCCAAGCCTGGAGTCAGTCTCTGTGCCAATGGTGCAGAGGCTGCTTGAGATTCTCTCTCTCTCTCTCTCTCTCTCTCTCTGCCCCTTCCCTGCTTGTGCTCTCTGTCTGAAAACAAATAAATAAGCCTAAAAAAAAGAATTCATTTTTATTCACAGTTACCCAGTTTCTTCATCCTCCTTTGATGAAAAAAAGTTTCCTTATTTCCATTGAATTGCTTTGATACTTTTTTACAAAAATCTTTTACTGTGTATAAAGGTACTTCTGGGCTCTTAGTTTGATTACAAAAATGGCTGTTTTGATTATTGCAACTTTATAATAAGACTTGAAATAACAGTATAATTCTTCCAAGTTTATTTTTTATTTTGAAAGTTTATTCAATATCCTTTACTTTTAAATATAAAATTTATACTTGGCTTTCCAATTTTAAAACTCTCTTGGAAATTTGTTTGGAATTTCAATTTAGTGTAATGTATAGCTTAGCAATATTGCTTCTATACCTTGAAAGTGACAAATTTCAAATTTTTAAATTTTCTTTAATTTAGCTAAGTTTTATAGTTTTGAGGGTACAGGTCTTACATGTCATTGGTTAAATTTATTCTTAGTTTTAGTATATTTTTAGAAGCTCTAGTAAATGGTATTTTTAAAATGTTTATTTATTTTGGGAGAGAGAGAGAGAGAGAGAGAGAGAGAGAGAGATTGAGAGCAAGCATAAGCAGGGGAGGGCAGAGGAAGAGGGAGACAAGTAATCATCAGAGCCTGTCATAGGGCTCAATCTTAGGAATTGTGAGATCATGACCTGAGAGCCCAAATCAAGTGTCAGATGCTTAACTGAATGAGCCACCCAGGTGCCCCTCTAGTAACTGATATTTTAATTGTATTTTCAAATTCTTTATTTCAAGTGTATAGTGACACAACTGATATTTGAAAATTGGTTTTATATCCCACTATCTTGCAGAGTTCATTTATTAGAATTAGTTGATTTTTTCACTTATTTTAATTTCTATGAATTTTACAAATGATGGCATCCATTAATAAGGAGAGTTAAACTTCTGAATTTTTATCCGTATCTCTTATTTTTTCTTATCATACTACACATATACTTCATAAAGCATTGAATGTTAGTTGTGAAAGTGGACATCTTTGCCCCTTTTCTGGTGTAAGGTGTAAGGGATACTTCATTTAGCATGAGATTTATTTTGGCTATAGATTTTTCACATATAAATTGCTCAAATTAAATCATCTTAATTAATGACTTTTATTAGAATATGTTCTGATTGTTGTTAAATCATTGTTCACATTTTTGTGATTATATTTTTTCTTCTTTTAATTGATGGATTACATCTGTTCTTACATAACTATTTTTAGCAGATTTAGTTTTGTTTTTGTTTTTGTTTTTTCCCCCATAGATTGTATGAAGATAGTACAGAGCTTCCTTATGCTCTGTCGGGAAGTAAAGCAAATTTATCTATTCTTCAAAGATTCTTCCAGGTTGATCTAAGAGTTAAACTGACATGAGGCTGATTAGCAGGAGAAAATCAAATTTAATTTCCCCAGATACATGAGAGGTTCAAAGACACAAAGGAAAAATGAGGTATATAGACCATCCTGAGCTAAAGATATGGATAGGAGTCTGGGACTTCAAAAGGGAGGAGGGCAGTTTACAGGGCAGTAAGATGAGATGTTTGGTAATTAGATATTTGCTCTGCCATACAGATGGGATACTCAGATAAAATTTAGCTCTGGTAATAGCGCTAATTGTGGGAAAGACCTCCAGTTTAGATTCTTCTAGGTAGGTAAGGGAGGAACAAAAATTTCTCTTGAGCCCACAGGGTCTTAAGTGCCTTCAGCTCAAAACGGTCGACATGCTCAACTGGCACATTTTGGGAATGCTTGCTCTGAACATCTTCAGCCCCATTACCAGTTTCCCATATTATTTGTCTTAAATTGTCTTAAATTACTACATCGTATTTCTTACAATTAATAAACAAATGTTGATACATTATTATTAATTAGAATGCATAATTATCCAGATTTCCTTAGTTTTTACCTAGCATCACTTTCTTTTCCATAATTCCATCCGGGATATCACATTACATTTGGTTGTCCTGTCTTCTTAGGCTCCTTTTTCTTAGAAAGTTTTCTCAGACTTCCATTGTTTATGACCTTGACAGTTTTGAGACCTGCTTGTGAGGTATTTTGTAAAATGATGTTAACTGGGATTTGTCCCATGTTTTTCTCATGGTTTGGGTTTGGGGGAGGAGGAGCACACAGGTACAGTGCCACTTATTTCCCATAATGTCAGGAGAACATAGTATCAATACTATGTATCACTGTCGATGTTGACTTTGATCATCCGGCTAAGGTAGTTTTCATGATTCTCAACTGAAAAATTACCCATTCTTCCCTTTTCATATTGCACTTATTAAAGGAAGCTACTATGTGCAGCCATGCTTAAGGAGTGAGAAATTATGCTCCACTTGAGTGCAGAAGATGTACTTGAATTATTTGGATCTCCTCTTTCATGGTTGTTCTTAAATGTTAAAGCAACCTTGTATTACTGGGATAAACCACATACGGTCATGTGACTGGTTTCATTTTGTTATTATTTTGGCAAAGAATTTTGAAACACTTAATGAGAGAGATTGCTTTTTCTTTGTTTTCTTGTGCTGTTTATCTGGTGTAGTATCAAAGATATGATATATTAAAAAATGAATTGATAGAAATGTTTGCTAGAATTCATTGATGAAGCCATCTAAGACTAGCATTTCTTTGGGGGGAAATTTTGATTGCATATTTAATTTATTTAATTCATAAGGGAGGCTTTGTTTGTTTTGTTTTTGTTTGAATCTTGTCTGTTCTAATTTGTTAAATTTATTGGACTGAAAGTTCTAAAAGCATTCTTCACTGAATGCGGCTTCCATAGTGTTTTGAAAACAAATCCTCTTCCTGGTGTTTTTCCTTTTGTGTAATCCCTTCCCTTTGATTGTGGGGTCAATTCGGTGATGCTCTTCTAACAGGTGAAGCATAGCTGTTTGTTCTTTATGTTTAATAAAAATTCCATGATACTCTAACTTCGAACTCTAAATTATACTACTGAATTTCGAAGCACTTTTTGAATAATCCTGCCTTCAACCAGAATATTACATTGCAAAAATTGAGAGTTTCAAAATTTTAGGATTGAAAATGAATTGGGAAAGAATATATATATATATATATATGATTTCACTCAGTTTTATACCTCATATTTTTTAAAAACTTTCTATTTTTTTAAATCTTTTTCCTTCTTCTTGGTTTTTGGTAGCATATGTATTCTCAAGGAACAGATGTGTGACCTTCTGCAGCATTCTCAATTTAGCCTTAATGAAAAGCACTGTCAAATAACAAAACACTTTGATTATGTGATTAAATAAAAGCTCGTGTTTTTCTTGATGTTTTCATTTTAACACATTTACTTATCTTCATATCTCCAAAGTTATACTCTGCTTTCTATGATATGAAGGCAAGTAGCAACTTCAGTTGTTGTCACTACAGCTAGATGAATATCATTAAGCAAAATTTCTTATATCAAATATTATGTATTTTAAAATAAAACTCCACAGTTATTTCAAGAAAAGTTTTATGTGAGATGTTTAATTCATTTAAAATTGCAAATTCCAGAAAGTTGTTAACAATATCAGAAGTAAGTGTCTACGAAATAGCTTAATAGAATACCTACTAATATATTTGAACTCCACCATAAAATACTTAGGTTACCACTACTCTAGCCCCACCCCTCCCAAACTGCATGGTTTTACCACGTAAGAATTCCATCCTAAACATTTTAGTTTTGGTTTTGGAAAATTTTGAAATGCATATAAACTCTACCATAGTATATGTATTTTTTTTTCTTTTTTTATTCTTTGCCATTTTGTTTTAGTTTAGTTTTGTTTTATTTGGCACAATATTTGTATTTTGAAGGAATTCACCCATGTTAACACCTGTAGCTATCGCTTCTTAATTTTGCTGCCAGAGTATTTCATTATGTGATTATAATATGAGATTTTAAAGCAATTGGAGATTTCTGGTTCCTGTTGTTCCAAACATTGCTGCTATGAACGTAGGTGAACTTGTCATGTATAAGAGCTTATACGTAAGAGGGTTTTGGGATACATACTTAGGAATAAGATTGCTGGCTTGTTATACTACCTTATACTCCATCTAGACTTCTGTAAAATATCCTGTTGCTTTATATCTTCATCAAAATTTGACATTATGACTTTTAAAATTTTTGGACAATTGACTAAGATTAAATAACATTTTCTTATGTTTTTATTTTCTATCAGTAATTACTAATAAGGTTGATTACCTTTTGGGAGAGTTTTATTGCCCAGTTTTCCTTCTTTCCCAGAAATTCTTGGACATGCTTTTTACTTTATCCTCATGGATTTGTACATATTTTAATCATTTTTAGGAGTTTTTTTTAATAATTTCAGGATATTAACTATTAACCACCTTTAAGCATTCTGTTTTCCCAAGTTGTAGCTTGTCTGTTCAGGTTTTGTGTGTGTGTGTGTGTGTCTGTGTGTGTGTGTGTGTGTTTGATTAACTGACATCTCAATATTTAGTTTGGGTCAAAAATGGTTTATGGGTTTTGTATTGTGTTTAAGAAACCCTTCATCACTCTGAGATTTTGATATTAATATTCAACTCTTTATTTCACTAGAAAAGATTTTGTATAGGGCATCAGATGACTAAATATTACTTTTGAATTATTGGAATAATCAACATTTTTCTAAATTTTATTAAGTATTTCCACATTTACCTGGTGTTCTAACTCTGTTTTTCTCATATGTCACGTTTTCATACCTCTATATGTCTGTATTTTGTTCTCAGGGGTGGTAGAGTATGCAATTCCAAAATATGTCATTTTGACATAAGGGTTATTTTGAGCTAAACACACTTGAAAAAACAGCAGTTGCACAAAGGGTGTTTCTTGTATCTCCTTTTCTCTTTGAAAACAGGATATTAAAAACTTCCATGTGAAAGATGCCCTCCTTCTATCAGGAGAAAAGGAATATTCTTCACAGGCAGTCAAAGTCTAGAGAATTATATGCAAATAGACTTTGTTAAAATAATTCTTATCTTCCCATGGCCTCTCCCTACTTTAATGACTTTTCCACTATTGCTTCTCTTTGTTCAATGTAATATAAAAAGCATATAGAGATGGCGGCGTAGGAGGACGCTGGGCTCACCGCGCGTCCTGCTGATCACTTAGATTCCACCTACACCTGCCTAAATAACCCAGAAAACCGCCAGAGGATTAGCAGAACAGAGTCACCGGACCCAAGTGCAGACGAGAGGCCCACGGAAGAGGGTAGGAAGGGCGGCGAGGCGGTGCGCGCTCCACGGACTGGCGGGAGGGAGCCGGGGCGGAGGGGCGGCTCGCCGGCCAAGCAGAGCCCCCGAGTCCGGCTTGCAAAAGCGGAGGGGCCTGACGGACTGTGTTCAGACAGCAAGCGCGACTTAGCGTCTGGGAGGTCATAAGTTAACAGCTCTGCTCGGAAAGCGGGAAGGCTGGAGGACAAAGGGAGGGTGAGCTGCGGAGCCCCCGGACGACAGAGCTCAGTTTGGCCGGGAACAAAGGCGCTAGCCAGCGCCATCTCCCCCGCCCATCCCCCAGCCAAAATCCCAAAGGGAACCGGCTCCGGCCAGGGAAATTGCTCGCTCCGCGCGAACACCCAGCTCTGTGCTTCTGCGGAGCCAAACCTCCGGCAGCGATTTGACTCCCTCCGGCTGCCACAGGGCCCCTCCTGAAGTGGATCACCTAAGGAGAAGCGAGCTAAGCCTGCCCCCCCTCCCGCCGTGCACCTTGCCTTCCCACCCCAGCTAATACGCCAGATCCCCAGCATCACAAGCCTGGCAGTGTGCAAGTAGCCCAGACGGGCCACGCCACCCCACAGTGAATCCTGCCCCTAGGAGAGGGGAAGAGAAGGCACACACCAGTCTGACTGTGGCCCCAGCGGTGGGCTGGGGGCAGACATCAGGTCGGACTGCGGCCCCGCCCACCAACTCCAGTTATACACCACAGCACAGGGGAAGTGCCCTGCAGGCCCTCACCACACCAGGGACTATCCAAAATGACCAAGCGGAAGAATTCCCCTCAGAAGAATCTCCAGGAAATAACAACAGCTAATGAGCTGATCAAAAAGGATTTAAATAATATAACAGAAAGTGAATTTAGAATAATAGTCATAAAATTAATCGCTGGGCTGGAAAACAGCATACAGGACAGCAGAGAATCTCTTGCTACAGACATCAGGGGACTAAGGAACAGTCACGAGGAGCTGAAAAACGCTTTAAAGGAAATGGAAAACAAAATGCAAACCACCACGGCTCGGATGGAAGAGGCAGAGGAGAGAATAGGTGAACTAGAAGATAAAGTTATGGAAAAAGAGGAAGCTGAGAAAAAGAGAGATAAAAAAATCCAGGAGTATGAGGGGAAAATTAGAGAACTAAGTGATACACTAAAAAGAAATAATATACGCATAATTGGTATCCCAGAGGAGGAAGAGAGAGGGAAAGGTGCTGAAGGGGTACTTGAAGAAATAATAGCTGAGAACTTCCCTGAACTGGGGAAGGAAAAAGGCATTGAAATCCAAGAGGCACAGAGAACTCCCTTCAGACGTAACTTGAATCGATCTTCTGCACGACATATCATAGTGAAACTGGCAAAATACAAGGATAAAGAGAAAATTCTGAAAGCAGCAAGGGGTAAACGTGCCCTCACATATAAAGGGAGACCTATAAGACTCGTGACTGATCTCTCTTTTGAAACTTGGCAGGCCAGAAAGAATTGGCACGAGATTTTCAGGGTGCTAGATAGCAAAAATATGCAGCCCAGAATCCTTTATCCAGCAAGTCTGTCATTTAGAATAGAAGGAGAGATAAAGGTCTTCCCAAACAAACAAAAACTGAAGGAATTTGTCACCACTAAACCAGCCCTACAAGAGATCCTAAGGGGGACCCTGTGAGACAAAGTACCAGAGACATCACTACAAGCATAAAACATACAGACATCACAATGACTCTAAACCCGTATCTTTCTATAATAACACTGAATGTAAACGGATTAAATGCGCCAACCAAAAGACATAGGGTATCAGAATGGATAAAAAAACAAGACCCATCTATTTGCTGTCTACAAGAGACTCATTTTAGACCTGAGGACACCTTTAGATTCAGAGTGAGGGGATGGAGAACTATTTATCATGCTACTGGAAGCCAGAAGAAAGCTGGAGTAGCCATACTTATATCAGACAAACTAGACTTTAAATTAAAGGCTGTAACAAGAGATGAAGAAGGACATTATATAATAGTTACAGGGTCTATCCATCAGGAAGAGCTAACAATTATAAATGTCTATGCACCGAATACCGGAGCCCCCAAATATATAAAACAATTACTCATAAACAGAAGCAACCTTATTGATAAGAATGTGGTAATTGCAGGGGACTTTAACACCCCACTTACAGAAATGGATAGATCATCTAGACACACAGTCAATAAAGAAACAAGGGCCCTGAATGAGACACTGGATCAGATGGACTTGACAGATATATTTAGAACTCTGCATCCCAAAGCAACAGAATATACTTTCTTCTCGAGTGCACATGGAACATTCTCCAAGATAGATCATATACTGGGTCACAAAACAGCCCTTCATAAGTTTACAAGAATTGAAATTATACCATGCATACTTTCAGACCACAATGCTATGAAGCTTGAAATCAACCACAGGAAAAAGTCTGGAAAACCTCCAAAAGCATGGAGGTTAAAGAACACCCTACTAACGAATGACTGGGTCAACCAGGCAATTAGAGAAGAAATCAAAAAATATATGGAAACAAACGAAAATGAAAATACAACAATCCAAATGCTTTGGGACGCAGCGAAGGCAGTCCTGAGAGGAAAATACATTGCAATCCAGGCCTATCTCAAGAAACAAGAAAAATCCCAAATACAAAATCTAACAGCACACCTAAAGGAAATAGAAGCAGAACAGCAAAGGCAGCCTAAACCCAGCAGAAGAAGAGAAATAATAAAGATCAGAGCAGAAATAAACAATATAGAATCTAAAAAAACTGTAGAGGAGATCAACGAAACCAAGAGTTGGTTTTTTGAAAAAATAAACAAAATTGACAAACCTCTAGCCAGGCTTCTCAAAAAGAAAAGGGAGATGACCCAAATAGATAAAATCATGAATGAAAATGGAATTATTACAACCAATCCCTCAGAGATACAAACAATTATCAGGGAATACTATGAAAAATTATATGCCAACAAATTGGACAACCTGGAAGAAATGGACAAATTCCTAAACACCCACACTCTTCCAAAACTCAATCAGGAGGAAATAGAAAGCTTGAACAGACCCATAACCAGCGAAGAAATTGAATCGGTTATCAAAAATCTCCCAACAAATAAGAGTCCAGGACCAGATGGCTTCCCAGGGGAGTTCTACCAGACGTTTAAAGCAGAGATAATACCTATCCTTCTCAAGCTATTCCAAGAAATAGAAAGGGAAGGAAAACTTCCAGACTCATTCTATGAAGCCAGTATTACTTTGATTCCTAAACCAGACAGAGACCCAGTAAAAAAAGAGAACTACAGGCCAATATCCCTGATGAATATGGATGCAAAAATTCTCAATAAGATACTAGCAAATCGAATTCAACAGCATATAAAAGAATTATTCACCATGATCAAGTGGGATTCATTCCTGGGATGCAGGGCTGGTTCAACATTCGCAAATCAATCAACGTGATACATCACATTAACAAAAAAAAAGAGAAGAACCATATGATCCTGTCAATCGATGCAGAAAAGGCCTTTGACAAAATCCAGCACCCTTTCTTAATAAAAACCCTTGAGAAAGTCGGGATAGAAGGAACATACTTAAAGATCATAAAAGCCATTTATGAAAAGCCCACAGCTAACATCATCCTCAACGGGGAAAAACTGAGAGCTTTTTCCCTGAGATCAGGAACACGACAGGGATGCCCACTCTCACCGTTGTTGTTTAACATAGTGCTGGAAGTTCTAGCATCAGCAATCAGACAACAAAAGGAAATCAAAGGCATCAAAATTGGCAAAGATGAAGTCAAGCTTTCGCTTTTTGCAGATGACATGATATTATACATGGAAAATCCGATAGACTCCACCAAAAGTCTGCTAGAACTGATACATGAATTCAGCAAAGTTGCAGGATACAAAATCAATGTCCAGAAATCAGTTGCATTCTTATACACTAACAATGAAGCAACAGAAAGACAAATAAAGAAAATGATCCCATTTACAATTGCACCAAGAAGCATAAAATACCTAGGAATAAATCTAACCAAAGATGTAAAGGATCTGTATGCTGAAAACTATAGAAAGCTTATGAAGGCAATTGAAGAAGATTTAAAGAAATGGAAAGACATTCCCTGCTCATGGATTGGAAAAATAAATATTGTCAAAATGTCAATACTACCCAAAGCTATCTACACATTCAATGCAATCCCAATCAAAATTGCACCAGCATTCTTCTCGAAACTAGAACAAGCAATCCTAAAATTCATATGGAACCACAAAAGGCCCCGAATAGCCAAAGGAATTTTGAAGAAGAAGACCAAAGCAGGAGGCATCACAATCCCAGACTTCAGCCTCTACTACAAAGCTGTCATCATCAAGACAGCATGGTATTGGCACAAAAACAGACACACAGACCAATGGAATAGAATAGAAACCCCAGAACTAGACCCACAAACATATGGCCAACTCATCTTTGACAAAGCAGGAAAGAACATCCAATGGAAAAAAGACAGCCTCTTTAACAAATGGTGCTGGGAGAACTGGACAGCAACATGCAGAAGTTTGAAACTAGACCACTTTCTCACACCATTTACAAAAATAAACTCAAAATGGATAAAGGACCTAAATGTGAGACAGGAAACCATCAGAACCTTAGAGGAGAAAGCAGGAAAAGACCTCTCTGACCTCAGCCGTAGCAATCTCTTACTTGACACATCCCCAAAGGCAAGGGAATTAAAAGCAAAAGTGAATTACTGGGACCTTATGAAGATAAAAAGCTTCTGCACAGCAAAGGAAACAACCAACAAAACTAAAAGGCAACCAACGGAATGGGAAAAGATATTTGCAAATGACATATCGGACAAAGGGCTAGTATCTAAAATCTATAAAGAGCTCACCAAACTCCACACCCGAAAAACAAATAACCCAGTGAAGAAATGGGCAGAAAACATGAATAGACACTTCTCTAAAGAAGACATCCAGATGGCCAACAGGCACATGAAAAGATGTTCAGCGTCGCTCCTTATCAGGGAAATACAAATCAAAACCACACTCAGGTATCACCTCACGCCAGTCAGAGTGGCCAAAATGAACAAATCAGGAGACTATAGATGCTGGAGAGGATGTGGAGAAACGGGAACCCTCTTGCACTGTTGGTGGGAATGCAAATTGGTGCAGCCGCTCTGGAAAGCAGTGTGGAGGTTCCTCAGAAAATTAAAAATAGACCTACCCTATGACCCAGCAATAGCACTGCTAGGAATTTATCCAAGGGATACAGGAGTACTGATGCATAGGGGCACTTGTACCCCAATGTTCATAGCAGCACTCTCAACAATAGCCAAATTATGGAAAGAGCCTAAATGTCCATCAACTGATGAATGGATAAAGAAATTGTGGTTTATATACACAATGGAATACTACGTGGCAATGAGAAAAAATGAAATATGGCCTTTTGTAGCAACGTGGATGGAACTGGAGAGTGTGATGCTAAGTGAAATAAGCCATACAGAGAAAGACAGATACCATATGGTTTCACTCTTATGTGGATCCTGAGAAACTTAACAGGAACCCATGGGGGAGGGGAAGGAAAAAAAAAAAAAAAAAAAAAAAAGGACGTTAGAGTGGGAGAGAGCCAAAGCATAAGAGACTGTTAAAAACTGAGAACAAACTGAGGGTTGATGGGGGGTGGGAGGGAGGGGCGGGTGGGTGATGGGTATTGAGGAGGGCACCTTTTGGGATGAGCACTGGGTGTTGTATGGAAACCAATTTGTCAATAAACTTCATATAAAAAAAAAAAAAAAAAAAAAAAAAAATAAATAAATAAAAAGCATATATGTTTTGCCATTTCTTTGGATCTTCTTTATTTATGAAGGCTCTCATGTCACATAAAATTTATAATTCTGTACACTATTCTACTGTTAATCTGTTTTACGTCCATTTAATTTTTAGGCCTAACAGAAAAATAAAATTAAAAAAAAACATTAAGAGGGTAAAGGTAAAATGTTAATTCCCCTACAGTTCTCTGAATTCCATTCCATTGTTCTATTTTTCTATTCTTAATCAGTCTGATTTTTTTATACAAAGTACTGAGTGAAAGAACAGTTTCCACTTTCTTACAGTTTTTGAGAATATTGTTTAATTTGCCACTTGGTCTTCCATATGCCATTCAGATTTGTTTTATTAGGTTCCATGAAAAACAATGTTGGAAGATTATTATAATTGCAATATATAAGTCAGCTTAGGGAAATTGTATTCTTTATTTTTGAATTTTCCATCTATTGGTATGATATGCTTCTTCATTTATTAGTTATTTCTTAGGTTTCTTTGTAATTTTCTCTGCATGGTTACAGTTTTTGAATACATACAATTCTTCATGTTGCCTTTATTTGAATAAGCTTTATTTGAATAAGTTTGTGTTTTTTCAAGTATTTGTTCATTTTACTGAAGTGCTGTCTAAAGTTTTTCATATTTCATCTCTTTTTTCAAAGTGTACATTACGCAAAGTATTATTCTCTCCTTTTATTATTTAATTAGGTTTTTTACAGATCCATCAAGTCATATAACCACCAGCAAAATCAAAATGTTTAACAGTTCTATTGCCCTGGAATATTCCTCCATGATATTCTGTAGTCAACTGCTCCCCTCATTCCAGACCCTGGCCATCACTGATTTGTTGTCTGTCCCTACACTATTGACTATTTCAGAATCTCACATTGTATCTACACATTTGAGTTTGGTTACTGCCACTTACCAATCGCATTGAGATTCATTGAAGTTGTGCGTATTCTGTTGCGTGCATCTGTAGTTTATTCATTTTTTTAAAATGTCTGTATGGTATATCATTGTATGGCTATACCACAATAGCTTTATCCATCCCTTAGATAAATAACATTGAGATTTTTTTCTCTCCCAGACTGTGGAGATTAAAATAAAATCAGCATAAACTTGTAACCAAAGGATTTTTGTGTACATTAGTTTTTAATTTCTTTTAGTTAAACACGTAGGAGATACTTTGCTAAGTTATATTGTAAGTATATGTTTTATTTTTTAAGACATTGCCAAAATGGCTTGTTTCCTGATTTCTTATTATACCTAGTAATTTCTTATCAAAAGGTTATATTGTAATTTTTATATTTTTGGGTGCTGGATTTTGTATTCTTCCTTTAAGGAATATTTTTTTCCTATCATATAAATAAGCTATTTTATTTTTTTAAGATTATTTTTATTTATTTTGATAGAGATATAGAGAGCAAGTGGGGGAAGGGCAGAGAGAGAGGGAGACAGAATACCAAGCAGGCTCCATGCTGTCAGCACAGAGGCAGATGTGAAGCTCGAACTCACGAATTGTGAGATCATGACCTGAGCCCAAATCCAGAGTCAGATGCTTAGCCGACTGAGCCACCCAGGTTCTCTTGTACATAAATTACTTTAGATAACTTTCATTACAGTCATTTTCAACCCCCCACCTAGAGTTACGCTTTTAAAATGTAAGTCAGAACATATTGCTTCTTTGTTGAAAATCCTCAGTGGCCTCACACTTCTCTTAAAGTAAGAACTAATTCCCTTAAAATAGCCCCAAAGGGCAAATATGATGTAACTCTCAGATTAGTCCTGATGTATAAATGTAGTAGAGTATTTGTGATGCATTCTCTAATGGTGCTATCTCCAGTGATTCTCTTGAACTCATTTCATGCCTTTCTTTCCTTCTCACTTACCACACACATCTCTCAATTGTTCCTTGAACATATTAAGTGGTTTCTACCTTACATATTTTATATATGCTCTTCCCTCTGTCTGGGAGACCTTTCCCAGTTATCCTCATCTGTCATTCCTTCCCTTGTTCCATGTCTCTTCACTTGCCATTTACCTAGTGAGTAATTAATTCATTGATAAAATTGTATTAGATTTTTAATTCTTTTTTTTTTTAATTTTTTTTCAACGTTTTTTTATTTATTTTTGGGACAGAGAGAGACAGAGCATGAACGGGGGAGGGGCAGAGAGAGAGGGAGACACAGAATCGGAAGCAGGCTCCAGGCTCTGAGCCATCAGCCCAGAGCCTGACGCGGGGCTCGAACTCCCGGACCGCAAGATCGTGACCTGGCTGAAGTCCGACGCTTAACTGACTGCGCCACCCAGGCGCCCCATAAATTGTATTAGATTTTTATGTTTATCATATTGATTACCTTGGAGAATATAGCATTAGTGCAATGAAGAGCATAGAAGTTATATTGTTTATCTCTTATTATGTAATTTTCTTTTCAAATTTAATTTGACTATTCCATTTGATCATTTTATTTTGTTTTAATTTTTTTTAACGTTTATTTATTTTTGAGATAGAGAGAGACAGAGCATGAACGGGGGAAGGTCAGAGAGAGAGCGAGACACAGAATCTGAAACAGGCTCCGGGCTCTGAGCAGTCAGCACAGAGCCCGACGCGGGGCTCGAACTCATGGACAGTGAGATCGTGACCTGAGCTGAAGTCAGATGCTTAACCAACTGAGCCACCCAGGCGCCCCTCCATTTGATCATTTTAAAGCAGAAGACTAGATGCCACCTAGAATTAGCTTTTGAATGTTTAATTTTATAATTCATTTTTCAGTTTTCTCGAACATTGGGTCTGAGATTACATAAATATAGATTTGGAGTATATCAACATTTTAATCAAATAAAATCAGGCTTGAGTGATGAAAAAAATTGGCAAGCACATACAGTAGCAATATTGACAGCAAAATTACATTGTATGTGGTACATTTAATTTGATTTATAATTTTTCATTTACATTCTATCCATGACTCCAATTGAAAGTAATTCAGAACTAAATTAGGAAATTAGTAACTTTAAATGTAGCTGAGATTCTGTGGTCTAATCATTACTACCACCCTCTTGTAAAGCCCCTCAGCTCCCTGACTCTGTCATTTTTGTCTTCCTTTCCCAAACTGCTCTGTGTGGCTTATCAAACCTGACATATTCTGACCCATGTCTGTCACACTGATCTTATCTTCTACTCTCTTCTCTCCTTCCTGGTCTCTCTAGACCTCTTGAGATTCTGAGGAAAATCTGTGATGTTTGCATTACTGATTCCGTAAGAAATGAATGTTCTTCCATATGCATCAATCATTGATGCCACTGTTTAATCATCTAGAGAGCAGTTAAATTGTCTCCTCTTCTGAGAGGTCTTTTCTGATTACTAGTGAGTTCCTAACATTTGACAATGTTTTATTTCTCTTCTTAGCACAAAATACTTTTTGGCAGCACTGTTTGTCTTGTCAATTTATATTGAAAATAATGACACTTAACTTTCATGTATTCTCTTTTACTTATTTTTGTGTCTCACACCGGTCCTTCTAGTGACCTCAAAATGTGTCCACGTGTTCATATATATTTTTTAAGTTTTTATTTAAATTCCAGTTAGTTAACATACAGTGTAATATTAGTTTCAGATGTACAAGATAGTGATTCAACATTTCATACAACACCCGGTACTCGTCACACAAATGCACTCCTTAATCCCTATCACCTGTTTCACCCATCTCCCACTCACCTCCCCTGTGGAAACCATAAGTTCTATACTGTTAAGAGTCTGTTTCTTGATTTGCCTCTCTCTCTCTCATGTCTCCCTTTTGCTCATTTATTTTGTGTCTTAAATTCCACATATACTACGATAGCCAAATTATGGAAACAGCCTGTGTCCATTGACTGATAGATGGATAAAGAAGATGTCGTGTGTGTGTGTGTGTGTGTGTGTGTGTGTGTGTGTGTGTGTGTGATGGAATATTACTCAACTATCAAAAAAGAATGAAATCTGCCATTTGCAACAACATGGATGGAGCTAGAGAGTATAATGCTATGTGAAATAAGTCAGAGAAAGATGTATTCATGTATTTTTATAAAATTAATGAAATGTCTTAGACTGTCATCCCTTTACATTCTAATGTTTCAGTTACTTTTTGTATCAGGTGTGGTTAAAGTTGCCACCTTCACTTGATATGTTCAAGAGGAATTGGGATTTTGCATATATTTAGTTTTATTTCATGGGATATATAGGTATTGTTTCCAATACTTTCCATGTGTATTTGGTTTACTTGTAAACGTTCTGATATAGGAATGACTTCTATAAATACTTTGCAAACAATACCACACTCATCCAGACTCCTGGTAAAAATATGCAGGGCCAGTTAGAGTGTTTTCTTAATATTACTTGTCTTATGGCACAAAGCATGGAAAATATGTGGGTAATGAAGGAGAAAAAAAAATCCTACTTTGTGGAAAATGCTTCTTGTCATCAGACATAAAATTTTGAGCAGAGGTCACAATGAAAGTTTTTCTTCTAATAGGAATATACCTAATAATGTAATATATAGCATAATATAAAAATACCTTAAAATTTTTGTTGGGCTCATTCAAGAGAAAACTTACCAATATTCTGGTGTTTATAATGAAAAATAAAAAGATGCAACAGTATACAACTAGGAATTAAGTTTGTCAGTGAAAGCTCATGGTTTATGTATCCTAGAATACTAGATTGGTCTTTAGTATCTGATGAATTCTGTCTTAAAGTTATCTAGGGTTCTACATGGGGCAACCTACAAAATTATAAAATAAACGTAGTAAAAATCACTTGAAGGAACAATTTGCACAGTTAAAAAAGTCCTACACATATTTATTAGTATGCTGATGTAGAAATATACATAGTGCCAACTTTTTAATTCACGTAAATTGCTTATGTGCATGACTGAATTTTAGTTTATTTTTTAATATGAAAGGAGAACTATATTAATAGAAGATATAAGAATGTAAGCTTCAAGAAAGAAGACTGATACTGATAGGCTCTGAAAATATCAGAAATTTTTATTTAACACAATTGATTATAAAGGCTAGATATATGAAGATAAGGAAAACACAAAGAAATACACGTATTGCATATGATAATTAAAATAAATTAAAAACAAAGTTTATTTGAGATAGAGAGTGCCCATGTGTGCCAGCAGGAGAAGGGCAGAGAGAATGGGAGAGAGAGGGAATCCCAAGTAGGCTCCTGCTGTTAGCGTAGAGCCCAGTGAGGGGCTCCATCCCATGAATGGGGAGATCATGACCTGAGCCAAAGTCAAGCATCAGACAATCAAGCAACTGAGCCACCCAGGCGTCCCAAAATTTTTTAACATTTTATATGAGGGTACTCTTCAAGACTAAACAAAAAAGAAGGGAAACAAAGTAAAAAGCACAATTTATAATTAATAGAGAATGTACAAGTGTTAGCAATAGCTTCATATTGAAAAATTTATTGACTTTGAAAAACAGCATATTTTTTTCATTATGGCCTGTTATGATGAATAATGAACGATATCTTGTTCCTTAAAATTAATGATCATAATTAGATCCTCAAACATATTTGCAGTGAATGAGAGATGTTTTCTCAAACACATTATAAAGTAATAATAAAATAAAATATGCTTCCAAAACTGTCATGAGTTTGTAAACTGATTTTAACAAGACAGATAATATTTCAGGTGATTTTTCATACCAAATGAATATAGTAGGAAACTTCAAAAGGTTTAATGACTCCTTACAGCACAGAAGGTTGTGCTTATTTGAATTATACATAAATTAAATATAATTCACTGCCCCAATATATTTTAAGAAGAAATAAAACAAAGTATTCAATATTATTTTGAAAGTCTAATAAATAGTTGTTGCAGCTATTATTTGTTCAACTTTGATAGTGAAAGAGATTTTTCCAAAAGTGATTGTTTTCAAAATAATAGAAATTTAATCTAAAAAAAGGCTGAATCTGATAAATTTTTGCATGAGCATTTGGAAAACTATTAAAATGGAAATACGTGGCTTATTTGTCTCCAACCAGTGAAGAATTAATAAAAATAGTTCAAAATACAAAATGAATTGATATAGCATATAAAAATCAAGAATAAACTGAATTGGTTCACAAAATTCTGACCAGTTGGAGATTCTCGTGCCCTGTTATTTAACCGAAAACTCTGAGTGGTTGTTAAATTTTTCATCAAAGAAAAAACTATCTGTGACTTGATTCAACCAAGTTCTAGATGATTATAACCTGCTTTTTGTACAATATGCACTGCCAATCAAGTGACAGATAAACTGTTTTGAAAGGTGGTGAAAAGGGCTGATACACTTTTTAAAATCTTAATAATCATGCATAATATGTGTTGTGCACAGCTCATTGCTTAAATCTTGTTGAAGAAAATGCACAGCTCCTGAAGTTGTTGACTACTTTGGTATTTTGAAATAATTATGTGTAATTTTCAGTTCAGTGATAGAAGGAGTATTTTAAACACACTTGAAGTTGAATTTTTAATGGATAAATGTAATGATATAGTTTGCATATTATAAAGTTCTCCAAATCTTACAATATGCATAAGGCAACATTTTAAAGTCTCAGATTTACATTTTTAAAGATTTGGAAGACAAAAAAATTCAAATGAGATGCAAAAATGTTTATTCAAAATGTGGATTAAGCTAAAATATTTTTAAGATCAATTTGGCAAGAATTTGGAATATTTCATTAAAATAAGTGAGAAATTGAAGAATTATAATATATATATGTATATATATATATATATACACACACATACATATATATATATGTATATATGGCAACATCTTCATTCATTGTTACATTTATTTATCATAGAACAGAGAGGAAATTTCAAATAAAAATATAATGGAAAAATATGAAACAAGTGATACAATCAACAAAACAGAAACAGGAATAATTTTGACTTTGAGAAGCAAATTGAAACAAACCATTTTTATATTTAAAAAAAATAGCAGTAATTCACTGAAGACAAGCGATACATTTGAATAATGAATATTGGATCATATGTAAACATTAGAAAAATATTTAAGTTTGTTGCTAATTTGACATAAAACACTAGCATCAATGAACAGTCATAATAATCTACCCTATTATGAAACAGCAAAGACAAACTGGTTTAAGAGATTTGTCAGTTCCAAGAAGATTTAAGTTTTATGCACAAAAATGTTTGAAATAGAGTATAGTTCATATATGAAAAAAGATCTGGATATACAGACTGCTACAACAAAATACCACAGACCACATGGCTTATAAACCACCTAAATTTATTTCACACAGTTTTGGGCACTGGGAAATCCAAGAACAAGGTGCCAGTATAGTTGGATTCTGTTGAGAGCCCTCTTTTTGTTGCAAAGCCAGCACCTGCACTGTGTCCTCACATGCTGGGGGCGAGAGAGAGAACTCTGTCGGGCTTTTGTAAATGTACTATACTCACTCATGAGGTCTCTTTCCTCATGACCTAAGCACCTATGAAAGACTCCACCCCTTCATACCATCACATGGGGCCTTAGCATTTCAACATATAAATTTGGGGGGACACAAATATCGAGACTCTAGCACTTATAGAAGTTTTCTAAAGTTTTACCACAATCATAGACTGACAGTTACAACAATTAAGCTCTAAAGTTGAAAGAAACTTTTCTGAAGTCTGAATAATAATAATAAAAATAATTTTCAACAGACTATGCAAGGAAAAGGCTAATTATTTTTTAGTCTCTATTTCGAAAATAATATTGGAAAAGTCTTGACATGTGTAGAGACAAAGAATATGTGACCCCACTTTCCACATCCTCACCAACACCTGTTGTTTCCTGTGTTGTTGATTTTAGCCATTCTGGTAAGTGTGAGGTGATATCTCATTGTAGTTTTGATTTGTATTTCCTTGATGATCAGTGATGGTGAGTATCTTTTAATGTGTCTGTTGGCCATCCGTTTGTCTTCTTTTAAAAAGTGTCTATTCATGTCTTCTCATTTTTAATTAGGTTATTCATTTTTTGGTGTGGAGTTTTATAAGTTCTTTCTTTATATATTTTAGATACTAACCTTTATCATATATGTCATTTGCAAATATTTTCTCCCATTCCAAAGGTTGCCTTTAAGTTTTTTTAATTATTCCCTTTGCTGTGCAGAAGTTTTTATTTAGATGAAGGGGAACCCTCTTGCACTGTTGTTGGAAATGTAAACTGGTGCACCTGTTCTGGAAAACAGTATGGAAGTTCCTCAAAAAAGTTAAAAATATGATTTACCAATTGCACTACGAGGTGTTGACCCAAGAAGTACAAAAATACTAATTTAAAGGGATACATGCACCTTGATGTTTATAGTAGCATTATCTATAATAGCCTAATTATGGAAACACCCCAAGTGTCCATTGACTGATGAATGGATAAAGAATATATATATATATATATATATATATATATATATATATATGATGGAATATTACTCAGCCATAAGAAAGAATGAAATCTTGGGGCGCCTGGGTGGCGCAGTCGGTTAAGCGTCCGACTTCAGCCAGGTCACGATCTCGCGGTCCGTGAGTTTGAGCCCCGCATCGGGCTCTGGGCTGATGGCTCAGAGCCTGGAGCCTGTTTCCGATTCTGTGTCTCCCTCTCTCTCTGCCCCTCCCCCGTTCATGCTCTGTCTCTCTCTGTCCCAAAAATAAATAAACATTGAAAAAAAAAAAGAAAAAAAAAAAAGAAAGAATGAAATCTTGCCATTTGCAATGACATGGATGGATCTAAAGAGTATTATGCTAAGTGAAATAAGGCAGAGAAAGACAAGTACCCTTTCATTTCACTCATATGTGGAATTTAAGAAATAAAGGAGCAAAGGGAAAACACAGAGAGAGAGAGGCAAACCAGGTAACAGACTCTTAACTATAGAGAACAAACTGATGGCTACCAGAAGGGAGGTAGGTGGGAAGATGTGTGAAATAGGTGATAGGGATTAATGAATGCAACTGTTGCGATGAGCACCCAGTGTTGTATGGATGTGTTGAATCACTATATTGTACACTTGAAACCAATATTACACTGTATGTTAACTAACTGGAATGTAAATATAAAAATTTAAAAAAAGTATAACTGTCAGGAATAAGAAATAAAGAAACATGGTTACTGTTAACGACAATGCTAATAATGCTGGTATTACTTTGCACTATGACCAAAACAGAAAGTTGACCAACTGATCTACTTCAATTTTGGAATCCAAAATTGTGGATCCTTTTAATAATATCAAATACTTTTTTTTTTTTTTAATTTTTTTTTCCAACGTTTATGTATTTTTAAGACAGAGAGAGACAGAGCATGAACGGGGGAGGGGCAGAGAGAGAGAGGGAGACACAGAATCGGAAACAGGCTCCAGGCTCTGAGCCATCAGCCCAGAGCCTGACACGGGGCTCGAACTCCCGGACCGCGAGATCGTGACCTGGCTGAAGTCGGACGCTTAACCGACTGCGCCACCCAGGCGCCCCTCAAATACTTTTTTTAATGAAGTATTCTCTAACTAAAAAAATATGTTTCACTGATAAAATATCTGTATTCTTTATCTTAGACCATGGATGTTTTAGAATAAGAAGCCCAGTGATAGAAAAGCTCAGAAAGATTGGTAGAGAAGTAAAAAGGTTTAATGAATAAAGAGCATTTTACTCTAGATATGTGAGAAATTATCTGGTGATTGAACATTTGAAACTAGATGAAAAATAAAATATTAACAGACAATAATATGAAATTGGAATCATTGTTTAATTCCTTGATGAAAACTAATATTATAAGCACAAGCCAGCTTTTAAGGTGGTAAAACTTTTATTTCCATTTTTGCTAAATGTTGCGGATTTAATTGTGTCCTCTCATAATGTCCTGAGCCCCCAAGGTGACTGTGTTTAGAGGCCAGCCATCTACAAGCTAAGGAGAGTGGTCTTAGGAAAAAATAAACTTGCTGACACCTTCATCTGAATTTCTCCAGAATGGTCAGAAAATAAATTTCTGTGGTGTAAGCCACCCAGTTTGTGATATTTTGTTATGGCAGCCCTAGAAAACTAATACAGTGGCGATAAATTTTGTTAATTAAATTTTGTTCTGCTTTCTGTGATATCTTCTGTTGTAAATGAAATGTGCACACTGAAATGTGTTGTGTCTTGAGAACTAAAAGTTGCTTCTCTTAGTCTCTATGAAGCTAGTTGAATAATTGCAGAATGCTAATAACTGTCTGAAAAGTGTCTTGATGCTCATAAAAATATATTTAGGTTATTGTGGTAATTTTTAGAAGAAAGATATGTCTTACAGATTTTTTGTGTAAGTGAAACAAACAAAACATCATGCTATACCTATACCTTTGATAAAAGCAGTTCATACCTTTGCATTATGCATGGAAGGACTTAGATTTATTTTTAGCCTTTAAAGTCACTTTTTTATTCTTTCAGCAAATCATATTTTAATTACAGATAGTGATTAATTTTAACAAAGTATTAAATAAAATTTTATTGTTAATTTCTTTTTAATTAACTTGCAGAAACAACTCTGAATGCTAAGCTTGCCTGAGACACTGATTAACGTTTTAGTCTAATAATGCTATAGGCTTGTGGGGAAAAGGTGATTAGATGTAGAATGTGAAATACATGCTGATTCTTTAAGAATTAACAATATTAATAGTAACCACCAACCAATAAGAAAAAATATACCTTGATAAATATTTCAGTATGTTAGGAAAAATAGCTTTATACTATTTAACACATATATCATTTTAAATTCATATTGTATATTATATTGATTGATATTGATTCAATATGATTTAAAAGTACCCAGTATATCCCATGCTTTTTTTTATTATTAGAATTGTGAACTGTGCAGTTAATTTCCATATATGCCTCTGCAATCAGTTTTCCCTATTTATTAACATCATGTATTTTAGCATGCTATACTTGCTACAATTAATGAAGCGATGTTGATATATCCTAAAGTTCATAATTTATTCATATTGCCTTAGTTTTCTTCTCTTTCTATTCCAAGGTCTCACTCAGGATGCCACATTGTATTTAAAGTCATGTCTTTTTAGGTTCCATATGGCTGCAACAGTTTCTCAGACTTATTTAATATGACTTTGAGACTTTTAAGGTGTACTGCTGGTCAGGTATATTATAGGACTTCTTTGTATTGGAATTTATCTGATGTTTTTCTTTTCGATAGACTGGGGTATGGGTTTTAAGGAGGAAATCATATAGTTTAAAGTTCTGTTTTCATCACATTGTATCAAGGGTGCATATTATCAAGATTATTTTTGTTTGTTAATATTGGTCTTGAATATCGGCTAAAATAGCGTTTGTTAGATTTCTTTACTCTGAAGTTACTCTTGATTTTTCCCTTTTTCATACTGTACTCTAGAAGGAAGTTACTATGTACATCCTACACTTAAAATATGGGGTTTTGTGCCCTCCCTCTATAGCACGGAGTGTCTGTATAACTTATTTGGTATTTTTCTGCATGGAAGATTTGTCTCTTTTACCCCCATTTATTAATATCCAATTATTCAATTATATAAATATTAATAAATGGATATTCATTTTATAATTTGGATTACAATCAAATACTATTTCATTTATTTTGTTTGCTCAAATTGTTCCAAATTTGGCCCTTGGAATCTCTCCACTTTTGCCCCTAGGAAACATTTTCAGTTGGCTCCTTTGCCCCTTTGACATACCCAACAGTGTTTATTTGTTTTATTTTTATTACTTCCTTTCTTTTAAAAAAAATGTTTATTTATTTTTGAGAGAGAGAGTGTGTGTGAGAGTGGGGGAGGGGGGAGAGAGAGAGGGAGACAGAGAATCCCAAGTAGGCTCCATGCTGTCAGCAGAGAGCCCAGGGTGGGTCTCAATCCCATGGAATATGGGATCATGACCTGAGCCAAAATTAAGAGTCAGATGCTTACCTGACTGAGCCACCCAGGTGCCCCAGTACTTCCTTTATTTCTGGGACTACAAGGTGTTCTAAGCTCTTATATATATTTCCTGCCACATACCTACAACCATCCATTTCTCCAAGGAGCTCCGGTTCCTTTTATTGGAGATCGGTATTAGAAACAAAGATCTGAGTGCCAGATGTGGCTTCTGGTAATGGGGAATCATTTTTTCGGCCTCTAGGCTGAAAGAGGGAAAGAATATATGTGCATACACTAATCTGTGTGTATTTTATACACACACACACCCATATACATACATCTGTAACTATTTGTATATGTAGCCATCATATAGGTATTAAGTTAAACATAAGTTCTTACTAATGTTTCCAGTTCAGGCCTAATACCATATAGATCATTCTAGCCTTCTGCTCATGCTGATCTGTAAATTTCCACTCCAACAGTGAGAAACAGTGAGAAATCTGATCCACTATCCATTTGATCAATTATTCCATTCTGGTATACATGTATAGCAGCATCAGAATTGGCACAAAACCCCATACACTATTTATACACAGTTCCTTTTAACTTCAGCTTTACAGACTCCAGACTCCACTCATTTCCAAAGTTATTTAGGTCAGCACATTTTCTCCCACCACCTTTAGTGAGATTATTTCATACATTTTTGATACAATTAGATTCTCTTGTTACATTCTTTATTCTTTCCTGGGATTCAGAGATATCTGAAATGCTTTTTTCTAAATTGCAAACTTTAAGGTACACTCCTCATGTTGTAATTTCAGCAGGTTTTGCAAATACATAATATCCAAAAGAGAAAGCCTCAGGTCCACCTGTTTTTAGTGGTGAATTCTACCAAACTTTTAAGGAAGAACAATATAAGTTTTGTGCTATCTTTTCCAAGAAATAGAAGGACTTCCTAACTCATTTTATGGGGACAATGTTACCCTAATACTAAAATTGGATTAAGGTATTATAAGAAAAACAACAAAGCAATATCTCTTATGAACATAGATGCAAATACCCTCAACACAATATTAATAAATGGAATCCAAGGATATATAAAAAATTATATATTAGACCAAGTAGGATTTATTTGAAAATCTTGTTTAACATTAACATTCCAAATCAAATCACTGTAATCTAACACCTGAACCAGCCAAAGAAGAAAACGAATATGATCATATCATATTTGATATCCTAATATGATCATATCAAACTCATTTGGCCAAATCCAGTGCTGATTCATGATAAAAACTCACACCCAACTAGGAATAGAAGATGCTTCCTCAACTAGATGAAGAACATATACAAAATCCCTATCACAAAGATCATAATTATGAAAGGTAGAATGCTTTTCTACTAGGATTAGGAGCAAGGCAAGCAGTTTCTCTCTCATCACTTCTCTTCAACACTGTCCCGGGAAATTTTAGCCAGCTTAGTAAGTGAAGAAAAGGAAATGGAACATACATTGGAATGTACAGTGGAACATACAGAATGCTTACACTGGACACCAAACATTAAAATAAAAAAAGAAATTTGAGTTTATGATATTAAAAATTAAGATCTATTAAAACTAGATAATTATGAATTTATAAAGAAATCTTATATCTTAATATTAACTGGTAAAGAATTCAAAAATTGGGCAAAATAATTTAAAAAACAATTAACAAAAATGATATATGAACTTACAGCAATTAAAATAAGCTCAACAGGGGCGCCTGGGTGGCACAGTCGGTTAAGCGTCCGACTTCGGCTCAGGTCATGATCTCACGGTCCGTGAGTTTGAGCCCCGCGTCGGGCTCTGGGCTGATGGCTCAGAGCCTGGAGCCTGTTTCCGATTCTGTGTCTCCCTCTCTCTCTGCCCCTCCCCCGTTCATGCTCTGTCTCTCTCTGTGCCAAAAATAAATAAATGTTAAAAAAAAAATTTAAAAAAATTAAAATAAAAAAAAATAAAATAAGCTCAACATTATTAGTCAGTGAATGCAGATTAAAGCCACAGTAGGATACCCTGACACGTTCACTTGAAAGGCAAAATTAAAAAAACTGATAATATCAAATATGGGGTAAGATGCTAAACAGTTGGGATTCTCCCATATTGCTGATCAGTATGATAAATGGTAAAACCACTTTTGTTTATATAAAGTTAGACATATCTTTGAGGGGTGTTGATCTACCAGTTCCACTCCTAGGTATTGGCCCAAAAGAAATGAAAATATATCCATATCTACGTTAACACTTGGACAGAAATCTTCTTAACAGGTTCACTTATAATTGACTGTTTTTCCACTTAGCAGGTGAGTAGATAAACACATTACAGTGAATCCATACAGTGCAGTACTACCCAATATTAAAAGGAAAGGACTGGTGATACATACATCAACATAGATGGATTTCAAAAACATGATGAGCAAAAAAAAATAAATAAAAGGTATTTTAATACCTCTCAGTACATATTGCATGATTCCATTTATTTGAAATTTTAAATAAGGGAAACTTAATATATGGTAACAAATAATTTCACTGTTTTTCTGGGTTAGAGGATTGTCAGTATGTGCACAAATGGCTTTGGCATGATAAAAATATTGTAAATCTTATGTGCGGTGGTGGTCGCTCACTTGTATATATTTGTCAAAACTCATAGAACTCTTATTACTCAGCAATCAAAAGGAATGAAATCTTGCCATTTGCAATAACATGGATGGAACTAGAGGGTATTATGATAACTGAAATTAGTCAGAGAAAGACAAATATCATGACTTCATGCATTTGTGGAATTTAAGATACAAAACAGATGAACATAAGGGAAGGGAAGCAGAAATGAAAACAGGGAGGGGGGCAAAACATAAGAGATTCTTGAATATAGAGAACAAACTGAGGGTTGCTGGAAGGGTTATGGGTGGGGGGATGGGCTAAATGAGCATGGGACATTAAGGAGGACACCTGTTGGGATAAGCACTGGGTGATTTACGTAGGTGATGAATCACTAGATTCTACCCCTGAAATCATATCATTATTGCACTATATGCTAACTAACTAACTTGGGTGTAAGGTTTTAAAAATAAATAAAAAAAACTTATATAAATCTACACTTAAAATTGGTCTTTATTCAGTGAAAGTTATGACTCAATAGAGATGTTTAAAAAAAACTGCATTATATGATTTAGATGTCACAGCTTCAAAAATAAGGGAGTTAAAAAGGTAAAATTTTAGCTCAATTCTGGATATTTTGGGGGTCTTTTATTGTCTGTGAATTTCTGATAGATGTGTCCTGTAGGGAACTAAGGCTTCTGTTCTATACCACATAGGAAATTATTAGGATAAAATATAGATTTGATAGACTTCAAAATGGTATGCTATTTGAGTCCACAGGTGTATATAATATTGTCTCTAGAGAATTATTTTAATGTGATGCTTGACCCTGCCACAATCCTCTAACAACAGTGCAGTTATGATTGTGCAGCCTGTTCCCAGAGACCCCACATACTCAGCAGAGTCACTGAATGCCATAATGTCAAAATAGTTACCACATGTGCGCAGATGACCAACTCTAACCAGCACAGGGCCTATTTATTTAACTGTCAAACTCAGGTTTCACCAGCTAATAAGGCATATTCAGGGAAGTTCCAGGTGTTTAGGCTTAAAAGGGCTATCCCATTTGTTCTTCCTTGATATTTATACCAGAGACCCTTCCTAGACTTTTTCACTCTGTATTCAGGCTCTGGCCTCTAGGAGTATGTTTGTATGTATATGTGTGTGTGTATATATATGTGTGTATTTAGACAATGAAACAAGGACAGGACTCTGAAACACATTTCAGCACAAAATTCAGAGTATAAATGAACAATGAAATCAGACATAGAGATAAGAAAATCATTTTCAGAGATGGAGTAGTGACATATTAAATATGAAAATCATGAAACTTTTTAAAAAGTGTGTTTATTTAATGTGGGAGGTGTGTGCAGAGAGAGGAAAAAGAGAATCCCAAGCAGGCTCCACACTGTCAGTGCGGAGCCCAACACGGGATTGGAACTCACAGACTGTGAAATCATGACCAGATCTGAAGTCAAGAGTTGGCACTCAACCAACTGAGCCGCCCAGGTGCCCCCCAAATCGCAAAAATCTTTTAATATGTATGGCACTTAGATGATAATTAGTGGAAATGATTTAACATTGTATTTGATTAAATAATGACCATGAAATAGCAAAATGATGACAATTGGTGCCAGTAATTATTTGAGAATGATAGAAAGAAAAAGTTGATAACTAGAAAAACTTGAGGAGATTGCTTTGAAAACAAGTGGAAAAATAGCCCAAGAAAGAGGTGAGGGCATGTATCAGAAACATGGTCATGAGGAAAATGGAGGTGAAATTCTAGCATGAAGTGCTGAGTGACTGACCACTGGTTGACTGTGTGACCAACTTTTGACTATGACAGGTAACTTGGAAAATAACCTTGAAAAATAAGTATTTCTCACAGAATCTTCAGCTTTCAACTGAAAATACTGTTTTACATGAAGTATACAATTAAAGCGAAGATATTAGTTTAACATCAATTCTAATACCTAGGTTCTAAAAGTGAATTTACTCATCTTTATTTCTGATATTTTTCTAAACGCAGACAGAAGCAAAAGCTAGCAAGCAAGGAAAGAAAAAAAGATGATCCTTATTTGTTTTCAGAAGGTATCCCCCCCCGATTTTATTTTCAAAAAGAAAATAGTAATTTTTCTCTCTCAGTCTTAGCTCTGCATCTTTAGAAATCATTGTTTTTCCTAATTATTCAAAGTTTGCTAGTAATGTACTCCAAATATCTATAATGCCCATGACCTTCAAAAATAATTTTGCTTCTGACCAAGGTTGAAGTTTGGTAAATCTTAGTTCTAGAGATGAAACTTTTAAAGAACATATAAATAAATATTGAAAATAATAGAAATCATTTCTATTGTACAGAGTAAGGTTTTATCGGTATATAAAGTGATTTTGTCCTGAAGTCAATGGCATAAAACAAGAGAGAAACTTTTCAGGTAAATGTGTAAGGAAGTGTAAGGAAGTGTAATGTGTAAGGAATGTGTAAGGAAGACTCCCCTCCTCCCCCAAAATTCCAAGTAAGTCTGATCAGGTTCATCAAAGATGAGTTTCTTAGAAGCCACAAATCTTATCAGATGGAGCCTGTACTTTATAAAAATGAGGTCTGTTATTTTGCTTCTCTTTGCTGAACTGCAGGAAGCTGCATGTGTGTTGTTGAATGGATGGGGAAAGATTTATTGTTAAACACTTTGAGTGTTGTAAGATAAAGTGCTCTGTTAGACTGCATGTACACCATCCTGCCACTTTGCCTTTTATGAAAAACCATTCTGACAGTCCATTCAGGGTTTTCTGAGGTTTGGAAAATTGAAAAATGCTCCTCACTTTGCCTTCACTTTCAGAGGGTGCAATCAGGCACCACATTTGCCCAGGTGTATCCTCAAGATTTCCAACTTTCTCAAGTAAAAACTGTTAAACCACTTTCTTAATATGCAGTTGAGATTTTTTAGAGAGTTAAAGTATACGGGCTTTTCATGCATACATATATTAAAATTTATATCAGTGTATGTTCAGAGAGATTCCTTAAATGATCTCTTTTAGTTATCATTTATGATCAAAACAAACATGCAATGAGCATTTACTGTATACCAGTCCTTGTGCTAAGCATTTAACATGCATTATCTCACCTAACACTTGCAGCAAGAAATTAACTCAAATTACAGATGAAATATGCCAAATTAAATAGCTTGTTGGAGTCATTACTTAGAAATCAGACCAATCATACTTCAAAACACCAAAGCTATACAAATTCCCTGCAAGTATAATCATGAGAAGTTTAAAAAAAAATAAATTTTTGTAATGTTTATTTATTTTTGAGAGAGAGAGGCAGAGCAAAAGCAGGGGAGGGGTAGAGAGAGGGAGACACAGAATCTGAAGTAGGCTCCAGGCTCTGAGCTGTCAAACCCACAAACCACGAGATCATGACCTGAGCCGAAGTTGGATGCTTAACTGACTGATCCACACAGGCTCCCCTAAAAATATTTAATTTTGAATATGCTATTGAGTTAAGAAAGCAGATTCTAAAAATGTTCATTATAGATCTTCAGTCTTTGGTTTGTTGTTAGTAAAGTAATATAAAGTAGTACTGATCCAAAATACTCCCCTGCTTAAAATGAGTTAGGCTTATATGTAAAAGTACTAATCAAAAGTGAATCTCTATTTCTGATGGAGAATCCTCTCTCTGCCATCAATGATAATCTGAAAGAAGGCCATTTCTGAGGGAAGGATGGGTAGAAAGATTAGGTAGAAAAACATGGAGCCACAACAATATTCTTCTTATCTAAATGATGCTATAAGAACTTATTCAACTTGCATTCCTCCTGAAATGAGTTATTGAAATTGAGTCCAGGAAGAGCCTGAGCTTGCCCTGAGAACTCTCACTCACATCACAACTCCAGCCAGCCAACAGCACCATCAGAGATGATCTCCAGATTGAAGGTGAGTACCATCTTGAGACCATCATAATATTGGTTCCTAGGAGGCTGCAGGTGATTAGTGCCACTTCCTCCTATTTGATCTGTCACATTCCTACCAATAGGTTCCTGCTTTCAAACCTGAATGTTTGGCTGTTTAATTTGTGTTTTCCTGTTTGTTTTTGTTTTTGTTTTTTAATCTGTGTTTTCTAAGCTGCGTGGTTGAAGGTAGACATGGGAGTTGGGGAAGAACATGCTGCCAAAAATTAGGCATAACCCTTCTTACAATCTTATTGGGTCAAGCAAGTAAGGTGCGGGCAGTGTCCTACCCAGTAGAAAACAAGCCCAGAGTCTTGAAACCACTGAGGAACTCTTGAGATCCTTGGCTTCCCTTCAGGGCTTGAGGCTAAGACCAGAGTGGGCTATGTCTTGCAGAAGACAGTTCTAGTTGCCTAGGGTCCCGTGTGACTTGTCTCCAAATTCAGGATGTGTCACAGGTCAAAAACATCCTTGGTTGGCCCTTTACCTCATGAGCCTATAGACATTCTTATTCTCCCAGTCACTTTCAAAGGACACAGAAAAATAAGAAGCACTTGCTAAATACTTCTGGGTAATTGCAGATTACTGAATGAATAAGTCAACAACTTTATTTTTATCATGTCTCTTCAGATTCAATTTTTAAATTATTCAAAATCCAAATTGATCTTTAACAGAAAATATGTTGTACCCATGAACCAACTAAAAGTATGCAGCATTTTACAAATTCTGCTTCATAAGTTTACTTCCCTTTTCATCTTACAATTGTATTTCTTCTCTTTCTTTTTTAAAACTTTTTTCTTATTTTTTTAATGTGTATTTCTGAGACACATAGAGACAGAGAATGAGTGGGAAAGGGCCAGAGAGAGGGAGACACAGAATCAGAAGCAGGCTCCAGGCTCTGAGCTGTCAGCACAGAGTCCAACGTGGGGCTCAAACTCACAAACTGTGAGATCATGACCTGCGCTGAAGTCGGTCGCTCAACTGACTGAGCCACCCAGGCGCCCCATCTTCTCTTTCTAAATTATTTCATCATGTCTGATAACATTTCAGAAAGAGAAAGGAACTATTTCTGTGTATCGTTACATTGCATATAAAAGGTCGATTTTAAAAAATGTTATCTACATTATCATTTGCTTTATTATGTCACTAATGAAATACTCAATTTAAACCTCAGACTAGGTAGGAAAGAAAAGACTATTCTCAAGTTGAATACTTTATCAAAAACTACATACAGGACATACTCCCAAGAAGTAGGCCCAATACTAATAATTTTCAGATGCGCAGGTAATTTATACAGTGCTGAGGTCTGGGCAAAATTTGCTGAATAAGGGCCTTAACTCTGAATATATTGTCAGTCTGTGTAATATATAAGTTGCAGTAACAGCATATGATGGTTACTTCATGAGAGACACATATTTGAAAGCTTTTGCCAAAAGGAGAAATAATTTTGTTTTGTAGGAAGTGCATGACCCTGGTAGAAGTAACATGATTTTTAAGCCAGCAACATCGGTGCCTGAGAGCAATTAATAAATCCTCTCCAGCCTCATTCTTCTTCTAGAGTCCAGGTTCTACCTCTTGACCCTATATTCATCCTATTCCCTCATTACTGCAACATGGAGAATATCGTCGGCATGCTAACATTATACAAGACTCCATCTATTAGAATTCTAATGTGTGCAAACCTTATAAACTACAAAGTCCTTATTGGATATTATGTTTCCCTATGGATATTTAAAACGTGTTAATTCTAATGATGTGCTCTGGGTAATTAGATAGGAAAAGAAAATCAATTGTGAAATAGTCTCCATGAAAAATGACTAAAGATTTGTAAATTTTGAGTTTTAGAAGAAAATATATACTTGTGGGAATTTTGTTTTCTTGTATAAAGCAAATTTTATATAAATAAAAGTTTTTTGTATAAAAACATTAACTTTCTGATAAAAAGATTGGAAAGATTCAACCTGTGAAATTCAGAAAAAAAATTAAAATTTCTCTCACAGAAATATAGTTAGCTGTGTGAGAGGGGGCATTTAAAAATAGATGTTAGAATCAACCATTATTTCAGGATATGTTTTTGGATAAAACACAATCTTTCAAATGGGAGGAAGGATGTTTCATAAATAACATTTTTGCAATCGTACTCCCAAGAACTTTACATTCTTGTTCAATTGCAGATAACAGTGACTAAAACTAACCATAAAATTCTTTCTAAATTCAATGGTTATTTTTGTACAATCATAAGACTGAACAATATTTTTCTCTGTGTCTTCAGTCAGTATATTTTCATCATTTCAAAAGTAAGTCTTTTCCTAATATTTAAATTTCTGTTTTAGGGTCCATTTCTTTGTTTTTCCTTTTTTATAAAATGTGTGTGTTTCTGTTTTTAATATTAAAAAAAACAGAAATTTAAATGTCTCTGTCACTTAAGCTGAAAAACTATAAAAACTATCAAACTGCTTTTTTACATAATCAGTCAACAAACAACATTACACCCACTTATTTTTTCATGACTTTATGTACCATGTTGTCGAATTGCCTGACAGTAACAATAATAAAACAGCAAAGTGTAGATAAATACCAGAGTAGAAATTGAAACAGGAAACCCATATTTTCCTGGGGCCCTCACAGACAGCTCACTAACAATAAGAATGATGAATATGATAACATGCATATCAGTGAATTTTCAACAACACTTTAGGTTTTGTTCACACTCATACTTATCCAGTTGATTAAGGCGATTTGCATAATTTAGAGGTAATTCCTTTCTGAAAGCTATGATAAAATGCTCTGATTGCAGTATGTCTAACTTTTCACATGTGCAATTTTTTCAAGGAAACCTAGAAATGAGCAGGAAAAAAAGGTGAAAATATTTCTAGACCCTCAAAGCAGTTTTTTTTTCTTTAACAATTCCTATTTGTTTTTCACCTCCTTAAGTCTTTAAAACATAAAAACCCATGTAGCAAAGGTATGATTTAAATATTAGCCCAGCAGTTCATTTTGTGCTACTGTGTGTGAGTATCGCAGACAGACTGTAAGTCCTCAGTATCTCCATTTCCTGGTATTTATGCCTTCGGTGTTATCCCTCTATTTTGAGTGCAGTATAGATCTGAATTTATTAACTCATTTCTCATGAATAGAATATTGCAGATGTTATGGGATTCTCAGGTTAGGTTATGCAAAAGACTGTTGCTTTTGTCTTGAGAGACTTCTTTCTCAAACTGAGAACTCCAACTGAGTTTTCTTAGTTTCTTGGGGACGTATACTGCCTTGTTATGTGCGGCCCTATGGAGAGACACATATGACAAAGAATTGATGTCTACAGCCAATAGCCAGAGAGGACCTAAGACCTGCCGGTTGCCTAATCTTAGTGAATTTGTTGCTATGTCCTAGGGAGACCTCAGGCCCTGAAACCTCAAACTAGCCCATCAGTAAGGTGTCCCTGAAGGTTCTTGGTCTTATAATGAGAAGGAATTCAGAGACAGACACAACAGATGAGCAGTACAAGCAGGAAAGTTTATTAAAGTGAAAGTCCACTCTTGAGATGTGAGAGTTGGTAAACTCAAGACGGAGTTGCATGCCTTGGATTTGTGTTTCTATCTTTTATTGAGAGTTGTTAACTAGGGGGTAGAATATTCATTACATGAGACAGGGATTTCTAAGAGGCAGTGTTTCATGCTTTTTCTTTCTTATTTGGTCAGGAGTTTTGTGTCATGATACTTACCATCTTAGACTTGCCTGGTTTCATCTGGCTTCCTGTGGTTTTTTTGTTGTTGTTTTGTTTTTTGTTTTGTTTTGCTTTTTGTTTTTGTTTTTGTTTTGGAGTACTACCAGGACAGGCCTCTGACTCTTCCAGTAGCTGGCCATGATTTCCCCTTTGGTGACCTCTAGGAATCCTGCTAGAAACTAACTAATGGCCTCTAACAAATTTAGAAGTGAGTCCTCCCCAATTGAGCCTTCAGATAAGACTATGGCTCCAGCTGACAGCTTGGCTGCAGTTTTATGAGTTCTTAAACTAGAAGCACTCTGTTAATTTGTGCCATGTCAGAAATCTTGACTGTGATATAATAAATTTTTATTGTTTTCAAATGCTAAGTTTGGGAGTAATTTGTTCCTCAGCAATAGATAGTTGGATATCTACTAATTATACAGATACTGATAAGTGGATGATAGATAGATACAGAGTGATTTTATTATTCTGAAAAAAATTCCTTCTTTTATTTTTTTAAAATTTGTATTGCAATTTACAAGACTATAAAGTGATAATAGCCAATAGATTACCTCAAAATCTTTTATGGGTAACTTTGGAGAAGGCTCTTCAAATGATTGTGCCTACAAGCTACACAAAATGGCCTTGAACTTCCACTCTAGGCTACATAAATTTCTCGTCTTAGGAATTCCCACGAATGATTATTCCAGAGCAGGTTTTGTTTAGACAGAATATATGCAGAGACCTGGATTGCAGCGATACTCCTAGAATTCTCCATTTTCAGAATCTATCAAATTACTTTTTCTACTATGAATTTTCCTGACATATAGTGCTGAGCTGAAATTTTGGGGATTATTTTTTGTAGAATGTGGTCTTGAAACACTTGTGATGGTAAATATTAGCTTAAGTTAAAATTTTAAAGTACCTAAATTTATCTTCGTACTAATCTATTGCTTTTTAAACCCCTTTCTTTACTTTTGGGAATGTCAACTCTTTCACTGATGCTTCAGGCTTGCAGACTTTCTGTTCCCTTTATTATTCTAGTGTTTTAGTCTCTTTAATTCTAATTGCCTCCTCCCAGAAAATCATGATAATCTGATATATAATTTCTTCCCCTAGATATCTGATAAAGTCTCTTAAATTGAGTTAATAATAATCAATAGGATAGTAACATGTTACCTCAATATTTGCCTAATTCATTCTCTTAAGAAGTGATGGCAAGCCACTAGACATCTGTGCTAGTTATGAATCTAAGCAAATCTTTATGAATTTCAGGTATAAAAAAATACTTTCAGAAAAAATAATTTTGGGGACATGGAAATATTTCCTAAAATTACTCAAATCACATCAGTCACGGCCACACTAACTACCAGGACTAAGAGGAAAAACATTATCATAGGTGTAGAAAGCTGCAGTCGACAGACTCAACTGATACACTTTCACATATTGAATTCTCCTGTCTTTCCCAAAATACCTGCTCTAAAAAACTTACATTTCTATAATTCTTGTTGCTATAAAGAATAAAATAGCATAGGGAAAGTTATCTAAATCAAGAGAAAAGATTAGTCTAATTCAGTTTTTTAGAGTATTCTAAGACAAAATTATAACTCAGTTTTACAGATGAACTTCCTTAAGATTCTGGTTTTTATAGAGATTTTTGTTCATATATTTGTTATTTAGTTGCTATTACCCAAGAGAATCTTGTTTCGAGAAAAAAATTGATAAATGACAATGGGGGAGCAGCCCATAAATCTGAATAAATGTTGTTCCAGGGTCTTTAACTGCATTGCCTAGTATCTCAGGCCTAGGTTATAGGGGATTAAGGCAAACTTGGACTTCTTGGAGTTTAACTAGTACTCACGATTAAGCCATTTGTGTCTACAGACATCATTGTAGCTGTAAATACCAAAAGGGCACAGGAAAATTAAAGAAAATAACCCAGTCTGAAGGACACTAGTTTTGTCTGAATTCTCTCGATATTGTTGCTTATTTTTTATAAGACCTCATACTTCCTTTAGAAGACTCAGTAGTCTTCTATCACACCCTTTTCTATCACACAGCTTCACCCTGGTATCTGAACTTGATCAGCTCTGTTAACAAGTGAGACTGAACTTGAAATTCTTTTGTGTGTCCTTTTTTATTCCTGGTACAAAATTTGGAGTTTAAACTTAACAAAGGAAAAAAAAAAAACCTCAGGTGCTTTATATGTTTAAAAGCTATATAAGAAATTAAGTTTTAGTAGATAATTTTGATAAAAAGGACAAATGATATTAAAACTGGAATTAATAATAGGATACTGTGCTTTATCCTAACAATAGGATAAAGTAACTGATGACTTTTTTTTATCTGAACTATATTTTGGATCATTTTAAAGAGTGATATAATAGTCAAACAGATATTACACTAGACACTCATAACAATAGACAGAATACATATAACCTCTGACCTAACTAGAGGCAGTATGCATTGTGATTAAGAATTAAAACATACACCAAATTCACTGGGCCATTGTAAATGAAAAGTAAAAAAGTAATAAGTCTTCTTGTAGACCTTACAGTCTGGTAGCAATTAAATCAATAATTAAGAAAGTAGTGTGTCACCAAATAAGATATTTAAGTCACTGTGGAAGCATAAAACAATGACACCTAATTAAATCTACTTTAAAAATTTTCAAGAACAGCAAAAATTTATTCTGGCCCTTAAATATTAATTTTTTCCACTCATAATGTAGTTATACACTTCTTAAAGACAGTGTAAAATCTCACCTGATGATGTTATATATTTTATATTAACTCTAGTATATACCATATATTAGTTCTCTAATGTTTCCATAGTTAGGCAAAAAGGGGAAATGCTTCATAACAAAAAGAACACTTGTTGCTAAGTAAATCAAAATTGAATTTTTTTAGATGCTGTTCTTTAAAAAAAAGTTCAAATTTTACTTTGTGTCTTAATAGTTTTTCATCACTGCAGCACTTCAACTTCAAATTAGCAATGATATTGTCTTAATATGCAGAAAAAGTTTATTTTGAGTTTCACTTTTTTTTTGTAACTAAAGGTTAATTGGAAATTGCTTTGAACTCTACTCCTTAAGAAATCTCTCCCATAAAGAAGGGTGGTGTGTGCATACAAATTGTTGTGTTTTTTTTTTGCATACAAATGAGTACTTGAGACTGCATTATTTCATTTATAGTGTCTGTATTAATACAAAGGGAAACAGAACACTGACTGATCCTAATTATATCAAAAGACCTGCTTTTATTTCCTTTTAAAATTTATATTTTGAGTACTAACAAGAAATTGTGGTGTTTGAGATAATCTTTAATTTGAATTTGCTATTTAGAAATAGAAATAATGTGCTCATAATTCAGTTCCATTATCAAGAAATATCAACTATATCTGTGACATCTGACTGAAAAAGATTCAATAATAGGTTTTACTCAGAATGGATAGATATGATTAACTTTTCTATATATACACACATTAAAACAGAATTGCGGGGCATGTTTTCCTACTTGAAAATATTTTTTTTATGTTTATTTATTTGAGAGAGACAGCCCGAATAGGGTAGGAGCAGAGAGAGAGGGAAAGAGAGAGAATACCAAGCAGGCTCTGTGTCATCAGCACAGAGCCCTGTATGAGGCTCAAACCCACAGACCCCAAGATCATGACCTGAGCCAAAATCAAGAGTTGATACTTAACTGACTGAGCCACCCAGGTGCCCCCAACATTGAAATATTTATAAGACTTATATGGAAAAACGACTTCATTGGAATAGAACCACTGGAGAAATATGAGGGGAAAAAAAGGACCAATTCAGGAAAGAAAAGAATAATCAGGTACAGAAAAAATGGAGATATTTATGAGCTCCAATTTAAAATTTTTATTTTTTAATTTTTAAGTTTATTTATTTTTGAAGGACAAAGATAGACAGAGCATGAGAGAGAAACACATAGAATCTGAAGCAGGCTCCAGGCTCTGAGCTGTCAGCACAGAGCCTGAAGCAGGGCTCAAACTCATGAATGATGAGATCATGACCTGAGCTGAAGCCGAAGTCGAACACTTAACCAACGAGCCACCCTGGCACCCCAAAACGTAGAATTTCTTAAGACAAAGACATCTACCTATGCTACTGGACCTACAACTGGTAGAATAAAAAGTTTCTAAGAATACCAAAAATAGTCCATGGAACATAGAAAAATATGTACATTTGGCTATTTTGAAATCCAAAGGGCATTGAACACATAGAATATAAAAGGTAAAGATTATTTTTACCTCTAGAGATAAAGCAAGAAAATGCAGTTGCTGCCGTTAATGTTTTTCCTTGATCAGTGATAATATGTTATGTTATGATGGTATTGAACTTACATAAATCTCAGGCATATGCACTGTTTCTGTTTTATTTAGATATATTGGTACATTTTGATGTAAAGATTTGATATATTTCATGTACAGAAGAGATAATTGCTAGCTCCGTATGTTTCTCTGGAGAGAAAGTAGGGGTAATATTATCAAACCATTTTTTAACTCTTATAGTATTTTCTATTTTTAATACAGTAGTTTTTTTTCCTGAAAAAAAGAAAAAATATTACTAATTTGGCTTTACAAAAAGGCCACCTCACCAAAGTGAAATTTATTGATAATTTGTCAAATAGGATTCGATGTGAGAAGGGGGGGGTCCAATAGTGATGTTGGATAATCTATAAACATTTGCTTGCAATTTACCCATTTTCTTTGCTATATTTAATTTATATGCCAAGGAGGTTGAGTGGGAAAATGCTCGCTTGTGAATGGGTATACTATTCTTCAGATCATGCCTCTTATTCTAGCCCTTGAACAATCTACTCTGATTCTTCTTTGTCAGGAATTTAATAATATTCAGGCAGAGCTATTTTGGGGTGTGTGTGTGTGTGTGTGTGTGTGTGTGTGTGTGTGTGTCTGTCCTTTCATTATTTTTTTTTCTTCTCAGGAATGGTTTTCTCAGTCGTTTATAAAATACTTCTCTATTAACACAAAGAAATTTGGCAATTAATTACAGTTTATTCTGTGATGTACATCTGTGCAGAATGTCACAACCACTACCAAAGATGGGTTTGCTTATCCCGACTAAACTAGTGATCTCCAAACATTTGTTCACATACAAGTAAAATAAAATATTAGCAAGCACTCACAGTATACATCCATTTATTCATTAATTACATGTGATTATCTACTAAATTAAAGGCATTATAAGACCTTAAAATACATACAGAATACATTCAAAAATACAAAATTTAATAGGATACAAACATATATACATCAAGAAAACTTTTATTTTCTTACCCTACCATTTACAGCATGGCATTAAATGTATGTACTTCATTTTTCACTGTTAGATTGATTTTTATACTTACTTCTGAGGTTGCTTTTGTGTATTGCACATAGCTATTCATAGACATGAGCAGATCATATACAGATGTGAACAACAGGTGATTTGAAAATGTAGGGCAAGAGAGAAACTCACCTTGAGTGAAGACCTGCTATGTTTCAGTCATATAATTATGTGCTCACATAATTTAATCCTTACACATTTCTATCAAGATATTGTATTTATTCATTTTTACATCTTAAGAAAAAGTAATTTGGAATTTTCCCCAAGCACATAGAAGATTTATGTTGGAGAACAGTATTAAAGCTAGATTCTTATTGATGATAAAGCCTACTTGTTAACATTCACTGTTTGGACCTTCAAGTGAATGAAGCCTTAGTCCCAGTTGTATGGAGAAAAATATTCATACATGAACTGCTGAGAATATTTTCCAAATGACCCTCTATGTGTATGCCTCCTCTTAAAGTTCCTCCGCAGGTCTACTTTTGGATACTTTGTTCTTTGAATAAGATTAGGGGACACACAATTAACTCAGGTTAAGCTGTTAAGCCATCTCTATGTTCATTTATGTGTACTTGGATGACTTTAGCTGTCATCTCTCTCTGGGTGATGAAATGCTGGTCCCTTCATAGTGTTTTCCAATCTCCTCCAGGCAAAAGATAGCTGTCTCAGAAAGAGGTGAATTAAAATTGATGATTTCAATGTTGGTATTTGTCAGCCTTTCCTTTCATGGGCGCAAATTGAGTGATTTACCAGGATTAGATCATAGTTGTCTAATAGAAGTAATAATCACTAGGTGGGAATTAACAAATGCTCAAACTGTACAAATATTTAAATGAGTGCTATTATTCATTTTTCTTCAAAGTAATTCTCCAGGAAAAAATACTGCAAAAATTCAATTGATTTTTTTTAATTATAATAAAAATGGATTATGTATATTTCACTATGGAAGGACTTGGAAAGTTTTGAGATAAGAAAGGTAAAGATTAATCTGGGATACCAGTCTTAAACAACTTCTCATCATTAATATGGCTATTTTTCTCCATATTTAATTATTTTCTCAAAAATAATATGTAGTAAAATTACATTATAATATAAAAAAATGGTAAAGTTTCTAGAATCATTCCTTATGCCTCACTGGATTTTCTTTTCAGAAAAGGCAAGGATCTATGACAATGGGAGGAAGAATTATCCAGAAACCCAATAGATACAATTTTGGGTACAAACCTTTTTCTTCCCTCCCTTTATTCTAGTTGTCTGTAGTACTCCTACCAGTGTATACATTATCCTATCCTTTTCTATATTATCTGGCAGCAGATAATAATTTTATTACCACTTCATTTACAATCACTTCCTTTTCCTATATTTATGAACCTGATTTTCAACTTCAATTTGCTATGACAGTTTCTTACATGCTTATTGAAAAGTATTCCTTCTGTCAGTTGACTCACTTACATGCAAGAAATCAAGGGGAAACTGCTTTCCATAGTTACTTCGGACCACTTTTATGTATCATGATTTACCAACAACTTGGTGTTTGAAAGTAAAACTTTAAACTTAAGTCTATTGAATTCATATACATTTTCCTTCCTTTTAAATTACTTTTGGGCTTGGATCACAGTTTTTATGTGCGATGAAGACTAATTATAAAAATTACAAGGGGTAGTAGATGAAGTAATGGACATATCAAATGATATAGAAGATAAGAACAAAAAAGCCAATATATATATTTTTTTTAATTTTAGAAATAAAATAATTATATACAGCCAGGCAAAAATTTCCAACATAAGGACAGCATAATTGGAATATCCAAAGGGAAAAAAAACCTGTAAAATGCAACAAACTTATCCTTCTAATATTTTTAAAAATAACTCAAATTGAATAATGTCTACATGACATGAAAGAAGATATATACTGATAAAAAAAGATGCATTATATAAGTGGGGAAGTCAACCCAGAACAGAACAGACATCTCTGAAACATAACAGAGAAAACTACCAAATTAAAAAACAAAAAGAAAGAAACAAAAAACACTGACAACAAAACAACAATATAAAAAACACTTCAGACCTTCAGGTAAACAATGAAGTCATGAGAGAGGAAATATATTCAGTTCATCATATGGCTTTTTTTTTTTTTAAACGTTTTTTATTTATTTTTGGGACAGAGCGAGACAGAGCATGAACGGGGGAGGGGCAGAGAGAGAGGGAGACACAGAATCGGAAACAGGCTCCAGGCTCCGAGCCATCAGCCCAGAGCCCGACGCGGGGCTCGAACCCACAGACCGTGAGATCGTGACCTGGCTGAAGTCGGATGCTTAACCGACTGCGCCACCCAGGCGCCCCATCATATGGCTTTTTGAAGGCACTGCTCAAAATTGAACAAGGAAAAAAACATTTTTAGGAAGCCTAAAAGTATAAATGAAATATTTTATTTTCAGCCAATCTGACTTTCAAGGATCAGGCTTCTGGAAAAACTGTTTTAAACATGTAAGATCTATAGAAATAATTTCCTTATCAGCCTTTTCTTAGAACATATTAGGGAACAAACTTTATCCAGTAAAACTTGATTAGTAAAATATGACAAATGGTTATAATTATTAGATGACAATTGTGATTATAAGAGTCTATAGGAGTGAAACATAGTAGATTCTATATGTGTTGACAAAGTATAATAATGTCATTTAAAATGTGAGGAGGATCAGGAGAAATTACTTTTTCATATTAATAAATGGAGGTCAGAGTAAAGTAAAAAGTAATAAAAATAATATTTTTTTTGAGAGACAGATTGCGATAGAGCATGAGCATGCGAGGGGCGGAGGGAGAGGGAAAGAGTCTAAAGCAGGTTCCATGCCCAGCATGGAGCCTGATGCAGGGCTCCCTCTCATGGCCCTGGGATCATGACCTGAGCTGGAATCAACAATTGGAGGCTTAATCGACTGACCCACCCAGGTGCCCCCAAAATAAATTGAAAAAAAGAAAAAGGAAAGAAAAAGCAAGGCAACCAACCCTAAATTCAAACTAAGATAAAAATTTGAACCCTAAATTCAAAAAAGATAAAGTGAGACAACTATAATAGTTATTCTATTTAATAGTTATGGCACACATTTGTAATAATGATGTAATAATTATGAATATCTGTTCACCCCCTAATACCCAAGAGCCTTGGTAAAATATAAACGACATGATATGGAAGATAAACAAAAAGAAATTAATATTAGTAGATTTTAGTACTTCATTCTCATTCTGAAGAAGATCAATGAGTAACCATCAAAGAGATGTAAAGATGGTCTAGGGAACATAAAAATTATGACAACGCTTTAGAAATACAGGCTTGGATGTCAATAATCCACTCTTGACAATTTTACTGCTCTTTGAAATCCTAATTCCCACTGTTATTGATAGGTAAAATTAAAATTTAATTGACATCAATACAAATCTTCCAACTAATTCCCTAAAATATAACTAAAACAAACTATACACATATACATATAGATAGATAGATGATAGACAAATATATAGGTAATAGATAGATACATGATAGATGATAGATGATATAACAAACAATCATGTTAGGAAATACAAGACAATACATGTCTTTCTTCCAGCAAACAATCACATTAGAAAGTATAAGACAGTACATGTTTTTCTTCCATTATACATTTGATATGTTTTTTAAAACACAGTAGTGTGTTGTAATGTTGTGATGCCTCCTTTAACAACATGCAAAATATCCATTCCCTTGGTGGACAGTATTTGCAATTTTTAAAATATTAACATATGATTCTAATTTTTCCAACAACTTTAATTAAAAAGCTTAACAATGCTCACTTATAAATATTGACAGAAAATAGTCTATAAAGCTTAAATATTAAAAAAAAAACATCTGTACATATGATAAGTATGTTAATTCAGAGAAAAACATTTAATTTGGTCCTTGTCTTAGTCAGTGTAGGCTGCTATAACAAAGGACCATAGACTAGGTAGCTTATAAACAAAAGAGATTTATTTCTTATACTTCAGGATACTGAAAGTCCAAGATCATGGTTGGGTTCTCTGAGAGCCCTCTTGCAGGTTGCAGAATGCAGACTTCTCATTGTATCCTTTTATTGTGGAAAGAGAGCTACCTGTCTGATTTATTTTCATAGAGATAATAATCCATTCATGAGGGTGCCACTGTCATGACTTAATTATCTTCCAAAGGCCCCACCTCAAAAATCATCACATTGGGATTAGGGTTTCAACATATAAATTTTGGGGGGACACAGACTTTTAAGCCATTGCAAATTTTCTTAGTTTTTATACTTTGTTATTCATGTAGGTAAAGAACTACATGACTAATTTCCTTTTTCCAGCCAGTCAAATCTTTAAATCCATACAGTTTAAATTTATTTGCAAAAAGCATTCTTGAAGACTACGCATAAACTACTAAAACTCTTCTAGTAAATACTCCATTCATTATTTCCTGGCTAGTAAATCCCATACAATTATTCAAAAGAAGATCTAATTGAAGTCAACACTGCCTGTGGCTTTCCTGAAGTGGGAGGGGAAAAGTCAGAACCTTTCATAACATTGTTCATCTCACCTCAAAAATAACAAGAATGAAGTAAACTTTCTAATGGTGACTTAAAACAATCAACTCTATTAAGCAACCTTGTGTCAAAGGGAGAATTTAAATACAATTGTGGCATTTGTTAAAACTACTATAATGAAAATGCACAATCTGGGGCGCCTGGGTGGCTCAGTTGGTTGAGCGTCCGACTTCAGCTCAGGTCACGATCTCACGGTCCGTGAGTTCGAGCCCCGCATCGGGCTCTGGGCTGATGGCTCAGAGCCTGGAGCCTGCTTCTGATTCTGTGTCTCCTTCTCTCTCTGCCCCTCCCCCATTCATCCTCTGTCTCTCTCTGTCTCAAAAATAAATAAAAATGTTAAAAAAAAAATTAAAAAAAAAAAAAGAAAATGCACAATCTTAGGATAAATAGGATAATTACATCCCAAATCTAAGGGAACATGTAGCTTTAAATAATTAAAAATGAAAATAAAAGTGCAAAGAGAAGTACTTACAGGAAATATGCAATACAAAAGCTTAGAAAAAGAATCAGAAGATCATTTTGAGGAACTTCTAAGACAGGAAACAATACAGGTTAAAACAGAGCTTTGTAAATTAAAAAGCAAAATAGATGTAGATCTAATGAATATGCAACATAGAAAAACCATTAGCTTTCCTAAATTGGGGAAAAAGGAAAACAGAAATTTACAAAATAAACAATGAAAGGAGGAAAAAGCTATCAAAACAGAAGGTATTTTGAATAAAATAGAGATTCTTCACACAACCTTAGAAAAATAAGACTTAGAACATAGGTTAACTGGAAATTGTCTAGCTGTTATGCCCAGAATTCGTGATCCCCAAAGACCACTAGGGAGCCGAGTACGATGCAAAAGCAAAGAGCCTTTATTGGAGCTAGCTCGAGCTCAATCCCCTACCTGCACCGACTCAGCGGTGAGATACCAGGGAAAGAGAGTGAGTTTCAAAAGGACAAAGGTTTTATTGGGGCCTGGGGGCAGTTGGTGAGGTAATGGCTATGGCCTCAGCCGATTGGCTGGGGAAGGGTCCTGGGGAAGGGTCCGAGTCCTATTAGGCAGGTGAGGGGGGGTTTACTCAAGGGGAGGAGGTGTGGTCAAGGTGAAGGACACAGAACAAGATGGAGTCGGCAGGCGTAGGCCCGCCCTTTCATAGCAAAATGCAATTTATCCAAACTGACCCCCGTAGAAACAGACAGTTAAAACCTACCAGTTACATAGAAGATGTAAAAAAATTTAAGAAAGTGTGCTTCAAAAATTACCACAACAAATACATTTTATAGGAGTCATCTATCAAACCTTCAAATACCATATAATTTCATTGCTACTTAATACCAAGTTATAAGAAAAAAAATGTCTAACCCCTTTTATGTAGAGAATATACCACTGATACCAAGATTTAAGATTATTTAAACTGGGTGGGGGGAGGCAAAGAATAAGAAGAAATAAAATTACAGTTAAATCACTCTTTAAGTAAAAAAAATCACAATTATATTTATAGATGATAAAAAGGCTGTCAAGTCAATTTAAAACACATTTTTGATAAAAATGCATAATGGCTTTTGTAACTTGATAAACTATGTAAACCTCAAATCAATACCTAGGACTGTAAAACAGAACAGAACCTTAAAGAATTCTTGTTAATGTCAAGAGCAAGGTAAGAATGTCCATTCTCACCACAAATACCAGTATTGAGAAAAAAAAAAAATCCCTATCATCTCTACCACTCAACACAATTTGTTTTCTGGGCTTTCTATTCTGTTCTCTTGATCTGTGTGTCTATTTTGGACCAGTACCATACTGTTTTGATTACTAAAGCTTTGTAGTAGTAGATCTTGAAATCTGGAATTGTGATTCTCTACCTTTGTTCTTCAAGATTGCCCTGGCTGTTCAGGAATTTGTGTTTCCATACATGGCATTAAATGTGTAGATTACCTTTGGTACCACGGACATTTTAATGATATTGGTTCTCCCAATCCATGAACATGGAATGTCTTTCCATCTATTTGTGTCTATATTCAATTTCTTTCATCAGTGTTTTATAGTTTTCAGAGTATAAGTCTTCACTTCTTTGGGTAAGTTTATTCCTATGTATTTTATTCATTCATTCATTCATTCATTTATTTAGTGCAATTGTAAATGAGATTTTTAAAAAAAATTTCTTTCTGCTACTTCCTTATTGCTGTACAGAAATGCAATAGATTTCTGTTTATTGGTTTTGTATCCTGCAGCCTTCCTGAATTCATTTATCAGTTCTTGTAGTGTTTTGGTGGAGTCTTGAGTGTTTTCTATACATAGCATCATGTCGCCTGCAAATAGTGAAAATTTTATTTCACCTTACCAATTTGGGTGCCTTGTATTCCTTTTTCTTATCTGATTACTGTGTCCAGGACTTCCAGTACTATGTTGAGTAAAAGTGGTGAAAGTGGACATCCTTGTCTTATTCCTGATCCTAGGGGGAAAAAAAAAAACTCTAGGTTTTTCACCATTAGGTATAATTTTAACTGTGAGTTTTTATATATGGCCTTTATTATGTTGAGATATATTCCCTCTATACCTACTTTGTTGAGAGTTTTTATCATAAATGGATGTTGTGCTTTATTAAATGCTTTTTCTGCTTCAATTGAAATGATCACATGGTTTTTACCCTTTCTCTTGATGTGATGTATCACCTTGATTGACTTACGAATATTGAGCCAAGCTTGCATCTCGGAATAAATTCCACTTAATCATGGTGAATGAGTTTTATAACCAATTGTTAGATTTCATTTGCTAATACTTGGTTGAGGATTTTGAATCTATGTTCTTCAGAGATATTTGCCTGTAGTTCTCTCTCTCCTCTCTCTCTTTTTTGTAGTGTCTTTTTCTGGTATTAGAGTAATGCTGGCCTCATAGAATGATTGTGGAAGATTTCCTTCTTCTATTTTTTTAAATAGTTTGAGATTAATAGGTATTTATTCTTGTTTAAATATTTGGTAGACTTCACAAGTGAAGCCATCAGGCCCTGGACTTTTATTTGTTGGGAGTTTTTTGATTACTGATTTAATTTCATTGCTGGTAATTGGTCTGTTCAAATTTTCTATTTCTTCTGGATTCAGTTTTGGGAGTTTATATGTTTCTAGGAATTTATCCACTTATTCTATGTTGTCCAGTTTGTTGGCACATAATTTTGCATAATATTCTCTTATTATCTTTTGTATTTCTGAGGTATCAGTTCTTATTTCTCTTTTCTTTTTTAAAGATCTTATTTATTATTATTATTTATTATTATTTTGTTGTTATTGTTTCACTTGTATTTCATAATTATAAGCTTCACTCTGAAATCCAGCTAAACTTGGAGGAGAGTAAGGAAATCATGGGACCATGGAACTGCAGCAGGAGCACAAAGATTATAGGAAATTTTGATCATATGGGGGTGGTGGGGTGCTCTCCCAAGCTACAGAAGGAGTGGTCCAGTGGTTAAGATAAGACACAGGCCAAAATTTTAGACTTGTCCATAGTCAGCAATGGTGATCTTCCCACTGGTCTTGCCATTCCTGGACCCAAAGCACTCCCTGGCTTCCACGATGTTCATGCCCTCCTTCACCTTGCGAAACACCACGTGCTTACCATCCAACCACTTGGTCTTGGCGGTGCAGATGAAAAACTGGGAACCATTCGTGTTGGGTCCAGTGTTCACCATGGACAGGATGCCAGGATCTGTGTGCCTCAGGATGAAATTGTCATCATCAAATTTCTCTCCATTGATGGACTTGCTGCCAATGTTATGATGGCATGTGAAGTCACCACCCTGGCACATAAATCCTGGGATAATCCTGTGAAAGCAGGAAACTTTGTAGCCAAATGCTTTCTCCCCAGTGCTCAGAGCACAAAAGTTCTCTGCTGTTTTTGGAACTTTGTGTGCAACAGCTTGAAGGAGACCTGACTCGAGGGCTCGCCACCCATGGTGATGTCATAGAACACAGTTGGGTGGACCATGGCTGGACAGTGTGGGTGGTTCCTGGGCAGCAGCATCTGCAAGGCCTGAAGATTTTATTATTAAGTAATCTCTACACCCAAGGTGGGGCTTGGATTTACAACCCCAAGGTCAAGAGTCACATGCTTTACTTACTGAGCCAGCCAGAGACCCCTGGTTTTATTGATCTGTTCTGCTGTGGTTTTTGTTGGTGTTGTTATTTGTTTGTTTAGTTTTGCTCTAATATTTATTATTTCCTTCCTTTTATTGGTTTTTGTTTTTGTTTGTGCTTCATTTTCTAGCTCCTTTAGGTGTATGATTCTGGGTATATGTCAATTTAGGTTGTCAAAGAATATAATATTTGTTAAGGTAAAATTCTTCAGGGCACCTGGGTGGCTCAGTCAGCTGGATGCCTGATTTCAGCTCGGGTCATGATCTTACCATCCCATGAGTTCGATCCCTGCATCAGACTCTCTGCTGACAGTTCATAGCCTGGAGCCTGCTTCAGTTTCTGTGTCTCCTTCTCTCTCTGCCCCTCCCCCTACACGCACTTTGTCTCTCTCTCTCTCTCAAAAAGAAAATAAAAACATAAAAAAATTTAAGTAAAATTCTTCATCTGCTTAATATAGCTATTTCTGGACTCCAACATCATAGCTTGTATAAAATTTATTGCTGAATTTTAACCTAAACACTTAAAAGAGCATACTAAATACTAAACACTAGAAATATTAGAAGAGCAGGTAAACTACTACTTCTGGCAGATATGGTATATTAGATAGCTTGAGCTGCTATAACAAAATAGCATAGACGGGGTGACTGAAACAACAGATACTTACTTCTCACAGTATTGGAAGCTGAGAAGTTCAAGATCAAGAAACCAGCCTAGTTTCTTAGGCATCTTCTTGGGTCTTGTAGGTGACTGCCAACTTGCTTTATTTTCCCATGATCTCTTCTTTGTGCACATGGAGGGAGAAAGAGCTTTCTGGTGTGTTTTCTTATAAGGACACTAATCCTATGGGATCAGGGACCCACCTCTAAAGCTCATTTTGTCTTAATTACTTCTTTAGTCCAAACACAACCACCCTGGAGGTTAGGACTTCCACATATGAATTTGGTGGGAGGGGACACAAAATTTCAATTCATAGCATACAGCGGTACTTTATACTATCATTTCACAAGAAAATACGTTTATCTTATTATGACATTTGACTCTGATAAAGGATTTTAGTCTGGTGAGAGACTTACAGAGTTTTATAATGAATGTCAACAGCAGGATTATATTATAATCATGGGAATTTGATTTGCAGCCAAATATAATTGGCTAATGAAACTAGTAAGCTCAATTTTTATCCCAGTGTTTTAACATTTATTATTTTTCCAAGTACTGAATTTAGCCACAATTCATTTTTAAAAACTCTATTCTTTTTTTCTCTTTTCTGAAATTCTACTTTTTTCATCGATCCCACAACTATAACCACTCATCTGAGTGTACAGCAGCAGATAAGCCAAAGCCAAACAGTTAAAATGACAAAAGGACATATGAAATTGTGACAGCTCAATGTATTATCATAATGCAGACTGAAGCTCCATAAATTTATGGGATATCCCAGGATTGGCTTTGGGATGCTGAATCAGAGATAAATGTGTCTTTATAGCTTTTACTAAGTTACTGGACAGTGCTTCATCTGCTGCAAAGCTGAATTTTGTGAGAGTTTGTTAAATAAAACCTGAAGTCTTTTAGGCAAGAGCTTTAAGGATTGTTATAGTTCCTATTCTTTACTTGTGTCAAAAACATAATAAAGACAGACCTCCACAGTATGGTAGACATACGCTGGACAGAGGATGGTTATTGGGAATCTTTATTTTTACAATGAATATATGAAAGATTTGCACTTCAGCTGTGTATCATTCATAGCATGTTTTAATATGTCTATATCTTTATATCATCTATATCTATATAGATAGATAAACTGGCTACAGTTGTGACACTTGACATTGAAAATATTTACTTACCGGCCAGTTATTTATTGGATATGTTTAAATACTTCTTCCCAGAAGATAAAAGAGAATGGTAGTAGAATCATTTGTAGTCTAATTAAATAATCTTGGATATGATTAGTGTAGAACTTAATATCTCATAAAGATGTAAGTATACTACAGATATAAATATATAAACATTGATATAGTAGTCTGAGATATAAATGTAGGCATAGATACATCTTAAATATAGACATACTCGACATACTCGTATTGTATGATTACATATTTTATAAATGCATTCCTATTATGTTTTCTAAATGTATATTATAATAGTGTAACATATGTATACATGTCAGAAAGAGAGGAGGAGGAGAGCTTGCACAGTTTTTTTTATTTTTTTTAACGTTTAGTTATTTTTGAGACAGAGAGAGACAGAGCATGAACGGGGGAGGGTCAGAGAGAGAGGGAGACACAGAATCTGAAACAGGTTCCAGGCTCCGAGCTGTCAGCACAGAGCCCAACGCGGGGCTCGAACTCACGCACCGCGAGATCGTGACCTGAGCCGAAGTCGGCCGCTTAACCGACTGAGCCACCCAGGCGCCCCTTGCACAGTTTTTATAAGCATAATAGGAAGATTAAAAGAGATAATGCATGTACAGTTCTTATACCTGAATTTTCATTTCATTTCATTTCATTTCATTTCATTTCATTTCATTTCATTTCATTTCATTTTTGAGAGAGAGAGTGTGTGTGAGTAGGGGAGGGGGGTAGAGGGAGACAGAGACAATCTCAGGCAGTTCCCAAGCTCAGTGCAGAGCCCAATGAGGGGCCCCATCCCACCACCCTGCAATTGTGACCTGAGCCAAAATCAAGTTGGATGCTCAATTGACCCAGCCACCCACGCACCCTTTATCCCTGAATTTGTAGGTATTATTGATCAACATATGACAACTAGTCTTAGAAATTTTTTTCATAGATGCCTTATTTTATATAAAAAGGTATGTATTTAATAAATTTTAATCTAAACAAAAATAATTGCTTAGTTTCTTGGAGATTTAGAGAAAAGGAGTAAATGATAGTTATAAAATAATTGGGCTTGTTACGCACTGAGGATCAGCATGCAGGACTAGGAGCTCTGCTCTCCCTTAAGGCTACTGGTGCCATCCCGCGTCTGCAGTTCCAAATGCTCCTCTGTAGGGGTGCCTGGGTGGTGCAGTCCCTTACACCTCTGCCTCTTGGACTCACTTGGCTCAGGTCATGCATTGGGCTTCTGTGCCTATGGTGCAGGGCCTGCTTGGGATTCTGTCTCTCTTCTCTGCCTTTCCCCTGCTGTGCGTGTACTTTCTCTCTTTTTCTCTTTCTCTCTCTCTCTCTAAAAAAATAAAAAATAAAAAATAAAATGACAACAACAACAACAACAACAAACAAATGCTCCTCTGTAGAGACAGCAATAGTCAGAATCACTGTTTGGACAAACTTCATTTTGACCCTCCAATCACCTATATTCAAAATGGAAAGTGAATTAAACATAACCTCATTCCTAAGCAGTCCACACACCTGGTCTTATTTTATTCAGATAGCCGTGCTGCTTTTGTAGCTATGTCATACCTGGAGGTGTATGCCCATACCATTCATTGCCCTCTGTTCTTTACAATAGAAAAAAATCATCTTAAAGGCTTATACTATTCATATTCCCAAGTCTAGGAAATCACCCTTCAGTCTAAAATGTCTAGGGTAAATTTGTGAAACGCTATGGACAGCCACACAAAACCTTGCATCTGTGTTACAGGGAAGCAAATATGCCAATAACTTAGTATTAAAGTCTCCATGTCTCTCACACTCCAATGTGCAGCTTCAAAGAAATAGTTCTATGTTTCTGAAGAAAAATTAAATAATATATTGATTGTTATTAGTATATACTTAATAAAGCTATAAAATTATTGCTAATATTCCATATACCCAATTTTAAAAATAGCATTAATCAATCATTATTTTGCAAAAATTAAGTCATGAGATTATAATAGAAGATTAATATAATTCATGGTATTTTAGTATAAATTTGTCAAAAAATTTTTGTTATAGGAATATTTGTTTCATATTTCAAATCCATTGTGATCCGATACTTTTGTAAAATTTAATAAAATTAAGTAAAATGAAGTAAAAAAATAAAATTCACTTTTAATTATTAGACATAACAAACATTAAAGTATATACATATAAGAGTTATACATGATAGAAATATCATTAGAGGAACAATATAGGAAAAACAAAATAAGTACAAAACTCTATATCTTGTTCATAGTATACACATGAACACTTAAGAAAAAGTACTGTCTTCATGTTCATAAATGTTGTCCTTTTGCAATTATACCTAAATAAAATGTTATGAGAGAAGTAGCAATGCTCCACTTAAGTACCTACATGCATACTTTATACAAGTATTGAGGATATCTGAATGTAAAGTATTAATTGTGACAAATGAGCTTGTTGCTTCCTTGTTAGCCAACTTACATTGAATTGATAACAGTGATTATAAAGAATAATGTGCATCTAGGGGCGCCTGGGTGGCTTAGTTGGTTGAGTGTCCAGCTTCGGTTCAGGACAGGATCTCGCAGTTTGTGAGTTTGAGCCCCAGGTCGGGCTCTGTGCTGACAGCTCAGAGCCTATTTTAGATTCTGTGTCTCCCTCTCTCTACCCCTTCCCTGCTCATGCTCTGTCTCTCAAAAATGAATAAATGTTAAAAAAAAGAATAATGTGTATCTACATTCTTTGTATATATTGTTCTAATAATCATGCTCAGAGTAGAGATTTATAAGCAATTTAAGCATTCTCTGGTTTATTATCTTTTTTTTCCAAAATAAAACAAGAAGCTCTGATTTTTGTAATGCATCTTTAATCATTTACTGGTAGCACAATACAGAAAATTCTCCTATAAAGTTACAGTTAAACGACTTTGAGAGAAATAAATAAATATTGGAACCATAAACTTCTGTATATTGATCTTCTATTCAATAAAATTAAAATTCGATGTTTTAAGGAGTTTAGCAATAATGTTTTACAGGTGTGGAAGATGAAGAAAACCTTTACTTCACTGATAAACTTCAATTATGGAACATGACAATGTTCTGCAGAAACTGTTCTTCCTTACGTAGAAGTTTCCCAACAAGTAAAATTATCAATGACCACACTGGTCACACCCATTCAAAGAGAAGGCATGTGACTTTTCAATGGCAGATAAAAGTTAGAACATTAGCAGAACAGAGTTTCTACAGACTAAAATAAAGAGTTGGTTATGTTCCAAGACTTTAAAGGTGAAAATTGAATTGCAAGACCACATTGGCAACATCCGCAAGCTACAATGAGGCATACTTTATTAGCTATATTTCTTCCATGGATTGGACTCTCATATTGTTAGTCAGTTCTTGTATATTTTGAGCATTGGTGTCCTTGGAAAGGTAGTTGAGTTTCATATTTTGTCATAGTATTACCAAATATTTTAAGCAAACATCTTCAGTACAGCCTTCCAATAATATTTTCACGAGCCAGTAAAGTACTTTGCATGTATGCCACGGTAGCATTTAAATTCAAAACTACTTCACGTATTTTTATTGCTTTGTTTTGAACTTAATTCTTTATGATCTGTCTCTAAATGCTGCTAAAGTTTGATGGTTTTGTTACTTTATTAGCTAGCCTGCAAGAAAATATATAGTATTCTTTTAGCACTTCACTTATGGTTACAAAACCAATCATTTTATGAAAGATCACATACTGGATAAAATCAGTGCACTTTGATCTGTAAACTTTCAAAATCATTACCATCATCACCCTTTGAATTACTACTGCATCACACTCAGAATGCATGTCTTTTTTTTCTTACTACCAGTGGATTGTAGTTTGCTGTATTAAAGGTAGAATTTAAATTAAATAACAAATATTTTTCTTACGTGTATTTCTCTGAAAATTTTTGAAATATTTTAAAATTTTAATTAAACTAACTCCCTTTCTCTCTCTTTCTTTCTTTCTTTCTTTCTTTCTTTCTTTCTTTCTTTCTTTCTTTTTCTTTCTTTCTAATTGCAATGTAGTTAACTTGCAATGTTATATTAGTTTCAGGTATACAATATAGTGATTTAGCAGTTCCATATATTACTCAGTGCTCATCAAGACAAATGTACTCTTAATCTCTTTTACCTTTTTCACCCATCTCCTCTCCTCTCTGGTAATACGTTTGTTCTCTGTAGTTAAAAAGTCTGTTTTTGCTTTCTCTCTTTCCCTCTGTTCATTTGTTTTGTTTCTTATATTCCACATATGGTATGTGGAAAAATCATACGGTATTTTTCTTTCTGTGACTGACTTATCTCGCTAGCATTGCGAGAATTAATGTTTTTGTATTCTTTGGATGAATACCCAGTAGGATGATTACTGGATCATAAGGTAGTTCTATTTTTAATTTTTGAGGAAGCTCCATACTCTTTTCCACAGTGGCTGCAACAGTTTGCATTCCCACCATCAGTGCAGGAGGTTTCCTTTTTCTCACATCCTTGCCAACACTGTGTTTTTGATTTTAGCCATTCTGACAGGTGTGAGGTGATATCTCTTTGTGGTTTTAATTTGTATTTCCCTTAGGATGAGGGATGCTGAGCATTTCTCATATGTCTGTTGGCCATTTGTATGTCTTCTTTGGAGAAATGTCTGTTCATGTCTTCTGCCCATTTTTAACTGAATTATTATATTTTTTTGGTGTTGAGTTTTATAAGTTCTTTATATATTTTGGATACTAACTTCTTATCAGATATGTCATTTGCGAATGTCTTCTCCCATTCAGTAGGTTGCTCTTTGATTTTGTTGATTGTTTCCTTTGCTGTGCAGATGCTTTTTATTTTGATGTAGTCCCAATAGATAATTTTTGCTTTTATTTCCGTTGCCTCAGGAGACATATCTACAAAAATGTTATGGCTAATGTCAGAGAAGTTACTGGCTGTGCTCTCTTCTGGGATTATTATGCATTCAGGTCTCACATTTAGATCTTTAATCAATTTTGAACTGGTTTTTATGTATGGTGTAAGAAGGTCGTCTAGTTTCATTCTTTTTGTGTGTAGCCATCTGGTTTTCCCAATGCCATTTGTTGAAGAGACTTTTTCCCATTGCATATTCTTGCCTCCCTTGTCAAAAATTAATTGGCGATATAATCATAGATTCATTTCTGGACTTTCTATTCTGTTTTGTTGATCTGTATGTCTATTTTGTGCCAGTACCATACTGTTTTGATTACTGCAGTTTTGTAGTATACCTTGAAATCTGGAATTGTGATACCTCCAGCTCTGATTTTCATTTTCAAGATTGTTTTGGCTCTTCAGACTCTTTTGTTGCACACAAATTTTAGAATTGTGTATTCTAGTTCTGAGAAATATTCTGTTGGTAATTTAATAGGGATTGCATTAAGTCTGTGGATTGCTTTGGGTAGTATGGACATTTTAACAATATTTGTTCTTTTATGTATGAAAAACTCACAGCTAACATCATACTCAGTGGTGAAAAACAAAGCTTTCCCCCTAAAATCAGGAACAAGACAAGGGTGTTTACTCTCATCACTTTAATTCAACATAGTACTAGAAATCCTAGCCACAGAAGTCAGAGTAGAAAAAAGAAATAAAAGGTATCCAAATTGCTAAGAAAGTTTCACTATTTGCAGATGACATGATACTATATATAGAAAACCCTATAGAGTCTACCAAAAAACTACTAGAACTGATGAGTGAATTCAGGAAGGTTGCCGGATACAAAATCAATCTACAGAAATCTGTTGCATTTCTGTATGCTAATAATGAAGTGTCAGAAAGAGAAATTAAGAGAACAATTCCATTTACAATCGCACCAAAAAACCCACAAAAATTTGCTAGGAATAAACTTAACCAAGGAGGTGAAAGACTTGTACTCTGAAAATTATGAAACATTGATGAAAGATATTGAAGAGAATACAAACAGATGGAAAGATATTCCAGGGTCATGGATTCTAAGAACAAATATCTCTTAATTTCTAACCACAAATAAAGCTTCTAAATTTATAATGATTCTTAAATGACCAATTACATTAAATATACTTTTTTTTCCACTTTTCACATGCTTTTGGGATAAAAGTAACAGACTACCCTAAAAGTAATGAATGTTGTAATGTAAAACTACTGCTTCTAATTAGTATGCTGGTGCTCCACATTTCATTTACCAGGCAAATTCCACACCTGACCTGGTCTATACACCAGTAAATATCCTGGCAATGCCAAATTGCTGGCAATTTTGTAAAATTTAATCTCAATATCTAGGATTATATTGTCATGGAGAAGTTAAAATATATATATATAAGGTTCATGGATCTGCACCCATCCACAGACCATATTTTTTTTTCAATGTTTTTTCATTTTGGAGAGGGAGGGAGAGACAGAGAGACAGAGAGACACACACACACACACACAGAGAGGGAGAGAGAGAGAGAGAGAGAGAGAGAGAGAGAGAGAGAGAGAATAGAAGAGAGTCTGTGCACGAGGGAGAGGCAGAGAGAGGGGGACAGAGGATCCAAGGCAGGGGCCAAGGATCCAAGCACAGAGACTGATGCAGGACTCAAACTCCCAAATGGTGAGATCATGACCTGAGCCAAAGTATGATGCTTAATAGACTGAGACGCCCAGGTGCCGCAGACCACATGTTTTTAGTATGATTTTAGGAGATCCTGGGATAATTTCCTGCAACATCCAGAAAAGACTTCTAGGAGAATCTTGGATAAAATCCTCACAATGTCATATTGTTATAAAAATGTCAATACACTTATTCCTGCTTTTTGTACTTATTTTGTCACTGATATTAAATAAAAACCATTTATAAATCAGCACCTAGTGTCACCTGGGTGGCTTTAGTCAGTTAAGTGTCTGACTCTTGATTTTGGCTCAGGTCATGATCTCATGCTTCATGAGATCGAACCTGGTGTTGGGTTCTGGGTTGACAGTGTGGAACCTGCTTGGGATTCTCCCTCTGCCCCTCCTTTGCTATCTCTCTCAAAATAAATAAATGTTTAAAAATAAATAAAAAATAAATCAGTACCAAAACACAGTTCATATTTTAGTAGTTCTAGAAAATCTTTGAGTAATTTTAACTTTATAAACCTTAGTTCCTTAATACTATATGTCTAATGCAATATTGTCTACCCTTTTTCTTGAATTTTTTTATGACTGTATCTTGTGAGTTTAGGTTTATGATCCACCTCAAGTTAATTTTTTGAGTACAGTATGAGATAAAGTCAAAGTTATTTTTTCTAATGGTTATTTAGTTATTCCAGAAAACTTTTGGAAATACTTTCCTTTCTGTATTAGATGGTATTGACATCATATCCAAAGACCAACAGCCTTATTAATGTGGGTTTGTTTCTTTCTTTATACTGTCCATTGGTATTTGTCAATCCTATGTCACTGTCATACCATCTTGGTTACTGTAGCTTTATTGTAATCCTTAAAATAAGATAATGTAAACTCCACAATATTTTTCTTCTTTTTCAAGATTATTCTAGATATTAAAATATTTTCAACTTCATATGATAATAATTTTAGGAATACATTGAGCTATAAGTCATTTGGTGAAGAATTGACATCTCAACAACATTGAATATTTCAGTCCACAAACATGGGGTGTCTCTCTGTTAACATTGGTATTTTTATGTTTTCATAGAAATATACTGCATGTGTTCTGTATTGAGCTTTTGTGAGCATAATTCTATTTATGTTTGTGAGCATAGCTTTCATGGATGCTTTAAAAATGTTTTTAATTCAAGCATGTGTCATCTTAAGACTCATTGTATTTCTTTGAGAATTGGCATATTAAAAATAATTTGTATGAGTACTTCCGGATTTTGTTTGGGGTATCTTGAGAGTTTTACTGGGGAGACTCCATTTGTTATGCAGTATTATTTTTGGAGTGTTGATTAATTTTTTTAAATAGACAATTACCTTAGTTTGGCTCACAGACTGCAAATTCTATGCCCCTTATTTGGTAGCTAAAATCTCAGTCAAGTTTTTTGTATCTTTCACTGGGTTGTCCCATGTATGCATGAGTTGATGGTAATCAAAGTTTCGGGTAGAATTTACACTCAAAATATGAGCCTTCTCTTCTTAGTATCCACTCCCTATCCATGAGAAATGGTAACCCAACTCTGTGCAGTACTTCTTCAGAGTGGGGAGTTTAGGTTTTGTCTTGGAATTTTAATTTAGTTATGCTTTACTAACATGGCCTTCCTTTAGTCAAAAAGGAATATGAAGAAGTAAGTCATCCTGTGCTGATTAATTATTCTCCCCCCCCAAAAAAAACCCTCCAGAATCTTTGTCTTTTTTGGTTCATTCTCCCATGACTTTAAAGTGTTTTTGTTTATTTGTTTTTCCCTTAAAAAAATAACTCCAGAATTTGGAGTCATTACCTGTGTAAGGGTAGCATCAATTAAGAACTTACTTAGCCATGCTGGTAATTAACTATTAGATTAAAATTTAACCTAAAATTCAATGTGGCAAAAGCAATTTCTCATACACTTAATTTTTATGGTGATATATGGAAGGTCTTGAAGACTTGCAAATACTTTTTTTTTTAACGTTTACTTATTTTTGGGACAGAGAGAGACAGAGCATGAACGGGGGGGGGGGTCAGAGAGAGGGAGACACAGAATCTGAAACAGGCTTCAGGCTCTGAGCTGTCAGCACAGAGCCCGACGCGGGACTTGAACTCGCGGACTGCGAGATCATGACCTGAGCCGAAGTCGGCCGCTTAACTGACTGAGCCACCCAGGCGCCCCTAGCAAATACTTTCTAATATTTTCACCTCTATTAAAGTAATAGAACATATACTGAGAAAAAAAAATCAGTGTTAGAAAGAACAAATGCAATTAAAACAAATAAAATTTAAATAATCTCGTAGCTTTTATCTTGTGAGACACTTGAAATATTACAAAGACAATAGATTTAAATAAAGAATGGTGACATATCAGAATTATTGAATGAATAAATGAATTGTTAGCATTTGATTTTATCCATCTGTATATATTAGAGCAGAATATCATTAATGAGGCCTTTATATCAATACTACAAATAGCACTTCTTCTTTTATGGGACTCTAATCAACTCGGTGATTGCTAAGATGTTTTAGATATTAGATGAATTAGGTATTAATTCTCTCATTATATGAAGGACTAACTTTGGAACAAAGTTTAAAAATTAAGAAATAAACTTTGTATCAAATAGACAGTATCTTAAGTGACAGCTTTGTCATTTACAGTGTGTAAGAACTTTGGCTACTGCCTTAACCATTTTAATCTTCATTTTAAAATTTGTGCACAAAAGCACGCAATACATAGTTTTTACTATAAATGAGATAGAATTTAGTCAACTGTCATATTGACCTTACATATTCATGTCATGAGCTGGTCTCATTCATTGAAAAACATAAAACCATTGAGAATGAAATTTAAATTCTATTTCCCTGAAATTATTGTCATTTACTTTTAAATATTAAAATTATTCTAGTATAATATAAACACTGTTTTAAATATACTTTGATTTGTAGGGTTCTAATTACATTTGTCCCTTTCTATTATTTCTCTCAATCTTATCTTTAGTCCCATACATTTCTCTCACCTAATATGCATATAAAATATACACATATTCTCAGTTTATAATCATTTTGGAGAGTATAAATTATTATTGTCCCATAATCTATAGTGCTGTGAATTGCCGCACAATTTAATGTCTTAATGACAATTTGTTTTCAAAGTATGTGTACCCAATTTTTAGCTCCAGTTTTTGTTTTTTGTAAATTCTATAAAGACAGTTGGGAAATTTAGTTCATTTATTTTCATTGGAAATAGTGTGACTCAAACCTCCATTGGCAAATAGGAAAAATATGGAGTCCAAATGTTGGTAATCATCTCTAATATTTTTTTCAAAATATCTCCTATTAGGGTAGAATATATTAGCAATTTGGAAGTAATTAAATTGCTTACAAAGATTTTAATATCAAAATGCATAAATATATACAAAGTGTAAGCAGAAGTTGTGTTTGTCTGCTATAAAAGTAAAGCAAACTATTCCTCTCTCCTAAAACAGAAAATATTGAGGATTTTAGAAGAAAAACTTACTGAATTATTTAAATTTTTAGAAATGTCTAAGCTATCTTTTTTTTTTAAAGTGCTTTGTGGTTTATGGATGTTGGGATGAGGGAGAATGGTCTCAGTAATTGTAAATATGTAAGGATTCTGTCCATATATACTGATAAACATTTATGTCCAGAGTTTATCTAAAAAGGAGACATTTATCCCTCTTGAACTTTCATTTTAGTTGTCTCTAAATAAAAATTTATCATGAATAGTGTATCAGACTCTTAAATACAGTACAGCGTGTTAATAGATATTGTGGGTAAAAAAACCAAATTAATGCAAGTAGTTAGTTTTATTAAATTGTCATGTATTTGTTTTCCTTAAATATTTATACTTGAGAGAAACTTGTCTATTTAGTCGCTTGAGCTAATAATGCCAAATATAATTAAAGTTATTCCCTAAGAAGTGTACTGATGCCTACTCTTTTCAGTTTAATTTCACCAATTATGCCTTTGGTTAAGCAGCCTACTAGTCATTTAGCTAAAAGACACATTATGCTGTAATACTTGTAATGTGGGTCAAGTGCCAAAATGAATGGCTGTTTTCGTTGGATTAGCAAATTTGAAAACTTTGAACTTCTAAATGGTTAAGAAAATATAAAAAGTAGTTCATGAAACTTGATCCAGAGGTCTTCAACAAAATGGAAAGGCACTTAAGTTTGCACAATTTTTCTTTTTCTTTCACACAATTCAATATTGTTATTTCTGTTTAAAATTATCTTCAAAGAACATCAAATAATTAAATGTAAGGAAAACACTAAGAAATAAGGAAGAAGTTGGTGCTTTGATTAGCATTTATAAATACTAACGTAAGTCCAGCAACAATAAGCCAGTACATTAGAAAATTACATCTTGAGTTAATTAACACATAGCTTTGTCTAATGTTTCGAGCTACTGAATAAAGGTAGATGCTTTTTAAATAAGTAGAAAGTTGTTATAAATGATTTCTCAACAATAAATACTATAAATATAACATACTAATTTACATTTGTGTATTAGCTAATTTGTGAGCTGCATTTGTGTAGCTCAAACGTTAGGTGACACTGTGAGTTACTGTGTTTCTGGATCTCTATCCAATATTCCTTCCTCCATATTGCTTTGCAAACTAAGTTAAAGCACACTTCTCATTAGATATATTATGCATCTGGGTAGAAGCTACACTAAAGATCAAGCCATGAAGATTGGGAATTCTGAGAATTAATTAGATTTGACTTTGTGGCAATGCTGCACCTAAAGAGAATTTGATGACTTTTCTACTTCTCCCATAAATCCCATGGTCAAATGGTCAAAAATCACATAAAATAAAGCATTGTTTCATAAGAATATAATAAATTAATTAATATATAACAGGTGCCACATCCTGGGCTAAGCACTCAAGATATAAATCTGAATAAATCATTGTTCTTATCTAAATATCTCTATAGTAAAATGACAGAGACAGACCTGTAATCAGACCTTGTAATTAAGTATAAACTACAAGAGTGGTTTCAAAAAGGAAACATGGATACCTCTCAAGGAATCAGGTCCTTGATCAAGACCCGGTAATTACATGATTAATTTTATAAAAAAAAATTATTAAAGTGTTTTCCACCAACAATGTATGAGTGATCTGGTTGTCTACATCATTTTATGTAACTATTTCTTGTTTTAAATTTTAGATCTCCTGATAGGTTTGTAGTGATATCTTACGATGGTTTTAATTTGCATTTCCCTAACGACTAGCAATCTTGAACATTTTTTCATGTGTTTATTGTCATTTTACAACCTCTTCCGCAGAGTGGTTATTCATATTCTTTGCCCTTTTTTAATTAGATATTTTTTGTTGTCTTGTGGTTATATTTTGAGAGTTCTTTGTATATTATATATACTAGTCCTTTGTCATATGTATGGTTTGTAAACAGTTTGCTCCCAATCTGAATCTTGTGTTCATCCTCTTCTCATGGGATCTTTACAGAGCAAATATTTTCAATTTTCATGAGGTCCAGATTATCAGCGTTTTCTTTTATTGATTATGGTTTTGGTGTTAAATTTAATAATCCTCGTATAGCTGCCTGTCTTAAAGAATTTTTTTCAAAAGTTTTGTTGTGTTTTACTAAGTTTTATATTTTTACATTTCACATTTTTTTAACTCCATAACTGATTTTGAATCAATTTAATATAAGATCTATTAGGTTTGTGTGGTTATGTTTCTGTTTGTTGTGGTTTTTTTGCCTATGAATGTCCATTTGTTCCAGTGCCATTTATTGAAACAAACCAAAACAAAACACCTGTTCTATCTCCATTGAATCCTTTGTGTACCTTTGCCAAAAATCAATTGAGCATATCAATAAGTGTCTACTTCTGTGTCCTCCATGCAGTTCTATTTTTCTGTGTTTCTATCCCTCTACCAATAGTACCCTATTACGTGATTGTAGCGATATAGGAAGACTTAATATTCAGTACAGTGGTATTTTTCACTTTTTTGTTGTTGCTAAAATTGTTTTAGCTATTCTAGGGCCCATTTTTTCCCATATAATACATTTTAGAGCAAACTTGTCTAAGTGTACAGTAACATAAAACTGTGAGGGATTTTGATAGTCGGAGCTTTAAGTTTATAGATCAATTTGTGATAATTGACACCTTCCTTATATGGAGTTTGCCAACACATAAATATGGCACATATTTGTATTTATTTAGATATTATTTCATCGGCATTTTATAATTTCCAACATACAGACTCTGTACATGTATTCTTAAATGTATAACTAAGTATTTTGTAATCATAAGAGTCCTTATAAGAGGAAGACACCAGGTTTCCTCCTCTTCTATCTCCTGGAATAGATTGTGTAAAATTGGTGTTAACTCTTCTTTAAACATTGTGTTGAATTATCTGGAAACTATCTGGAACTGAGATTTCTTTTTTGAGAGATTTTGAAATTTTAATTTATTATTTTATTTAAAAATTTTTAATGTTTATTTATTTTTGAGAGAGAGAGAGAGAGAGAGAGAGAGAGAGAGAGAATGGGAGTGAGAGAGGGGCAAAGTGAGGGGGAGACACAGAATCTGAAAGCAGTTTCCAGGCTCTGAGCTGTCATCACAGTGCCCGACGTGGGTTTGAACCCACAAGCTGCAACATCATGACTTGAGCTGAAGTCAGACACTAACCAACTGGGCCACCCAGGTTCCCCAAGAGCTTTTGAAATTTTAAAATAAATTATTTTAAAAATTATAGGTTTTTCAATGATATCTTTCAAATTGGTGTTTTTTTAAGAAAACATATAGAAATGTATTATTCTAATCCTCTAATCCCTTACTTGTTTTTTAAAATTTATTTATTGTTTAATTTAGATCCAAGTTAGTTAGTATATAGTACAACAATGATTTCAGGAGTATATTCCTTGATGCCTCTTACCCATTTAGCCCATATCCACTCCCACAACCCCTAGGCAACCCTCTTTTCATTCTCTATGTTTAAGACTCTCTTATGTTTTCTCCCCCTCCACATTTTAAATTATTTTTGCTTCTCTTCCCTTATGTTCATCTGTTTAGTATATTAAAGTCCTCATATGAGTGAAGTCATATGGTATTTGTCTCTCTCTAATTTCGCTTAGCATAATACCCTTTAGTTCCATCCACATAGTTGCAAATGGCAAGATTTCATTATTTTTGACTGCCAAGTAATGCTCCATTGTATATATGTACCACACCTTCTTTATCCATTCATCTGTCGATGGACATTTGGGCTCTTTTCATACTTTGGCTATTGTCGATAGCACTACTATAAACATTGGGGTGCATGTGCTCCTTCAAAACAGCACACCTTTATCCCATCGATAAATACCTGGTAGTTCAAGTGTTGTGTCATAGGGTAGTTCTATTTTTAGTTTTTTGAGGAACCTCCATACTGTTTTCCAGAGTGGCTGCACCAGCTTGCATTCCCCCCAGAAGTGCAAAAGAGATCCTCTTTCTCCACATCCTTGCCAGCAACTGTTATTGCCTGAGTTGTTAATGTTAGCCATTCTGAGGGGTGTGAGGTGGTATCTCATTGTGGTTTTGATTTGTATTTCCCTGATGATGGGTGATGTTGAGCATTTTTCATGTGTCGATTGGCCATCTGAATGTCTTCTTTGGAGAAGTGTCTGTTCATGTCTTTGCCCATTTCTTCACTGGATTATTTGTTTTTTGGGTGCTGAGTTTGATAAGTTTTTTTTATAGATTTTGGATACTAACCCTTTATCTGATATGTCATTTGCAAATATCTTCTCCCTTTCCATCAGTTACCTTTTAGTTTTGCTGATTTGATTCCTTTGTTGTGCAGAAGTTTTTTATTTTGATGAGGTCCCAGTAGTTCATTTTTGCTTTTGTTTCCCTTGCCTCCGGAGACGTGTTGAGTAAGAAGTTGCTGCGGCCTAGATCAAAGAGGTTTTTGCTTGCTTTCTCCTTGAGGATTTTGATGGCTGCCTGTCTTACATTTAGGTCTTTCATCCATTTCGAGTTTATTTTTGTGTATGGTGTAATAAAGTGGTCCAGGTTCATTCTTCTGCATGTCGTTGTCCAGTTCTCCCAGCACGACTTGCTGAAGAGGCTGTCTTCATTCCATTGGATATTCTTTCCTGCTTTGTCAAAGATTAGTTGGCCATATGTTTGTGGGTCCATTTATGGGTTCTCTATTCTGTTCCATTGATCTGAGTGTCTGTTTTTGTGCCAGTACCATCTGTCTTGATGATTACAGCTTTTTAATACATCTTGAAGTCTGTGAGAGTGATGCCTCCTGCTTTGGTTTTCTTTTTCAAGATTGCTTTGGCTGTTCGGCGTCTTTTCTGGCTCCATACAAATTTTAGGATTATTTGTTCTAGCTCTGTGAAGAATGCTGATGTTATTTTGATAGGGATTGCATTGAATATATAGATTGCTTTGGGTAGTATTGACATTTTAACAATGTTTGTTCTCCCAATCAAAGAATATTTTCCATTTTTTGGTGACTTCTTCAATTTCTTTCATAAGCTTTCTATAGTTTTCAGTGTATAAATTTTTTATCTCTGTTTATGTTTATTCCTAGGTATTTTATGGTTTGTGGTACAATTGTAAATGGGATTAATTCCTTGATTTCTCTTTCTATTGCTTTATTATTGGTGTATAGGAACTCAATTTCCATGCATTGATTTTATATCCTGTGACTTTGCTGAATTCATGGATCAGTTTTAGCAGTTTTTTTGCTGGAATCTTTTGGGTTTTCCATATAGAGTATCATGTCATCTGAGAAGACTGAAAGTTTGACTTCTTCCTGGCCGATTTGGATGCCTTTTATTTCTTTGTGTTGTCCTATTTCAGAGGCTAAGACTACCAATACTGTGTTGCCACCAATAGTGGCAAGAGTGGACATCCCTATAGTGTTCTTAAATTTGTCAATTTTATCTGTTGTTTAACTTATGAGTGTAAGAATGCTTTTATATTCCTTTACTTAGACTGTGATATTCATTGAATTCAGTTAAGAAATAACAAGTTAGGAGTGCCTGGGTGGCTCAATCAGTTGAGCATCTGACTCTTCATTTTGGCATAGGTCATGGTCCCAGGGACATGGGATTGGCCCAGTTTTGGGCTTTGTGCTGAGTGTGGAGACTCCTTAAGATTCTCTCTCTCCATCTTTCTGTGTCTGTCAGTCTCTCTCCCTCTGCCTCTCTTCCCTCTGTATCTATATATATATATATATATATATTATATATAACATATATATATAATATATAAGTATATTATATAACCAGGTAGATTGGTAAAATTTGAAGTGGGGGAATTAACAGAATCAAAAAAATGTCAGAATCACATTATTTACCAAGACATAGTATTGTGTTTAAATGCCATGAACCCTGCTTGTGACATTTGAATGTACATATTCAGAATAGACATAGACCATAGAATCCAGATTTATTTATTTTATATCACAAGCCTATCCTTTTTTTTAACTTATTTTTTGTTTGTACAGAGGGCAGAAGACAGACAGTAAATAATCCTTATTTTTATTTTACCATTTTTTAAAAGACCCTTGTCCTATACCAGTATTAATAAGTAGACCTACAGAAACAAGACTAACTCTGCAAAGCCAGAAAGACAATCAAGATGAATATTTCTCTTGTTGTCAGTTACAAAAATCCAAGGAAACATTAATTTCTAAACTTGAACCTTCTCATTTTCTGGTGATATATGAACAGATTATCAGTTCAATCAGTATGACAGCTGCCTTCTTAATTGGAAGAAGTGCTGTGGAAATGTCAGGCCGAATTTGCTGCCTTAGTAATAACGCAAAAATTTTTCTCTGTTGTGTACCTCCTTAATCATGAATTACCCCACGATATGATTCTAACAAGCATACTTGTTGCTTTTGGTAAACCAACATGCACCTTTTTATGTGGAGACAAAAAAAAAAGCCTTTTAATTTTTTATTAGAAGAAAATATATAGTAAATAAAACAGAAATTACTATTGCTTATATTTGCAATGTCTCTCAAATCCCATTAGTGTCATCATGCATTTGCTGTTAGAAAGATTATCTAAATCTCATGTAAACATACAAGGCAGACTCCTTCATCACCCCCCCCCCTTTTTTTTCTTTATTAGGTAACATGCCAGCTCATGGAAAAATACTTAAAAAGTAATTTAAAAAAACCCAGAATTCTCTGATTTTTCAAAAATGCTAATCATGATTTAAGCAAATGATTTTCTTCAAACTGACTCATTTTTATCACTTGGAAGTAGACATACTGGATGATAATGAAAATGTTATTTTTGATATTATTACTGTGGACATAGGTGGATCAGTTTATTGATCTCAGAAATATTGTCTGGCATATTATGAAGGAATAAACTAAAGTAGAAATGATCTCATCATGATGCTCCCAAGTCATCAGCTTCTAATATTCTTTTATTTTTTATTTATTTTAAAAAATTAATGTTTAATTATATTTGAGAGAGAGAGAGAGCACTAGCAGGGGAGGGGCAGAGAGAGAGGAATGAAGCAGGCTCCAGGCTCTGAGCTGTCAGCACAGAGCCTGATGCAGGGCTCGAACCCACCAACCATGAGATCATGACCTGAGCTGAAGTTGGACGCTCAACTGACTGAGCCACCCAGGTGCCCTTAAATATATATTTCTCTAGATTCTGCAAGTTTTACCCTTAGTTAAAAATATGAACAACAAGTCATATGCAAAGCTAATAATTCTAACAACTAAATCCCATTTTAAAGTATATTTTAAGAAATTACACGATCAGATTTCATTAGGGGTGAAATATGACATAGCCATAAGTAGAGGTTGGGTCTCCTATTGAGAATATTATTCACCATGGTTTTCGGTGAGTCTTCTGCAGTCTTCAAGGCAATTAAGTCAGGGAAATCTTAATTTATTATTTAAAATATATCCATAAGTCCATGAGAGTCATGTAGTTGTCTGTTCCTTATTTTGCTTTACTTTAAATCTCAAATATGTAGTTTGTTCTCATTCACTGCTACATTGCTATATATTGTATCAATGCATTATTCATTGTGTCTTCTGTAGTCCTCAGAGAAAAATAATTTAAATCAGGAAAACAAAACAAAACAAAACAAGTTACAATTTCCTGTTGATTTAAAAGATCACCAGAGTAGATATATATTGTTATACATTTGTCAAACCCATAGAATATACAACACCTGGAGTGAACTCTAGTATAAACTATGGCCTTTAGGCTATCATGATGTGTCAGTGTAGGTTCATCAGTTGTTAACAAATGTATTACTCTGATAAGGGATGTTGGTAATAAAGAGATCCTGCATGTGTGGGGATAGGGAGTATAGGGGCTATCTTTATACCTTCCCCTCAGTTTTGCTGCTAAAACTACTCTTAAAAAGTAAAAAAATAAATAAGTAAATAAAAAACAAACATACAAAAACACAACCTGAGTCATTTAGTTCTATTTCCACTTTAAATCTCAGATATAAATTTTGTCCTCATTTGAGATTTGCTCAACCAGTATTTTAAAATATTTTATTGCAAAATTTCAAATGTATAGAAATCTTTATAAGCATATCATGAATATCCACATACCAATGACCAAGTTTTAAAAATTAATATTTGGCTTTGGAACTCAAGTCTTATTCATTTTAGAAAAAAAAAAATCACATTTAGTTCATCCCCTACATATGCCTCTGTAAGGACATCTTTCTCACACCGAAGTGACTATCTGAACTGTACATATGTACATATATAAATCACATTGTTACACTGTTATCTTTTTGCTTTTTGCTATATTGTATATTAACATATCCATTAAAACTGTAGGATTTTTTAAATTTCTAGATTAATTTCTAGGTAAATTTATTTATTTATAGATTTTAGATTTGGAAAAACTCATAAAGTATGAATATTAGTATTCATGTGTTTCCATTCATGTATGTCTCATTTTTATTCTTCAGAGTAGCTTATAATTTTCTCCAAAGAGATTTTGCATATATCTTTTTTTGTAGATTTATTCCTAGATAACTTAGAAAATTGCTGTTGTCATGGTATGTATATACTTTTCTGCTACTGTATTTTGTGAAGCGTGTGATTCTGTGTCATACATAGGATCACTGACACACACTAACTCTACATAGTTTAAATGTGAAAATAATCTTTACTAGGTAAATTTTCAGGCAGAGAAAGCAGCAAAGCACTCACCATTCCACAAATTCTCATTACCCCAAAAGAGTTGTACTTAGGGCATCATACCAGGATGCACCATAGAGAAAACTCCAGGAAAGGGACCCACCTTAACAGTACTACAAAAGGGGGCAAATAGTAACTTCCTCATCAAGAAGTTGAAATTCTTAGGAAGAAAGACCTACAAAATTTAGGTACTGATAACAGCCTCTATGTGATTGAGACAACTGGAAACTGACCGAGGTAGTTTAAATGGGAGAGGAAAGACGCTTCCTTTTCCATCTGGAGTTATCTTCCCTCCCTTATGAGGAATAAAATTCAGATCAGTTATTGGTATTATGTTTATATTGTATCCAGGAACCTTACTACATTCATAGTAAATTATTTTGTCTCTCTATTTTTTTGGTGTTCTACATAAACAACTATAAAATCTACAAATATGTATTCCTTTTACTATAGCTGCCTCACTTATTGTTCTTGTCTCCAGAAGCTTATTGTTCTTGTCTCCATAAGCATGAGTCTTGACTTAATGTGTAAGTGTGCTGTTTGCTGTAGCATTTTGCTGAAGATATTTTTCACTTTAATGAGGTTTCCTTTCATTTTTAGATTGCTAAATGTTGTTTCATTTTAAATACGTGGACTAAGATACAATTTTATCATTATCAGTGATAATTTTGATTATCAATTGATATTTATCAAAGATAAATTTGTTTAAAAGAACCCGTTCTATTTGAAATGTTTATATCTATGTTTACATGTGAGATGAGTTTGAAATTTAAGTCTTTTGTACTTCCTCTCCACATTGAATTTTCATATCAAAATATATTCATTCCCAAAAGAAATAAGAATCTAGCTCTCTAGGTATGAGATTTTATTTCATATTTAATGCTCATAGATATATCTTTCTCTTTCAGTCTTTTTAATTTATATTTTCTAAAATATGTCATATTTAAAATCGAATTGGCATAAGGTTGTTCAGTGTATTATTTAGTGGTCACCCTTGCCTGTTTTAGGACTGTTTAACTGATCATTCTCTAAACATATTTTTATAGGATCTATTAAGGATTTGAAAGGAAACACAAGAATGATGGTGAATGATGAAAGAAAGACTGAAAGTTACCTTATTGTAGGTAAAGTGTGCATCACTTAACGTTTTGGAGGAGGACACTCAAGACTTAGCACCAATTTCTGCTTCAGAGAAACAAATACATTTTGTAAAATCCCCATGAAGACTCCCAGTAGCTTGATCCTGGTGAGGATCTCACTGGGCTTTTTATTCATTTCCTTGAGGTTTCTCTTATCCTTGTGATCCATCCAATTACTTCTGAAGTTTTTGACTTTATCTCTATTGCCTAGTGCAGACAAGAAAGCCAGCACATTCCTGAGTGCTTAAGAAGAGATGCCAAGACAAGGGTAGGGAGAAGGGAGGCAATCAGATTCCCATGATTACACCCTTACATCAGGCTCAAGTTCACAACTGCTTAGGATGTATTTTAGAGTTTGTTACTCTTAATAATCTTCTTAAGAATAGCTTATGTGTTATCAATCTCTTCTGTTGTTTTCCTATTTATTAGCTTCTACTTCTTATTTCAGTATTTCTTTCACTTTAAACTCGTTAATCTATCACTTTATGTCTAACTTCTTAGGTTTAACTATAAGCAAACTTATGTTCAGTATTTTGTTTTCAAAACATATAATCTGCAAACAGAGGTTATTTAAATTCTCCTTTTTAGTTCCTATGCCCATAATTACTGTCTCTTGTTAGCTGAATTGGTTAGTAATGTCCATACAGTGCTAAGTAGTCATGGAGATAGCAGTCTAACCTTTTTTCTAATCCTTCTCAATATGTCAAAAGAAAACAGAATCTGAATTCAAGAGGATCCATTGGCCAATATGCCATAATTTGAACATCAACATTTTAATGATGGTAATAAATTATATTGAATAGTAAAAAAAGAATTTGGGGTATATATATTGAGTTGAAAAAATAGAAAGTAGGGAAAACTTCTTTACAGTAGAAGGTCACATAATAAATGCAGGAATAATGAAAAATAGAAAAACATCATTTTTTAGCTCCTAAGAGAATCATTGATTCAAAAAATATCACCAATGGGTGTCCAGCAATTGGATGAAGGCTATTAGTGTACAGGATATCATATTCTCAAATTATCAGCCTTCAGTTTGGCTTATTTTGTGAGTTGTTTTTAAAAATATTTCCTCAAGAAATTCTAATGTCCTTCTGGACCTGAAAAACACTTATGAGGCTTTTGAGTTAATGTGCATATTGTAAAAATAAGAGAAGAGTATGAGGGCAAGGAATCTTATGGTAGATAGCTCGGTTGCTGTTGGGTTAAGAAGAATTGTTCCTTCTGGAACTTTCCTTCAGTGCACCTTTGAGTTCAGTTTTTTGGCACTCTTTATGAGGAAAACAGTATTAATTAGTTAACAAACGCTCTTAGAAACCTGGGAGGAAAGGATAATTTGCTTGCAGTTGAAGTGTAGTTAGTCTTAGATACCTGCTTTAGTTATGTTTTAGTTTTCAAATCCAGCCTAGATCACCAGCAGCCAAAAATGAGGACACAAACAACATCAAGGTAGTACTTTTTTGGTTTTGTTCTCTAATGGCCTTCTCTAGAACTTGTTGACTTATGCTTTCAGTGAATGACTATATATATTCAATACAACTAATGTTAAACATAGATATCCATGTGGTATTTGCTGTTATAGTTGTTATTGTTATTATTATTGTTATTGTTATTGTGATAGCTTTCCCTTCAAATTGCAGCTCACTCATTCCTTAGTCAATCTCCATGTTGCCTTCTTTAGAAATAGAGAAACAAAGAGGATCCTGACCTCTTTGTAGAATCAATAAAGGAAATCAATATAAAACTCTTTACACTGTTTGGTAAAAAGCAATTATGCTTTTAAATTTCGCCTATTTTGTAGTTGATAAATTATATATTAGGAGTGTTAAAATTACTGATGTATGTCATGATTTATACTAGGAAAAGCATTTTCATAGGACTGACAAAGAATCTTATTTTCAGATGGTGTCAGGAGTTACCCAATGGAAAATACTATACACTTTTTACTGTATTTTTTTTCTGACTAATACATCATGTGCTCATAGAATGACAGATCAGCACACTTCTTTACCTGGTCTACAGATGTTATAACGACACAATGATCTTTACATCTACTTTGATACATGGAGAACCTACACTAAAGAATCTAAGCAAATACTACAAAATCACAAATTAAAAAAAAAAAACAAATATATGTAATCAGGTTAATTCTGTGGTAAGTCTCAAAGGCAATAGAAAGGAGATGCACCATTTAGATTTCTTTCAAGAGAAACTTCTGCAGGGGATCTAGATATCTGACAGCCTCCAGCTGCTACTTCTAGGAATACTGAAGCCATTCTTTCCCCGGGCAATTGACTCCTAGGCAATGACTGAGCCAGATGAGGGTGCTACTGCTGAAACATTTCCTTTTTTTTTTTTTTTTTTTTAATTTTTTTTTAACGTTTATTTATTTTTGAGACAGGGGAGGGGCAGAGAGAGAGGGAGACGCAGAATCGGAAACAGGCTCCAGGCTCTGAGCTGTCAGCACAGAGCCCGATGCAGGGCTCGAACTCACGGACCGCGAGATCATGACCTGAGCCGAAGTCCGACGCTTAACCGACCCAGCCACCCAGGCGCCCCTGAAACATTTCTTAAGTGGGAGAGTTTGGCTTGGCGTATCTCCGTTCGCCTGGCCAAGGCGTTCATATGAGTGAAAAGTGGTCTGACGTTCTTCCTACTCAAGCTTCCTTTCCTTGCTCCTTTCAGAGGTGCCAGACCTGCCGTACAGCCTGGAGGCTCTCTGTGCCTGCTGTTGCTCCCTCCCTTTTTATCTTTTACCACTAGAAATTTCTCATGTATCTACACCTGTCTGGGAGTCGGATTTTTGGAGGATCCTAACTGACCTATGGGTAATTATTAATTATATCGGTAATTATTAGAGAAAACGGGGCGTGTTATGAAATTTGGGGACTTGCTTATTTATTGCTTAGCTGGAAATGAACATCCCATTCTGAAAGAATATGCATCAGAAAAAGTCCCTGGAAAAAAATGATAATGGAAGTTTTACATCTGGATACCCCAGTAAATCTCTTGGTGGCAGGGAATATCCTTGTCAGAATAATGATACATATAGGCAAGACGTATGGAGATTTTTGTATCATATATTGGTACCCACCAGAAAACATGCACAATGATGGAGACATTGAAAAACCAATTTGACAAACTGCTCAGCCATTGATGTTAACCAGTCTTCATCATTGGCTGCCAAGGAGCTGTCATTGTAAGGCACGTGAACACAGTGGTCATGTGACAGAGACTGTGAAAACACATAGGCACAGTATCATGGACTCTTACTTACCAAGGCTAACCTAGCTATTACTGCCTCTCAATGTCTATCATACTAAACATGAAGACCCGAAACTGACAGTGGTCCTTATGAAGATCACTGTCTCCTTGCTAACAAATAGATTATGTTGAGCCTCTTACATCCTGGATTGTCCAGCTATTTATCTTCACAGAAAGAGATACCTACTCCCTGTGTGGGTTTTATTTTTTCCTGATACTCAGTCTTCAGCCATTATCATTATTCTGGGGATTTCAGAATGCCTGATCTTCAGGTATGGTGACTCAAGTAGCATATCATCCGTCATGGGACTTATTATAGAGTGAAGGTGGGGTAGGAGTTGGCCAGTGATCTGGATGCCTAACCTACTGCTACATCTAGAGGCAGTTGGTCTCATAAAGGTTAGGATGAACTACTGAAAGCACACCAGAAGCACTGGATCAGAGGCAATACTCTACAAGGATAGCATGTAAATCTTCAGGCACGATGTAGGCACTGAAATCTGACATGTCTTTGTGTGCTTTGTCTCTAGTAGGAAGAATGCATGAATCTGGGAACCAAGGATAGAAGTAGCAATGAACCCATTTACCTTATTTTCCAATGACGCAGTAGAGACCTTTGTGCTCCTTATCCCTGCAAATTTGGACTCTGCATGGCTGGAGGTCATGATCCACAAAGGTGGTGCCCTCTTGCCAGGAAATACAGTGACTGTCTTATGGAACTACAGGTTACATCTGTCACCAGGGCATGTTGAGTTTTCCAGAGAAAATTGGCTATTAGGACCTGCCAAGTTAATAGCTAAGGGTGGGGAGAGTTTCAAATAGATTATGCAGGAGGGAGAGAATAAGTGGTACTAGTTGAAACCCTGAGGCTAATTTCATCCACAAGAATTGTGGTTTATCTTAATAACCTCCTTTATATTAAATCTAGAACCAGCCACTTGAGAATTTTTCAGAACTGAAGTATGGTCTGAGTCTATTTCTATCTACTCCTTCACTCCTTCTCTCCTTTTACAGGTGCCAAGCCTCTATTATGGTACTGAAGCTCTCCTTGTTCACACCTGTTTGCTCCCACTGTATCCTTTACATTCATTACTTCCAGTCTCTTGCAGATTTCATCCTATCTTGGCATCTGCTTCTCATAGGACTAAAACTTATACATATGCACTTCCAGAGAATTTGACTCTTTCTTCTCTACTGAGTGCCCTTTATTATGTTTTTCATGTTCACACTAATATTGATTTAGCATGGTACCTGGGTGGATCAGTCAGTTAAGCATCCAACTCTTGATTTCACCTTAGGTCATGATTTCATGGTTTGTGGGATTGAGTCCACATTGGACTCCACGACGAAGGTACAGAGCCTGCTTGGGATTCTCTCTCTCCCTCTCTCTGGCCTTCCCCGCTCACATGCACATGGTCCCTTTCTCACAAATAAAAATAAACATTGAAAAAATAATGTTGACTTAGTAATGTATTGCGTTAATCTAGAGTTCCAGTTATTATAGGGTAATGTCTCAGTCCCATTTCCTGAGACACAAGGTCACTTGATTTTGAGGTTTATTTTTCATTCTAACTAGCCTGACCTTTAACACCATTCAGAACATTCTGTCTTTTCAAAATACACTAAGGACTTTTATGCTTTCATGACTTTGTGCATTTTGTTTTCTCCACCTACAGTTCAACAAAATGGAGGGTAATATCCTCTCTGTCAGAGTTTTGGCAAATGCTGCTCGTTTTAATGGCCACTGCCACTGAGGGATTACCCTGGTGGTGAGTTTTGAGACAATAAGGAAAACAAGAGGAGAAATTGAAAAGACTAGATTTCTACACTTTCTCTCTGAACTGTAGGAGTTCCCTTTTCTGCTCCTCAATCTGGAACTAAAAATCCTGTCTGTGAGCCCTTCCTGTCAGATCCACAGTGCATACTTCAGAGTTTCCCCCAAATAATGTTCTTGCTAGATCTTCTGTCTTTTTATAGTGTGTGTGTGTGTGTGTGTGTGTGTGTGTGTGTGTGTGTGTGTAGTGTGTGTGTGTGTGTGTGTGTTCTTGTTTTCTTTCCATTCCTTTTTTTTCCCTCAATGGGGAAAAGGAGGTGAAATATGTTTATTGCCTCTCACCAGGAATTGGAATGTTATCCTGTACATTGTGAATAGTTGTTTTGAGATTCTGGGTCCTGTTCAAGTCATCTGGGAAATGTTCCTAGTGTCCTTTTAGCAGGCAGTCAACCTGGTTAGGTTCTGAATACAAGTGCCATCATTCTGTGGTGGTGACTCCAATAACAATTGAGTTTTGAAAGTGTTTGCAGATGCTAATTGGACTTGCCCCTTTATGACCCAATCAGGAGCTGATTGAGGACTCATCAGTGTTCCTGTTGCAGTTCTCAAAGCCTTTGCTGTGTCCATTCACAGATAGACTTAGGGACCTCCTTTTGCAGCTTTCTTCTCTCAAGGATTTCCTCCACACTTTCCTCATGTGATGAGTATCTTTCACCAGTTACTATGACCAGAAAGAAGGCTATCTCTTAGAGTTTTAAGATGTAGCATTCAGCACTATTACACAGTCCTTATGACCAGGGCTATCTTCAGGGCAAAATTCAGAGAAAAGAGAGAAATTCAATCAATCATAATAACAGTTAATCAATAACAAGAATCTTCTCTCATATTCTTTGCACAGCCAAGGCCATTTTCCTGATTTTTTTATCCAGAGGTACAGATTTTCTTTAGGGTGCTTGCACCTTCAAGATGGCAGTGTCAGTGTAGATCTGGGACTGGAGCTGACTTCAGGGTGGCACAGGACTGAAAAAAGGAGGAAAATAATAGCAATAATGTGAATTCTTTCTTCACTGTCCAGCTCAGTGGCACCTTTTTCTTTGGTCTATCCAGAAAGACTGGCCCCTCCTGGGGTTTCTCCTGACTTCTCTTGCTATCCAGTTAGTTGTGAATTTGGTCCATTTTTGGCCACAGTTGGGAAATAAGAGAGCAAAAGAGAAATAAAAGAAAACGTCGCTCTTCCACTATATTGACCTTTCTTCAAATGTTGAGTTTTCTTCCCAATTCCCCTACTATTATTTATCTTTCAGTCTTTAGGCTGTGTGTGTGTGTGTGTGTGTGTGTGTTGTGTGTGTGTATGTAATTTGCCCAGAAGTTTTAGTTGTAATCACTGGGAGAGAAAGATTGTAAAGAGATAAATCTGTCTTCCTCAGAACTGTAATCTGTACCTTAGGGTTTTTATTAGACTTCATACCAACTTTTTATGTTAATTTCACAATGAAAAAAAGGATATTATTATGTTAGGTTTTGATCTAGTTATTTTATGGATTATTTCCCTCACAAGTGATGGGTTAATTTTTCCTCTTTATGAATTTTCTAAAAATAAACGAATAAAAGAAATACACTATATGTCATTTATAAAATATGTTTAACAAGGCAGGTTCAATGTACACCTAAAAGGAGACATGGAAATCCACTTACATAGTTGACAATTTTATGGGTTCTCTCTTAGTAATAGTTCCAACAAACAGTCCGTAGTAAATAATTGTCTTTTCAAATGTATATAATACATTTACCATAATACATGCACTGAGCCAACAAATATCTAAAGAATAAAATAACAGAAAATACATTTTATGATCACTGTGGAGATTAGGTACAAATCAGTGGCTAAGATAATTGAAAAATGACCAAATGTTTGATATTCCTAAACAATTACAACAGAAATTATAGAATATTTTGAATTGAATGTTAATAAAGGAATGTCTTAGAAAACCTTCTCTGATTCTTTAAAGATATCCTTAAAAGGAAATGCATAACTTTAAGCATATATAATAAAAAGAAGAAATGCTGAAACCTCTTTTTTCTTTTGATGTTTGTATCTATTCCAAGAATTAGAAAATGGAGCAAAGTAAGGGTACCTGGGTGACTCAGTCAGTTAAGCATCTGACTCTTGATTTTGACTCAGTCATGCTCTCATGGTTTGTGAGATCAAGCCCCATGTTAGGCTCTGCACTGACAGCGTGGAGACTGCTTGGGATTCTCTCTCCCTCTCTCTCTCTGTGCATCTCCCCCACTTGCCTGCACTCATGCACGCTCTCTCTCTCCCTCTGTCTCAAAACAAATAAACTTTAAAAAATGGAGCAAATTAAAATTATAGAAAATGAAGGAATGAGACGAGCAAGAATTAATGATGTCAAAAACAAACATATAACAGAAATTGAATGAGGAATTCTTTCTTAAAAAGATGGACCCAACTGATGATTTTAAAAAGGGTAGGAGAGAACATACAAATCACAATATGAGGAATGACAAAGAGAGAGTACTACCACTTATAGACATTAAACAGTTAGTAGTATATATGAAGAACATTATGCCAAAAAATTTTTAAAAACTACATAACATTAAAAAAATCCTTGAAAAAAACCTAATAGGGACATAAGGAGAAAAAAGCAAACAACTATTTATCTATTGAAGAAATACAATCAGCAGTTTAAAATCTTAGAACAAAGACATCACCAGACATTAAGAAGGAAATAATAGGAAACTTACACAAACATTGCAGAAAGTAGAAAAAGATGGAAGATGGGGCAACTTGCATTATGGGGCCAGGGTGACCTTGAAAGCAACCAGGACATTATAACAAAATAAAACTTTTAGCCAATTACTCTCAAACATAGAAATGAATATCTTACATGAAATATTAACCAGGCAAATCCACTGATACGTAAAGTATATTGTATCACATGACCAAGTTGCCATGAAATACAAGGTTGTTTAATTGTACATCTGCATACTTAATATTTATTTTAAATTTCTATATCACACTTATTTTTAAAGTATATATTTAATACAATGATGAAAACTTATAGACTATATCTGTTTGATAGAGAAGGTTAGTATTTCCTAGGTAATTCACCTAAAGAATTAATTTTCCCCTCATAAATGTGAAGCACTGAGTATTAGCAATTGTTTACTTCAGTATACTCTTATTTTCATGGACTCACAAAGGGACAAAGCATCCAATAGCTCATTAGAATTATATATATATATATATGTGTGTGTATATATATATATATATATATATATATATACACACATATATATATGTAGTTGTTAAGAGTTACAGGGCATTATTTGCATTCTAATATTTTTTGCTTTTTAATCAGTTTTAATATTCTATAAAAAACATATACAGTTATATTCATTGTGAAAAGGAATATAGATGTATACACTGTATAATGCCAAATTCCTCTGGAACTCTTTTTATTCCAAATATACACAATTGTATGTGTTTAATCATCAAAAGGAATGATATTTATTTCCTGTACTTTGTTTCTAAATGAAGTTCTGCATTTTTTAAACCCAAATGGAGTTCTAAATTTACTTTAATTTGCTTTTAGCACATTATCATTTTCTTGGAAATTTTCCATGTCAATTCATATAGATATGTCCCATTATTATGAATCACTGCAAGCTTAGTTTTCCAAAGTATACTTATAACTGTCCATCTATTAATGGCTATGTAGGATTTGTCAGTTTATTTTATCAATATTATACAATAATTCAATAGTCACATATATATACACGCATCTATACACACATATACTTATGCCTATTTTAGGTTCTAGTTTTGGATTTGTCTATTTAAATTGGATATTTGCTGCCAAATTCTTCAAAAAGTGTTTTAATATTTTGCATCCTCACAAATTAGTGTGCCCATTTCACCATATGCTTCTTGACATAATTGTTAGCAAACTTTTGGGCAAAAATTATAATGTATTTTGCATTTGCACATCCCTTATTACTACTGAGATTGAATATATTTCTATATATGTACTAGCTGTTTATAATTGTTTTGTGATCTTTCTGTACCATAATTTTCTAAACTTAAAAGAAGAATTATGTCTGTGCCCTCCACCTACTTCATCCTTTACAAGGAAGAAGAAAAGCTGATTTTCTTACTTAACTGTAAATATTTTTGAACGTGTTTTAATTGGTTATTGATGTCTAATGTTAAAGTCAGAGTAGAATCTGATATTTGTGTGGACAGATAGAAAAGAGAAATTACAGGGGATTCTGGGAAGATGGCGGCGTAGGAGGACGCTGGGCTCACCTCGCGTCCTGCTGATCACTTAGATTCCACCTACACCTGCCTAAATAACCCAGAAAACCGCCAGAGGATTAGCAGAACAGAGTCACCGGACCCAAGTGCAGACGAGAGGCCCACGGAAGAGGGTAGGAAGGGCGGCGAGGCGGTGCGCGCTCCACGGACTGGCGGGAGGGAGCCGGGGCGGAGGGGCGGCTCGCCGGCCAAGCAGAGCCCCCGAGTCCGGCTTGCAAAAGCGGAGGGGCCTGACGGACTGTGTTCCGACAGCAAGCGCGACTTAGCAAGCGCGACTTAGCGTCTGGGAGGTCATAAGTTAACAGCTCTGCTCAGAAAGCGGGAAGGCTGGAGGACAAAGGGAGGGTGAGCTGTGGAGCCCCCGGACGACAGAGCTCAGTTTGGCGGGGAACAAAGGCGCTAGCCAGCGCCATCTCCCCCGCCCATCCCCCAGCCAAAATCCCAAAGGGAACCGGCTCCGGCCAGGGAAATTGCTCGCTCCGCGCGAACACCCAACTCTGTGCTTCTGCGGAGCCAAACCTCCGGCAGCGATTTGACTCCCTCCGGCTGCCACAGGGCCCCTCCTGAAGTGGATCACCTAAGGAGAAGCGAGCTAAGCCTGCCCCCCCTGCCGCCGTGCACCTTGCCTTCCCACCCCAGCTAATACGCCAGATCCCCAGCATCACAAGCCTGGCAGTGTGCAAGTAGCCCAGACGGGCCACGCCACCCCACAGTGAATCCCGCCCCTAGGAGAGGGGAAGAGAAGGCACACACCAGTCTGACTGTGGCCCCAGCGGTGGGCTGGGGGCAGACATCAGGTCGGACTGCGGCCCCGCCCACCAACTCCAGTTATACACCACAGCACAGGGGAAGTGCCCTGCAGGCCCTCACCACACCAGGGACTATCCAAAATGACCAAGCGGAAGAATTCCCCTCAGAAGAATCTCCAGGAAATAACAACAGCTAATGAGCTGATCAAAAAGGATTTAAATAATATAACAGAAAGTGAATTTAGAATAATAGTCATAAAATTAATCGCTGGGCTGGAAAACAGCATACAGGACAGCAGAGAATCTCTTGCTACAGACATCAGGGGACTAAGGAACAGTCACGAGGAGCTGAAAAATGCTTTAAAGGAAATGGAAAACAAAATGCAAACCACCACGGCTCGGATGGAAGAGGCAGAGGAGAGAATAGGTGAACTAGAAGATAAAGTTATGGAAAAAGAGGAAGCTGAGAAAAAGAGAGATAAAAAAATCCAGGAGTATGAGGGGAAAATTAGAGAACTAAGTGATACACTAAAAAGAAATAATATACGCATAATTGGTATCCCAGAGGAGGAAGAGAGAGGGAAAGGTGCTGAAGGGGTACTTGAAGAAATAATAGCTGAGAACTTCCCTGAACTGGGGAAGGAAAAAGGCATTGAAATCCAAGAGGCACAGAGAACTCCCTTCAGACGTAACTTGAATCGATCTTCTGCACGACATATCATAGTGAAACTGGCAAAATACAAGGATAAAGAGAAAATTCTGAAAGCAGCAAGGGGTAAACGTGCCCTCACATATAAAGGGAGACCTATAAGACTCGTGACTGATCTCTCTTTTGAAACTTGGCAGGCCAGAAAGAATTGGCACGAGATTTTCAGGGTGCTAGATAGCAAAAATATGCAGCCGAGAATCCTTTATCCAGCAAGTCTGTCATTTAGAATAGAAGGAGAGATAAAGGTCTTCCCAAACAAACAAAAACTGAAGGAATTTGTCACCACTAAACCAGCCCTACAAGAGATCCTAAGGGGGACCCTGTGAGACAAAGTACCAGAGACATCACTACAAGCATAAAACATACAGACATCACAATGACTCTAAACCCGTATCTTTCTATAATAACACTGAATGTAAACGGATTAAATGCGCCAACCAAAAGACATAGGGTATCAGAATGGATAAAAAAACAAGACCCATCTATTTGCTGTCTACAAGAGACTCATTTTAGACCTGAGGACACCTTTAGATTCAGAGTGAGGGGATGGAGAACTATTTATCATGCTACTGGAAGCCAGAAGAAAGCTGGAGTAGCCATACTTATATCAGACAAACTAGACTTTAAATTAAAGGCTGTAACAAGAGATGAAGAAGGACATTATATAATAGTTACAGGGTCTATCCATCAGGAAGAGCTAACAATTATAAATGTCTATGCGCCGAATACCGGAGCCCCCAAATATATAAAACAATTACTCATAAACAGAAGCAACCTTATTGATAAGAATGTGGTAATTGCAGGGGACTTTAACACCCCACTTACAGAAATGGATAGATCATCTAGACACACAGTCAATAAAGAAACAAGGGCCCTGAATGAGACACTGGATCAGATGGACTTGACAGATATATTTAGAACTCTGCATCCCAAAGCAACAGAATATACTTTCTTCTCGAGTGCACATGGAACATTCTCCAAGATAGATCATATACTGGGTCACAAAACAGCCCTTCATAAGTTTACAAGAATTGAAATTATACCATGCATACTTTCAGACCACAATGCTATGAAGCTTGAAATCAACCACAGGAAAAAGTCTGGAAAACCTCCAAAAGCATGGAGGTTAAAGAACACCCTACTAACGAATGAGTGGGTCAACCAGGCAATTAGAGAAGAAATCAAAAAATATATGGAAACAAACGAAAATGAAAATACAACAATCCAAACGCTTTGGGACGCAGCGAAGGCAGTCCTGAGAGGAAAATACATTGCAATCCAGGCCTATCTCAAGAAACAAGAAAAATCCCAAATACAAAATCTAACAGCACACCTAAAGGAACTAGAAGCAGAACAGCAAAGGCAGCCTAAACCCAGCAGAAGAAGAGAAATAATAAAGATCAGAGCAGAAATAAACAGTATAGAATCTAAAAAAACTGTAGAGCAGATCAACGAAACCAAGAGTTGGTTTTTTGAAAAAATAAACAAAATTGACAAACCTCTAGCCAGGCTTCTCAAAAAGAAAAGGGAGATGACCCAAATAGATAAAATCATGAATGAAAATGGAATTATTACAACCAATCCCTCAGAGATACAAACAATTATCAGGGAATACTATGAAAAATTATATGCCAACAAATTGGACAACCTGGAAGAAATGGACAAATTCCTAAACACCCACACTCTTCCAAAACTCAATCAGGAGGAAATAGAAAGCTTGAACAGACCCATAACCAGCGAAGAAATTGAATCGGTTATCAAAAATCTCCCAACAAATAAGAGTCCAGGACCAGATGGCTTCCCAGGGGAGTTCTACCAGACGTTTAAAGCAGAGATAATACCTATCCTTCTCAAGCTATTCCAAGAAATAGAAGGGGAAGGAAAACTTCCAGACTCATTCTATGAAGCCAGTATTACTTTGATTCCTAAACCAGACAGAGACCCAGTAAAAAAAGAGAACTACAGGCCAATATCCCTGATGAATATGGATGCAAAAATTCTCAATAAGATACTAGCAAATCGAATTCAACAGCATATAAAAAGAATTATTCACCATGATCAAGTGGGATTCATTCCTGGGATGCAGGGCTGGTTCAACATTCGCAAATCAATCAACGTGATACATCACATTAACAAAAAAAAAGAGAAGAACCATATGATCCTGTCCATCGATGCAGAAAAGGCCTTTGACAAAATCCAGCACCCTTTCTTAATAAAAACCCTTGAGAAAGTCGGGATAGAAGGAACATACTTAAAGATCATAAAAGCCATTTATGAAAAGCCCACAGCTAACATCATCCTCAACGGGGAAAAACTGAGAGCTTTTTCCCTGAGATCAGGAACACGACAGGGATGCCCACTCTCACCGTTGTTGTTTAACATAGTGCTGGAAGTTCTAGCATCAGCAATCAGACAACAAAAGGAAATCAAAGGCATCCAAATTGGCAAAGATGAAGTCAAGCTTTCGCTTTTTGCAGATGACATGATATTATACATGGAAAATCCGATAGACTCCACCAAAAGTCTGCTAGAACTGATACATGAATTCAGCAAAGTTGCAGGATACAAAATCAATGTCCAGAAATCAGTTGCATTCTTATACACTAACAATGAAGCAACAGAAAGACAAATAAAGAAACTGATCCCATTTACAATTGCACCAAGAAGCATAAAATACCTAGGAATAAATCTAACCAAAGATGTAAAGGATCTGTATGCTGAAAACTATAGAAAGCTTATGAAGGCAATTGAAGAAGATTTAAAGAAATGGAAAGACATTCCCTGCTCATGGATTGGAAAAATAAATATTGTCAAAATGTCAATACTACCCAAAGCTATCTACACATTCAATGCAATCCCAATCAAAATTGCACCAGCATTCTTCTCGAAACTAGAACAAGCAATCCTAAAATTCATATGGAACCACAAAAGGCCCCGAATAGCCAAAGGAATTTTGAAGAAGAAGACCAAAGCAGGAGGCATCACAATCCCAGACTTCAGCCTCTACTACAAAGCTGTCATCATCAAGACAACATGGTATTGGCACAAAAACAGACACACAGACCAATGGAATAGAATAGAAACCCCAGAACTAGACGCACAAACATATGGCCAACTCATCTTTGACAAAGCAGGAAAGAACATCCAATGGAAAAAAGACAGCCTCTTTAACAAATGGTGCTGGGAGAACTGGACAGCAACATGCAGAAGGTTGAAACTAGACCACTTTCTCACACCATTTACAAAAATAAACTCAAAATGGATAAAGGACCTAAATGTGAGACAGGAAACCATCAGAACCTTAGAGGAGAAAGCAGGAAAAGACCTCTCTGACCTCAGCCGTAGCAATCTCTTACTCGACACATCCCCAAAGGCAAGGGAATTAAAAGCAAAAGTGAATTACTGGGACCTTATGAAGATAAAAAGCTTCTGCACAGCAAAGGAAACAACCAACAAAACTAAAAGGCAACCAACGGAATGGGAAAAGATATTTGCAAATGACATATCGGACAAAGGGCTAGTATCTAAAATCTATAAAGAGCTCACCAAACTCCACACCCGAAAAACAAATAACCCAGTGAAGAAATGGGCAGAAAACATGAATAGACACTTCTCTAAAGAAGACATCCAGATGGCCAACAGGCACATGAAAAGATGTTCAGCGTCGCTCCTTATCAGGGAAATACAAATCAAAACCACACTCAGGTATCACCTCACGCCAGTCAGAGTGGCCAAAATGAACAAATCAGGAGACTATAGATGCTGGAGAGGATGTGGAGAAATGTGAACCCTCTTGCACTGTTGGTGGGAATGCAAATTGGTGCAGCCGCTCTGGAAAGCAGTGTGGAGGTTCCTCAGAAAATTAAAAATAGACCTACCCTATGACCCAGCAATAGCACTGCTAGGAATCTACCCAAGGGATACAGGAGTACTGATGCATAGGGGCACTTGTACCCCAATGTTCATAGCAGCACTCTCAACAATAGCCAAATGATGGAAAGAGCCTAAATGTCCATCAACTGATGAATGGATAAAGAAATTGTGGTTTATATACACAATGGAATACTACGTGGCAATGAGAAAAAATGAAATATGGCCTTTTGTAGCAACGTGGATGGAACTGGAGAGTGTGATGCTAAGTGAAATAAGCCATACAGAGAAAGACAGATACCATATGGTTTCACTCTTATGTGGATCCTGAGAAACTTAACAGAAACCCATGGGGGAGGGGAAGGAAAAAAAAAAAAAAAAGGACGTTAGAGTGGGAGAGAGCCAAAGCATAAGAGACTGTTAAAAACTGAGAACAAACTGAGGGTTGATGGGGGGTGGGAGGGAGGGGCGAGTGGGTGATGGGTATTGAGGAGGGCACCTTTTGGGATGAGCACTGGGTGTTGTATGGAAACCAATTTGTCAATAAACTTCATATAAAAAAAAAAAAAAAAAAAAAAAAAAAAGAAAAGAGAAATTACAGACAAGTTACTATCTTCTAGATAATTCACCTAGAGGATTTATTTCCCCTCATAAATGCAAACCACTGAGTATTAACAATTGCTTACCTCAGTATTCTGTTATTTTCATACTCGCAAAGGGACATAGCATCCAATACCTTATTATAATTCTTATATTACCTTATTAAATTATAGTTGTTAAGCCTGTACATGGCATTACTTTTCATATTTTTTTGCTTTTTAAATCATTTTATTTTTTTTATTATTTTTTCAATATATGAAACTTATTGTCAAATTTGTTTCCATACAACACCCAGTGCTCATCCGATAAGGTGCCCTCCTCAATACCCATCACCCACTCTCACCTCCCTCCCACCCCCCGTCAACCCTCAGTTTGTTCTCAGTTTTTTGTTTTGTTTTTTTTTTAATTTTTTTTTTCAACGTTTATTTGTTTTTGGGACAGAGAGAGACAGAGCATGAACGGGGGAGGGGTAGAGAGAGAGGGAGACACAGAATCGGAAACAGGCTCCAGGCTCTGAGCCATCAGCCCAGAGCCCGACGCGGGGCTCGAACTCACGGACCGCGAGATCGTGACCTGGCTGAAGTCGGACGCTTAACCGACTGCGCCACCCAGGTGCCCCTGTTCTCAGTTTTTAAGAGTCTCTTATGCTTTGGCTCTCTCCCACTCTAACCTCTTTTTTTTTTTTTTCTTTCCCCTCCCCCATGGGTTTCTGTTAAGTTTCTCAGGATCCACATAAGAGTGAAAACATATGGTATCTGTCTTGCTCCGTGTGGCTTATTTCACTTAGCATCACACTCTCCAGTTCCATCCACGTTGCTACAAAGGGCCATATTTCATTTTTTCTCATTGCCATGTAGTATTCCATTGTGTATATAAACCACAATTTCTTTATCCATTCATCAGTTGATGGACATTTAGGCTCTTTCCATCATTTGGCTATTGTTGAGAGTGCTGCTATGAACATTGGGGTACAAGTGCCCCTATGCATCAGTACTCCTGTATCCCTTGGGTAAATTCCTAGCAGTGCTATTGCTGGGTCATAGGGTAGGTCTATTTTTAATTTTCTGAGGAACCTCCACACTGTTTTCCAGAGTGGCTGCACCAGTTTGCATTCCCACCAACAGTGCAAGAGGGTTCCCGTTTCTCCACATCCTCGCCAGCATCTATAGTCTCCTGATTTGTTCATTTTGGCCACTCTGACTGGCGTGAGGTGATATCTGAGTGTGGTTTTGATTTGTATTTCCCTGATGAGGAGCGACGTTGAGCATCTTTTCATGTGCCTGTTGGCCATCCGGATGTCTTCTTTTTTTTTTTTTTTTTTTTTTTTTTTTTTTTTTTTTTTAAATTTTTTTTTCAACGTTTATTTATTTTTGGGACAGAGAGAGACAGAGCATGAACGGGGGAGGGGCAGAGAGAGAGGGAGACACAGAATCGGAAACAGGCTCCAGGCTCTGAGCCATCAGCCCAGAGCCCGACGCGGGGCTCGAACTCCCGGACCGCGAGATCGTGACCTGGCTGAAGTCGGACGCTTAACCGACTGCGCCACCCAGGTGCCCCCCGGATGTCTTCTTTAGAGAAGTGTCTATTCATGTTTTCTGCCCATTTCTTCACTGGGTTATTTGTTTTTCGGGTGTGGAGTTTGGTGAGCTCTTTATAGATTTTGGATACTAGCCCTTTGTCCGATATGTCATTTGCAAATACCTTTTCCCATTCCGTTGGTTGCCTTTTAGTTTTGTTGGTTGTTTCCTTTGCTGTGCAGAAGCTTTTTATCTTCATAAGGTCCCAGTAGTTCATTTTTGCTTTTAATTCCCTTGCCTTTGGGGATGTGTCAAGTAAGAAATTGCTACGGCTGAAGTCAGAGAGGTCTTTTCCTGCTTTCTCCTCTAGGGTTTTGATGGTTTCTTGTCTCACATTCAGGTCCTTTATCCATTTTGAGTTTATTTTCGTGAATGGTGTGAGAAAGTGGTCTAGTTTCAACCTTCTGCATGTTGCTGTCCAGTTCTCCCAGCACCATTTTTTAAAGAGACTGTCTTTTTTCCATTGGATATTCTTTCCTGCTTTGTCAAAGATGAGTTGGCCATACGTTTGTGGTCTAGTTCTGGGGTTTCTATTCTATTCCATTGGTCTATGTGTCTGTTTTTGTGCCAATACCATGCTGTCTTGATGATGACAGCTTTGTAGTAGAGGCTAAAGTCTGGGATTGTGAGCCTCCTGCTTTGGTCTTCTTCTTCAAAATTCCTTTGGCTATTCAGGGCCTTTTGTGGTTCCATATGAATTTTAGGATGGCTTGTTCTAGTTTCAAGAAGAATGCTGGTGCAATTTTGATTGGGATTGCATTGAATGTGGAGATAGCTTTGGGTCGTATTGACATTTTGACAATATTTTTTCTTCCAATCCATGAGCAGGGAAAGTCTGTCCATTTCTTTATATCTTCTTCAATTACCTTCATAAGCTTTCTATAGTTTTCAGCATACAGATCTTTTCCATCTTTGGTTAGATTTATTCCTAGGTATTTTATGCTTCTTGGTGCAATTGTGAATGGGATCAGTTTCTTTATTTGTATTTCTGTTGCTTCATTGTTAGTGTATAAGAATGCAACTGATTTCTGTACATTGATTTTGTATCCTGCGACTTTGCTGAATTCATATGTCAGTTCTAGCAGACTTTTGGTGGAGTCTATCGGATTTTCCATGTATAATATCATGTCATCTGCAAAAAGCGAAAGCTTGACTTCATCTTTGCCAATTCTGATGCCTTTGATTTCCTTTTGTTGTCTGTTTGCTGATGCTAGCACTTCCAACACTATGTTAAACAACAGCGGTGAGAGTAGGCATCCTTGTCATGTTCCTGATCTCAGGGAAAAAGCTCTCAGTTTTTCCCCATTAAGGATGATGTTAGCTGTGGGCTTTTCATAAATGAATTTTGTGATCTTTAAGTATGTTCCTTCTATCCCGACTTTCTCGAGGGTTTTTATTAAGAAACATTCCTGAATTTTGTCAAAGGCTTTTTCTGCATGGATTGACAGGATCATATGGTTCTTATCTTTTCTTTTATTAATGTGATGTATCATACTGATTGATTTGCAAGTGGTGAACCAGCCCTGCATCCCAGGAATGAATCCCACTTGATCATGGTGAATAATTCTTTTTATATGCTGTTGAATTCGATTTGCTAGTATCTTATTGAGAATTTTTGCATCCATATTCATCAGGGATATTGGCCTGTAGGTTCTCTTTTTTTACTGGGTCTCTGTCCGTTTTAGGAATCAAAGTAATACTGGCTTCATAGAATGAGTCTGGAAGTTTTCCTTCCCTTTCTATTTCTTGGAATAGCTTGAGAAGGATAGGTATTATTTCTCCTTTAAACGTCTGGTAGAACTCCCCTGGGAAGCCATCTGGTCCTGGACTCTTATTTGGTGGGAGATTTTTGATAACCGATTCAATTTCTTCGCTGGTTATGAGTTTGTTCAAGCTTTCTATTTCCTCCTGATTGGGTTTTGGAAGAGTGTGGGTGTTTAGGAATTTGTCCATTTCTTCCAGGTTGTCCAATTTGTTGGCATATATTTTTTCATAGTATTCCCTGATGATTGTTTGTATCTCTGAGGGATTGGTTGTAATCATTCCACTTTCATTCATGATTTTATCTATTTGGGTCATCTCCCTTTTCTTTTTGAGAAGCCTGGCTAGAGGTTTGTCAATTTTGTTTCTTTTTTCAAAAAACCAACTCTTGGTTTCATTGATCTGCTCTACAGTGTTTTTAGATTCTATATTGTTTATTTCTGCTCTGATCTTTATTATTTCTCTTCTTCTGCTGGGTTTAGGCTGTCTTTGCTGTTCTGCTTCTATTTCCTTTAGGTGTGCTGTTGTATTTTGTATTTGGGATTTTTCTTGTTTCTTGAGATAGGCCTGGATTGCAATGTATTTTCCTCTCAGGACTGTCTTCGCTGCATCCCAAAGCGTTTGGATTGTTGTATTTACATTTTCATTTGTTTCCATATAGTTTTTAATTTCTTCTCTAATTGCCTGATTGACCCACTCATTCTTCAGTAGGGTATTCTTTAACCTCCATGCTTTTGGAGGTTTTGCAGAGTTTTTCCTGTGGTTGATTTCAAGCTTCATAGCATTGTGGTCTGAAAGTATGCATGGTATGATTTCAATTCTTGTATACTTATGAAGGGATGTTTTGTGACCCAGTATATGATCTATCTTGGAGAATGTTCCATGTGCACTTGAGAAGAAAGTATATTCTGTTGCTTTGGGTTTCAGAGTTCTAAATATATCTGTCAAGTCCATCTGATCCAATGTATCATTCAGGGCCCTGGTTTCTTTATTGACCGTGTGTCTAGATGATCTGTCCATTTCTGTAAGTGGGGTGTTAAAGTCCCCTGCAATTACCACATTCTTGTCGATAAGGTTGCTTATGTTTGTGAGTAATTGTTTTATATATTTGGGGCCTCCTGTATTCGGCGCATAGACATTTATTATTGTTAGCTCTTCCTGATGGATAGACCCTGTAATCATTATATAATGCCCTTCTTCATCTCTTGTTACAGCCTTTAATTAGAGTCTAGTTTGTATGATAAGTATGGCTACTCCAGCTTTCTTTTGGCTTCCAGTAGCATGATAAATAATTCTCCCTCCCCTCACTCTCAATCTAAAGGTGTCCTCAGATCTCAAATGAGTCTCTTGTAGACAGCAAATAGATGGGTCTTGTTTTTTTATCCATTCTGATACCCTATGTCTTTTGGTTGGCGCATTTAATCCATTTACATTCAGTGTTATTATAGAAAATACGGGTTTAGAGTCAGTGTGATGTCTGTATGTTTTATGCTTGTAGCGATGTCTCTGGTACTTTGTCTCACAGGATCCCCCTTAGGATCTCTTGTAGGGCTGGTTTAGTGGTGACAAATTCCTTCAGTTTTTGTTTGTTTGGGAAGACCTTTATCTCTCCTTCTATTCTAAATGACAGACTTGCTGGATAAGGGATTCTCAGCTGCATATTTTTCCTGCTCAACACATTGAAGATCTTGTGCCAATCCTTTCTGGCCTGTCAAGTTTCAAAAGAGAGATCAGTCAGGAGTCTTATAGGTCTCCCTTTATATGTGAGGGCACATTTATCCCTTGTTGCTTTTAGAATTTTCTCTTTATCCTTGTATTTTGCCAGTTTCACTATGATATGTCGTGCAGAAGATCGATTCAAGTTACGTCTGAAGGGAGTTCTCTGTGCCTCTTGGATTTCAATGCCTTTTTCCTTCCCCAGATCTGGGAAGTTCTCAGCTATTATGTCTTCAAGTACACCTTCAGCACCTTTCCCTCTCTCTTCCTCCTGTGGGATACCAATTATGCGTATATTATTTCTTTTTAGTGTATCACTTAGTTCTCTAATTTTCTCCTCATACTCCTGGACTTTTTTATCTCTCTTTTTCTCAGCTTCCTCTTTTTCCATAACTTTATCTTCTAGTTCACCTATTCTCTCCTCTGCCTCTTCAATCCGAGCCGTCGTCGTTTCCATTTTGTTTTGCATTTCGTTTAAAGCGTTTTTTAGCTCCTCCTGTCTGTTCCTTAGTCCCTTGATCTCTGTAGGAAGAGATTCTCTCCTGTCCTCTATACTGTTTTCAAGCCCAGCGATTAATTTTATAACTATTATTCTAAATTCACTTTCTGTTATATTATTTAAATCCTTTTTGATCAGTTCATTGGCTGTTGTTATTTCCTGGAGATTCTTTTGAGGGGGATTCTTCCGTTTGGTCATTTTGGATAGTCCCTGGAGTGGTGCGGACCTGCAGGGCACTTCCCCTGTGCTGTGGTGTATAACTGGAGTTGGTGGGCGGAGCCGCAGTCAGACCTGATGTCTGCCCCCAGCCCAGCGCTGGGGCCACAGTCAGACTGGTTTGTGCCTTCTCTTCCCCTCTCCTAGGGGTGGGATTCACTGTGGGGTGGCCTGGCCCGTCTGGGCTACTTGCACACTGCCAGGCTTGTGGTGCTGGGGATCTGGCGTATTAGCTGGGGTGGGTAGGCAAAGTGCACGGGGGCAGGAGGGACAGGCTTAGCTTGCTTCTCCTTTGGTGATCCACTTCAGGAGGGGCCCTGTGGCAGCGGGAGGGAGTCAGACCCCCTGCAGGATGGTTGGCTCCGCAGAAGCACAGTGTTGGGTGTTTGCGCGGTGCAAGCAAGTTCCCTGGCAGGAACTGGTTCCCTTTGGGATTTTGGCTGGAGGATGGGCGAGGGAGATGGCGCTGGCTAGCGCCTTTGTTCCCCAACAAACTGAGCTCTGTCGTCTGGGGGCTCAGCAACTCTCCCTCCCGTTGTCCTCCAGCTTTCCCACTTTCTGAGCAGAGCTGTTAACTTATGACCTCCCAGATGCTAAGTCCCGCTTGCTGTCGGAACACACTCTGTCTGGCCCCTCCGCTTTTGCAAGCCAGACTGGGGGGCTCTGCTTGGACGGCAGGCTGCCCCTCCGCCCCGGCTCCCTCCTGCCAGTCCATGCAGCACGCACCGCCTAGCCACCCTTCCTACCCTCTGCCGTGGGCCTCTCGTCTGCGCTTGGCTCCGGAGACTCCGTTCTGCTAGTCTTCTGGTGGTTTTCTGGGTTAGTTAGGCAGGTGTAGGTGGAATCTAAGTGATCAAGTAATCAGCAGGACGCGTGGTGAGCCCAGCGTCCTCCTACGCCGCCATCTTCCCTCTTAATCTAATCCATTTTAATATACTGTAAATAACACATACATTTGTATATGGAGGTAGTCAGTATTTAAGTGCATGAATTGAAAAGTGGACTAATACCAAATAACGATGATCCTGCTAGAAGTTTTCTGGTGACAGCTAGTATGCCATCAGCATTAGGTGAGGGGACATCTTTCACTTAAATCTAAGGCCTCTTGGTTCTACACTGCATTCAAGATGAAAATATATGTCTTTAGTTGACTGTTCTCCAGAAGGCCTCTAGAGGGATGAGCTGTATTCCTTTTACTATCTAGATGTTTTTGAGGGTTGTATCCTACTGTTTGGTGTTCAGTCATCACTTCCACAGATGTGTCCATGTCACTTACTTTGTGGCTTCAAGTGGCCCAAGAACAGCTTTTGTGTATTGTTCCCATTGCAGTGGAGCCAAGCGTGTGCTGCTACTCCTGCCCAAAGTCCACAGGCTTCCTTGGTGGCTACCCAGAGAGTCCACATGATGGAATCTAGAAGTTTGGGGAATGGATGCCCAGAGGACAGATTTGGACCCATAAGAGGCAGGGATAGGTAGGACCCTGGTGGATTTACTCCCTTCTTACATCCAGATGGACTTCACAGCAGTTCATAAAGTATTTCTTTATCCAGCCCCCCAAGACTGAGCAGTCATCTGTATGGACAGCAGGAGCAGTAATGTACTCTATCACATTTGCTCTCCTCTTTTCCCTGCCTCAGTGCCTGTTTCTTTAAGTTCTGCTTGCTTGAGATTGTACTACAGTAGGTGTGAAGTGTTTTTGTAATTTGCCTGTGCTCTGACACAAGCTGAAGCAGCATTTAAATATGGTCTCCATTATATCTATCTTTAGCCTGTGTATGTTAATATCCATTTCACTATTTCTTTTTAATTTCGATTTAAAATTGACTACTTCCATTAATCTTAGTATTAAAGACACATCCCAGGAGATAGTGAGACAATTTCCATTTGAGAAGGAGTGTAATTTCCTTTTACTATATATTATAAGCTGTCTTAGAATTCTAACAGAGAGATTAAAAGCCTCCCCCTCCCACTGATACTTTGAAAATCTAACGAATGTAGTCACAGGAGAGATTAGAACAAGCAAGTAGCAGATGACAGAAAAGGGGAACAATTAGAAAATCAGTAGGCAGTGGGGGATAGATCTCTTACACCAACTTTTGGACTGCTGAATTCTGTCGTATATCCTTGAATCTAACTGTTCTCCACCCCAGTGCTGAGGTTGGTGACTCATGCATGCAAAAGTCAGTGTGCCAAACACCCATGGGCATTTCATTTGCAATTTAGAAACCACCTTTTAACTGTTCACATGTCTCATGGAAATTGATTTATTCTATAAAAACCACATCTTTATGACTGTCAAGGCTATATTTAAATTATACTCTCCATCAACAAGCTTGAAGGTAGGGAGTGGGGGAGTGGGGAAGGGTGGTTGCTAAATGATTGCTTCTTCTACCAGACCATGCATTGGCATTTTAACACTATTTCTAAAAGGCTGCTGTCTCCAACCCTTGAATGTTGGGGAGACATTAGAGGGTGTATTTTGCACTGGGACTTTCTAAATTAGAATCTCACTTAGACATTGAGTACTTCTTTGCCTTAGGGTTGTTACTAACTTTCCTGTACCTCAATTTGCTCATTTGTAAAGTGGGCACAATAGTTGTGAGGTGGCACTGAGGATGAGATGATAGACAAAACTTTAGAGCTCTGCCTGGTTAAAACTAAGGAATACGTGTTTTAACTATTACTAGTATTTGTTATAATTATTATTACAAGGCTGTATGACAGTAGGACTAATCATAGAGAGCTCTTTAAGCCTAAATAAAATTATATAATACATCTCAACTTAAAATTACAGCAAAAAGATACTCAGTTTTCTTAAATTCTGACATTAATTTTAGTACATAATTAAATGTAAACACAGACCAAGAATATTACTGTTTTCATTGTCATAGCCTTAATATTGAAATTATTTATATGATAGCTATTCAATGCAATTATTGGAACAGCTATAGAGAATTGAAATGGTCTAAAAATAGTACAATGATTGTTAAGATAAATATATAATACAGATATTTATCCAGGATTTACCATATATGGGTAGGTTGTTTTCTCCATCAAAGTTTTATTGATGCACCTTTAAAACTAGACAGAAGAAAGCAACTTACTAAAAAAATTCACAATCAGTTGTGTTTCAATGACTTCATTTATAAACCACATCAAGACTGAAAAAATGCCAAGTGAAGTTCTTTATAATTTTCCATTTTTAAAATGGGGAAATGACTTTAAATTCTATAAGAATATATAAAGTGTAACGGAAAATATGATATTAAGAGGTTTCAGCAGTCCCTCAAATTATTTTCAAATGGATTACATATGAAGTCAAATTCTATTAGTGAAAGGAAATAGATATGTTAAAATTAAAAAAAATTGAATGCAAATAAGATTCTGTAAATTCAAAACGAAAGCAGATAATATAAATGAAGGAAAATATAATAAAGGAAATTATTCATCTTGCATTTTTGGAGCTTAAAATATGTTAACAAAATTGTACAATTTGAGAATAAACTACAGATTATTTCAAGGTGCAATCATCCCTTTTACTCCTATAATTGATCTAATCACTGTCCTCCATTTCCACACAAAAGTACATATTATCTTGCATATTATTTATATGAATGGGATTACACATTTTTTTATTATTTTGTATTTTATTTTTATTTCTCAGTATCATTAATTGTGGCTTATTCATGTATATTTTTAAATAGTATACTATTATATGAATATAAAATGTGTGTATTCCTTCTACTTTTGATAAATTTCTGAATTGTTTTCAGTGGACTGCAAATAATGGTACTTGGATCATTATAAAAATATGGATATATAAAAATTTGACATATAAAAATAAAACATGATTTATGAAGTATTTTACTTTACAGGTAAAGCTGTGCTTAGAGAGATCAAGCATTACTGTCTCTCTTTTTATCTTAGTGATTTTTGATGGCCAACGCATAGGTCCATTATTTTATTTATTTATTTATTTATTTATTTATTTATTCATTTATTCAATATATGAAGTTTATTGGCAAATTGGTTTCCATACAACACCCAGTGCTCATCCCAAAAGGTGCCCTCCTCAATACCCATCACCCACTCTCCCCTCCCTCCCACCCCCCGTCAACCCTCAGTTTGTTCTCAGTTTTTTGTTTTGTTTTTTTTTTAATTTTTTTTTTCAACGTTTATTTGTTTTTGGGACAGAGAGAGACAGAGCATGAACGGGGGAGGGGTAGAGAGAGAGGGAGACACAGAATCGGAAACAGGCTCCAGGCTCTGAGCCATCAGCCCAGAGCCCGACGCGGGGCTCGAACTCACGGACCGCGAGATCGTGACCTGGCTGAGGTCGGACGCTTAACCGACTGCGCCACCCAGGTGCCCCTGTTCTCAGTTTTTAAGAGTCTCTTATGCTTTGGCTCTCTCCCACTCTAACCTCTTTTTTTTTTTTCTTTCCCCTCCCCCATGGGTTTCTGTTAAGTTTCTCAGGATCCACATAAGAGTGAAAACATATGGTATCTGTCTTGCTCCGTGTGGCTTATTTCACTTAGCATCACACTCTCCAGTTCCATCCACGTTGCTACAAAGGGCCATATTTCATTTTTTCTCATTGCCATGTAGTATTCCATTGTGTATATAAACCACAATTTCTTTATCCATTCATCAGTTGATGGACATTTAGGCTCTTTCCATCATTTGGCTATTGTTGAGAGTGCTGCTATGAACATTGGGGTACAAGTGCCCCTATGCATCAGTACTCCTGTATCCCTTGGGTAAATTCCTAGCAGTGCTATTGCTGGGTCATAGGGTAGGTCTATTTTTAATTTTCTGAGGAACCTCCACACTGCTTTCCAGAGCGGCTGCACCAATTTGCATTCCCACCAACAGTGCAAGAGGGTTCCCGTTTCTCCACATCCTCGCCAGCATCTATAGTCTCCTGATTTGTTCATTTTGGCCACTCTGACTGGCGTGAGGTGATATCTGAGTGTGGTTTTGATTTGTATTTCCCTGATGAGGAGCGACGTTGAGCATCTTTTCATGTGCCTGTTGGCCATCCGGATGTCTTCTTTAGAGAAGTGTCTATTCATGTTTTCTGCCCATTTCTTCACTGGGTTATTTGTTTTTCGGGTGTGGAGTTTGGTGAGCTCTTTATAGATTTTGGATACTAGCCCTTTGTCCGATATGTCATTTGCAAATACCTTTTCCCATTCCGTTGGTTGCCTTTTAGTTTTGTTGGTTGTTTCCTTTGCTGTGCAGAAGCTTTTTATCTTCATAAGGTCCCAGTAGTTCATTTTTGCTTTTAATTCCCTTGCCTTTGGGGATGTGTCAAGTAAGAAATTGCTACGGCTGAAGTCAGAGAGGTCTTTTCCTGCTTTCTCCTCTAGGGTTTTGATGGTTTCTTGTCTCACATTCAGGTCCTTTATCCATTTTGAGTTTATTTTCGTGAATGGTGTGAGAAAGTGGTCTAGTTTCAACCTTCTGCATGTTGCTGTCCAGTTCTCCCAGCACCATTTGTTAAAGAGACTGTCTTTTTTCCATTGGATATTCTTTCCTGCTTTGTCAAAGATGAGTTGGCCATACGTTTGTGGTCTAGTTCTGGGGTTTCTATTCTATTCCATTGGTCTATGTGTCTGTTTTTGTGCCAATACCATGCTGTCTTGATGATGACAGCTTTGTAGTAGAGGCTAAAGTCTGGGATTGTGATCCCTCCTGCTTTGGTCTTCTTCTTCTTCAAAATTCCTTTGGCTATTCAGGGCCTTTTGTGGTTCCATATGAATTTTAGGATGGCTTGTTCTAGTTTCAAGAAGAATGCTGGTGCAATTTTGATTGGGATTGCATTGAATGTGGAGATAGCTTTGGGTCGTATTGACATTTTGACAATATTTTTTCTTCCAATCCATGAGCAGGGAAAGTCTGTCCATTTCTTTATATCTTCTTCAATTACCTTCATAAGCTTTCTATAGTTTTCAGCATACAGATCTTTTCCATCTTTGGTTAGATTTATTCCTAGGTATTTTATGCTTCTTGGTGCAATTGTGAATGGGATCAGTTTCTTTATTTGTCTTTCTGTTGCTTCATTGTTAGTGTATAGGAATGCAACTGATTTCTGTACATTGATTTTGTATCCTGCAACTTTGCTAAATTCATGTTATCAGTTCTAGCAGACTTTTGGTGGAGTCTATCGGATTTTCCATGTATAATATCATGTCATCTGCCAAAAGCGAAAGCTTGACTTCTCTTTGCCAATTCTGATGCCTTTGATTTCCTTTTGTTGTCTGATTGCTGATGCTAGAACTTCCAACAAAGGTGAGAGTGGGCATCCATGTCGTGTTCCTGATCTCAGGGAAAAAGCTTTTGGTTTTTCCCCATTGAGGAAGATGTTAGCTGTGGGCTTTTCATAAATGGCTTTTATGATCTTTAAGTATGTTCCTTCTATCCCGACTTTCTCGAGGGTTTTTATTAAGAAACTTGCTGAATTTTTCCAAAGTCCTTTTCTGCATCTATTGACAGGATCCTATGGTTCTTATCTTTTCTTTTATTAATGTGATGTATCACATTGATTGATTTGCGAGTGTTGAACCAGCCCTGCATCCCAGGAATGAATCCCACTTGATCATGGTGAATAATTCTTTTATATGCTGTTGAATTTGATTTGCAAGTATCTTATTGAGAATTTTTGCATCCATATTCATCAGGGATATTGGCCTGTAGTTCTCTTTTTTTACTGGGTCTCTGTCTGGTTTAGGAATGAAAGTAATACTGGCTTCATAAAATGAGTCTGGAATTTTTCTTTACCTTTCTTTTTTTTGGAATAGCTTGAGAAGGTTAGGTATTAGCTCTGCTTTAAACGTCTGGTAGAACTCCCCTGGGAAGCCATCTGGTCCTGGACTCTTATTTGGTGGGAGATTTTTGATGACTGATTCAATTTCTTTGCTGGTTATGGGTCTGTTCAAGCATTCTATTTCCTCCTGATTGAGTTTTGGAAATGTGTGCGTGTTTAGGAAATTGTCCATTTCTTCCAGGTTGTCCAATTTGTTGGCATATAATTTTTCATAGTATTCCCTGATAATTGCTTGTATCTCCGAGGGATTGGTTATAATCATTCCATTTTCATTCATGATTTTATCTATTTGGGTCATCTCCCTTTTCTTTTTGAGAAGCCTGGCTAGAGGTTTGTCAATTTTGTTTATTTTTTCAAAAAACCAACTCTTGGTTTCGTTGATCTGCTCTACAGTTTTTTTAGATTCTATATTGTTTATTTCTGCTCTGATCTTTATTATTTCTCTTCTTCTGCTGGGTTTAGGCTGCCTTTGCTGTTCTGCTTCTAGTTCCTTTAGGTGTGCTGTTAGATTTTGTATTTGGGATTTTTCTTGTTTCTTGAGATAGGCCTGGATTGCAATGTATTTTCCTCTCAGGACTGCCTTCGCTGCATCCCAAAGCATTTGGATTGTTGTATTTTCATTTTCATTTGTTTCCATATAGTTTTTAATTTCTTCTCTAATTGCCTGGTTGACCCACTCATTCTTCAGTAGGGTGTTCTTTAACCTCCATGCTTTTGGAGGTTTTGCAGAGTTTTTCCTGTGGTTGATTTCAAGCTTCATAGCATTGTGGTCTGAAAGTATGCATGGTATGATTTCAATTCTTGTATACTTATGAAGGGATGTTTTGTGACCCAGTATATGATCTATCTTGGAGAATGTTCCATGTGCACTTGAGAAGAAAGTATATTCTGTTGCTTTGGGATGCAGAGTTCTAAATATATCTGTCAAGTCCATCTGATCCAATGTATCATTCAGGGCCCTTGTTTCTTTATTGACCATGTGTCTAGATGATCTGTACATTTCTGTAAGTGGAGTGTTAAAGTCCCCTGCAATTACCACATTCTTATCAATAAGGTTGCTTATGTTTATGAGTAATTGTTTTATATATTTGGGGCCTCCTGTATTCGGCACATAGACATTTATAATTGTTAGCTCTTCCTGATGGATAGACACTGTAATTATTATATAATGCCCTTCTTCATCTCTTGTTACAGCCTTTAATTTAAAGTCTACTTTGTCTGATATAAGTATGGCCACTCCAGCTCTCTTTTGACTTTCAGTGGCATGATAAATCGTTCTCCATCTCCTCACTCTCCATCTGAAGGTGTCCTCAGATCTAAAATGAGTCTCTTATAGACAGCAAATAGATGGGTCTTGTTTTTTTTATCCATTCTGATACCCTGTGTCTTTTGGTTGGCGCATTTAGTCCATTTACATTCAGTGTTATTATAGAAAGATATGGGTTTAGAGTCATTGTGATGTCCATAGGTTTTAGGCTTGTAGCGATGTCTCTGGTACTTTGTCTCACAGGATCCCCCTTAGGATCTCTCATAGGGCTGGTGTAGTGGTGACGAATTCCTTCAGTTTTTGTTTGTTTGGGAAGACCTTTATCTCTCCTTCTATTCTGAATGACAGACTTGCTGGATAAAGGATTCTTGGCTGCATATTTTTTCTGTTAATCACATTGAAGATCTCCTGCCATTCATTTCTGGCCTGCCAAGTTTCAGTAGAGAGACCGGTCACGAGTCTTATAGGTCTCCCTTTATATGTTAGAGCACGTTTATCTCTAGCTGCTTTCAGAATTTTCTCTTTATCCTTGTATTTTGCCAGTTTCACTATGGATTCAAGTTACGTCTGAAGGGAGTTCTCTGTGCCTCTTGGATTTCAATGCCTTTTTCCTTCCCCAGATCTGGGAAGTTCTCAGCTATTATTTCTTCAAGTACACCTTCAGCACCTTTCCCTCTCTTCCTCCTCTTGAATACCAATTATGCGTAGATTATTTCTCTTTAGTACATCACTTAGTTCTCTAATTTTACCCTCATACTCCTGGATTTTTTTTTATGTCTCTTCTTCTCAGCTTCTTCTTTTTCCATAATTTTTTCTTCTAGTTCACCTGTTCTCTCCTCTGCCTCTTCCGATCCATAGTTGTCTCCGTTTTATTTTGCAGCTCGTTGATAGCATTTTTTAGCTCCTCCTGGCTGTTCCTTAGTCCCTTGATCTCTGTAGCAAGAGATTCTCTGCTGTCCTTTATACTGTTTTCAAGCCCAGCAATTAATTTTATGACTATTATTCTAAATTCACTTTCTATTATATTGTTTAAATCGTTTTTGATCAGTTCGTTAGCTGTTGTTATTTCCTGGAGATTCTTCTGAGGGGAATTCTTCTGCTTGGTCATTTTGGATAGTCCCTGGAGTGGTGCGGACCTGCAGGGCTCTTCCCCTGTGCTGTCTTGAATAACTCGAGTTGGTGCGCGGTGCGCAGTCAGACCTGATGTCTGCCCCCAGCCCACCGCTGGGGCTACAGTCAGACTGGTGTGTGCCTTCTCTTCCCCTCTCCTAGGGGCGGGATTCACTGTGGGGTGGTGTGGCCTGTCTGGGCTACTTGCACACTGCCAGGCTTGTGGTGCTAGGGATCTGGCGTATTAGCTGGGGTGGATCCCCAAGGTGCACAGGGGCGGGAGGGGCATGCTCAGCTTGCTTTTCCTTCACAGATCTGCTTAGGGAGGGGCCCTGCAGCACCAGGAGGGAGTCAGACCTGCTGGAGGGATGGATCCGCATAAGCACAGCATTGGGTATTTGCGCGGTGCAAGCAAGTTCCCTGGCAGGAACTGGTTCCCTTTGGGATTTTGGCTGGGGGATGGGCGAGGGAGATGGCGCTGGTGAGCGCCTTTGTTCCCCGCCAAGCTGTGCTCTGTTGTCCGGGGCTCAGCAACTCTCCCTCTCGTTGTCCTCCAGCCCTACCGTTCTCCAAGCAGAGCTGTTAGCTTATAACCTTCCAGATGTCAAGTCCCTCTTGCTGTTGGAACACACTCCGTCCGGCCCCTCCACTTTTGCAAGCCAGACTCGGGGGCTCTGCTTGGCCGGCGGGCTGCCCCTTTGTCCCGGCTCCCTCCCGCCAGTCCGTGGAGTGCGCACCGCCTCTCTGCCCTTCCTACCCTCTTCCGTGGGACTCTCGTCTGCACTTGGCTCTGGAGAGTCCATTCTGCTAGTCTTCTGGTGATTTTCTGGGTTATTTAGGCAGGTGTAGGTGGAATCTGATTGATCAGCAGGACCCGCGGTGATCCCAGCGTCCTCCTACGCCACCATCTTCCCAGGATCCAGGTCCATTATTTTATTAGGGATCACAAAATGGTGATTTTCTAATTTTCCCATAACTTCACTTATCAGCTGAAATTATTTTATAAAGAGAGACTTCGTATTATTTACTCTTTCATTACACAGTACTTTTTATAGAGAGAAGGTAGAAAGAATATTTAACTCCTCTAGCTCTTCTCAAAATATTGTTCTAGTTCAGTAATTCAGTAACATTCTCCAATGTCTAATAAGCATTTTTAATGTCAGAGATTTTTAAAACACATTTGAAGCGTTTTAATCCATTACACCTATGACCTTAATGATCATTGTTTCTTAATGGTTTATTTTTAAGAAGATAATTTCTTAAATGCTCTTTAAGTAAATCATTTTTGCCTTTTGTTCAGTACTTTTTGTTTCCTGTTTAAGAAATCTTTGCCTATGCAAAATTCTTGAAGTTATTTTCTTTTATTGTCTTCTAGAAGCACCAGGAGTTATTTTAAAACGTACTTCTTATTTTCTGTATATTCAAGGGGTTTTAATTATTTTTTATGCTATTAATTTTAGCTTAATTATGTGGTCAGCAAACAGATACTTTATGATTATAATCACTTGAAATTGGTAAAACATGTTCTGTGTCCCAGCATATAGTCATTTTGTATGTTTTATGTGAATCAAAAGAGAATGTACATTCTTCAATTTTTGAATGAATTGTTATAGTTATATATAACATTATATTATATATGTTATATGTAACTTTATGTTATGCTATATATAAATGTTTTCCTTTTTTAGGTATGTATGTGTTAAAAATCTTGCCTTATCATCTCTTTAACTCTTTAGTTCTGTCAATTTTTTCTTCATGTGAATTGGTCTATTTTATTATATGCACATATATTTAGAATTGGTGGATTGATTCCTTTATATTTATGAAATAATCCTTGTTTTGTTCCAAAATTTATTTAAATCTTCCTATACTCATGAAACTTCCTCAATATGTTATATTTAACCTTTTTTTATAATATAACTTTATTTTTAAGTCAATCTGAAAGTCTTCATCTTTTATTTGGAGGATCCAATCTATTTACGTAACAGATATTTGAACTTAAGTGTTTCATATTAGTATATGCATATCCCTGCTACTTTGTTTTTCTTTAGCTCTACTTTCTCCTTCACTTGACTTAATTTTTCTTTTCTATTATTAAATATTCCTCCTTATTGTCTTTTCTTTTTACTATTCTCATAGTTATACCTAGTTTTGCTCTTTTTAGAGGGTAGTGAGTAATTTATGTAATGTACTCTTGCTAATATAAATTATTCTTTAACAAATTCCCATGAAGTGAAATACCTCAGAACACATAAATTCTATTTATACCACTCTGGATTATGTCCAAGTTTTATACTCTGTTTCAACTCTCCATGTTTTAGACATCAAAATCATCTTTAGTTTTCATATCATTAATATACATTTTAATTTTTCACACATTTTGCCTTTCCATTACTATTATTTCCTTAATTATCTTTCTGTCTTCTGGTATCTTTTCTTCTGTCCAAGATCGCTTTTCAGGATTTTATAATATGGTTCCAATGGTGATAAATTAATTTAGTTTTGTTTGCTAGAAAAAGTCCTTATTTTTTCCTAGGCTGGCAATTATATTTTTGTTGAAGGAAATAGTCCTTTTTTTTTTTTTTTGGACTTGATTGTATCTATTGACAAGTCATCTAGCAGGGTTATTATTTTGAAGAGTGTGTGTGTGTGTGTGTGTGTGTGTGTGTGTGTATAGGAGCTGCACATCAACTTTAGAATTTCTAGTGCTTTTAGGGGGTGCCTGGGTGGCTCAGTTGCTTAGGCATCTGACTTCAGCCTAGGCCGTTACCAGTTGGAGCCCTGCATCAGACTCTGTGCTGACAGCTCAGAGCCTGGAGCCTGTTTCAGAGTCTGTGTCTCCCTCTCTCTGGCCCTTCCCCACTTGTGCTGTTTCTCTCAAAAATATATATTAAAAGAAAAGAAATTAAGAATTTCTAGGGCTTTTAAATTTGTAGTTTAATGATTTGTTTAGTTTTTAAAATTTGTAGCTGTCATCTATATTTTTCATCCACTCCCTCCTGCTTTTTTTTTTAATTTTCCTGGAAATTTAAATGAATGTATATTGAAATGTTTTATCTTATCACAAAAGATTTTTTTATGCTCTTTTCTGTACCATTTTTTTCTCTGTCCAGACATTTTCTTTTGATAATATCCAGATTACTAATTTCCTCGTAAGCTGTAACTAAAATACTGTTGGTCCTCCACTGAGTTTAACACGACTTCTAAAGTTTAATTGTTTTTATTTTATGGTGTGCTGATTTCATCCTAAGAAATGTTTGTCTTTTCGTGGAGTGAATATAAAGACTATAATTACTTATAAGTCCCTGTTTGATAACTACATTGTCTAGATGCCTTTCAATTGTTTATACTGTGTGTTTGTTCTTTTTTTTTTTTTTGTCAATACACTGTATATAAGAAATCACATACAGTTTAATGTTCTGAATGGTGAAATCTCGCTCCAGAGATTTAAATTCCCTATACAAGTCAGATAGGCTAAAACCACAGCATTCCCAAATCCTTTTAATTTTATCAAGGTTTAACATGATATGATCAATAATTTTGGTCCCTTTGAGAGCTGGTCTGTTTTTAGTACAGCTTGACATCTATGGTATAGCCATGTGATCTCAACCCAAACTCAGGAATGTTTACTTTTTTTCCATGCTTTCCAGGCCATGACATGCATTTTTTTTTTTTTTAATTATGAGGCAGTTAAGCTCAGCTTCTTAGTGTCAAGTAAAGGACTCAGCTCTCTAGATTTTCTTCTTTCAGCTCTTACATCAGTTATTTTTCACCGATTCAGAGGAAACCAAGTTTTGGCAATATCTGAAACATAAATGATAGGTTATTTTGTTTAAACTTTCAGCCAAACTTTAACAAATATGCTTATAATTTCAGCCACGTTGAGATAGAACTCTGGTAACATAAAAGTTATCCCTTTTTAAAGCATACAGTTCAGTTTTAGTTGTTTCATGGAATTTACAGCCATCGTCATCTAATTTTAGAATATATTCAACACATACTCCTCCAAAAAAAAAAAAAAAAACAAATCTGGTATCTGTTAGCAATCATTCTTCCTTCTCAGCGACCATTTCATCTCTATGCAATCACTAATCTAATTTACATCTCTGTGGGTTTACCTATTCTAGAAATTACATAAAAATGGATTCATAGTAAGTATCACAATGTGACACTTTATGACTGGCTTCTTTCACTTAGTATAATATTTCCAAAGTTCCTCCATGTCATTGAATGTGTCAGTACTTCATTTATTTTATCCCTGAATAATATTCTACCCTAGGAATGTGCCATGTTTTGTTTTCTCACTCATCCACTGGTGAATACTTTGGTTGTTTGTATCATGAATAAAACTACCATGAACATTGGTATACATGTTTGTGTGTGGACATACGATTTTAGTTCTTTTTTGAGTATGTATCCAGGAGTAGAATTGGGGTCAGATGACAACACTATATTTAATGGTTTGAGGAGGCTCTAGAATGTTTTCCAAACTAGATTCTCCATTATACATTCATTCCAGTGGTGTAACAGAGTTCTCTATATCCTTGCTAACTATAGTAGTTTGTCAAGGCTCTCACTAAAAAATGTACCATAGACCAGATGGCTTAAACAGCAGAAGTTTATTTTCTTTCAGTTCTTGACCCTGCCCAGATCAAGGTGCTGAGCCCAGTTGGTTGGTTTCCTCTAAGGCCTTTCTTCTTGGCTTGGTCCTGGCCACTTTCTTGCTGCCTCTTCACATGGTTGTTCCTTTCTGTACACAGGCACCTCTTACTTCCGCCTGTGTTATCTGTAATCTAATCTCCTTTGTTTGTAAGAAAACCAGTCATATTAGTCATATCCGATTAGGACCACCCTAAAAGCCACTATTTAATTTAAATCTTTAAAGGCCCGATCTCATTTGAAATAAGTCACAGTTAGAGACACTGAATTAGGGCTCCAATATGTGATGTTGGTAATTTGGGGACATGTTCATCTCGCAACACCAATGTTTGTTATTGTCTTTTGCATTAGAGAAGTCTTCGTGGCTGTGACTTTGTATCTCACTGTGGTTTTGATTTGAATTTCTTAATGACTAATGATACATGACTTTTCATTTACTTATTGGACATTTGTATATGTTCTTAGAGAAATGTTCACTTGCATATTTATTGCATACTCCTTTGCATATTTATTAGTTGGCTTATTTGTCCTGTTATTTTTGAATTGTAAGAATTTGTTTCGACAGCCTTTATACAAATGTCTCATATATAATTTGGAAAAGTTTCTCATTCTGTGTTTTGCACTTTTACTTTTTTAAAAAAAAATTTAATGTTTATTTGTTTTTGAGAGAGAGAAAGAGACAGAGTGCAAGCGGGGGAGGGGCAGAGAGAGAGGGAGACACAAATCTGAAACAAGCTCCAGGCTCTGAGCTGTCAGCACAGAGCCTGATGTGGGGTTCGAACCCAAGGGCTAGGAGATCATGACCTGAGCCAAAGTCAGACACTTAAACGACTGAGCCACCCAAGGGCCCCTTACTTTCTTGACTGTATTATTTTCAGCACATTTTAAAAATTTGGTGAAGTCTGATTTATGTATGTTTTGTTTTGTTTTGTTTGTCACTTGTGATTTTGGTGTTATATCTCAGAAACCAATGCCTAATCCCAAGTTACAAAGATTCACTTCCGTCTCTCCTTCTAAGGGTTTTATAGTTTTAGCTTTAATTTTAAATTTCAGTCTAGGATCCATTAGGAGTTGATTTTTGTGTGTGGCGTGAAGTAGGGTTCCAGTTTTATTTTGCATGTGGATATTCAGCTGTCTCTGAATCATTTGTTAAGGATATTATTCTTTCCCCCTCAACTTGGGAAAACAGAATATGCCCTGTTCAATTACTGATGAATCCATTAGAATGGCTTTTCCATTTCCAGGAGCTGGGGAGGAAGGAATTTTCACTTGGCTTCTGAGCCCTCCAGAAGAGTCCTACAAGGCAGGGGTGTGATGGTGAGGAAGAGGGGATGTGTGCAGGCTCTGGTTTGAATGCTACAGTCTTCTGCTGTTCTTACCAAGTGTCAATAGTTTTGTTAATAGATGTTTCTGAATTTGATGTAAGCCTTTTTACCAGTCACCAGAGACTTTTAATGATTGCCTTTGATGATTCTGACCAGTTGAAAATTTTTACAAAGTTCTATTTTTATATATTAATTATTTGCATCATTCTATCAACAAATATCTGAGTATTCAAACATTAAATGTATTGAAATCCAAAAGCATCCCTAATTATTCATAATAACCAAGCAACTCACATAACTCACTAACCTGACTAATTGAAAATGTTCCCTTTGGCAATGTATGTTGTTCCTCAAGCTACTATAAAAATAATAATTTGATTAGCCAGTGGCAATACCATGATTATAAATCAGTTATATGGTAATTTAAATAACTTAAAAAGTACATGTAGAAAAGTATACCTAATTTAAATTCTGAGGATTTTCTCTGACAGAGGCAGCTCTCATTAGAAATGGCAAAGGCAGTCGGTAGACAGTGCCAAAATGACACAGACCGTGCATTCAAATACAGACAGTATGTTTGTATTTAATAAGCACAGCAGGTGAACAATTGGATTTGAAAGGGAAATTAAATGGGCTGACCTAAGTGCTAAGACATTTATCGTGTAGCTCTGCACTTTCCATTCTATGATTACTGCAAAGCTCTTTTGTAATCCAATATGAAGGAACACCATTAGAGCAATTGTGCATCAATTAAGTATTGTAGTCACAGGAGGAAACAAAAATACATTTTTAAAGGAAGTCAAATTCAATCTGCTTTTATGTTCAGGCTGTTGTCCTCTCTATTTTTTTTTTTTTATTCTTTATGCTGTGAATGTCTATTGTGAACTGAGTATTTTCTTGCACTCAGACCATTTCTTAATGGTTGATAATACTGTAGAGTGAAAAATTGCCAGGACTCGATATACTACTTTTCAACATAACATACTTTACAGAAGACACATTGTGACCCTTTTGGTATCATTTTCATTATTAAGTATTCGTTTGTTTTACTCTTTCATATATTGTTAACATAGTTAAAACTTCCAAATAAAATCTTGTTTTCACTACTTTGAATAAGGCATTAATATTTTAAATCATTCTCTTTTTCAAATCTAGAAGTCATTATCTTAGTATAAACATATGAAAAGATCAAATATTGTATTAAAGGAAAGACTGATTATTTAGTGGGTGAAGAAAGAGCTGGGAATTTTGAGAAAAGATGGTAGGTTCATCTGGGGTATTTTATTATTAGGCATCAAACCCTTATACCCAGACATATTATGAATGCTAATGAAATACTCAAGGAGTTACCCTAAAACATTCTGGTCATAAACCCATATTTTAAATGGAATGAAAGTAATTCACATTTGAAGCAGGACAAACCAGTTGATCTAAGAGCATAGTAGAAGATATGAAAGCAGGACAGAAGATGTCTCAAGTAATTATAAAGATGCATCTAGTCTCTAGTTACTTTTGACAAAGCTGTTCTTGTGATTTATGGCAGGTGCTTGTTTATAAACCCATTTTTGCACAGACACAGTGAAAGGCATTTATCATTCTGCTTGGCCTTCCTTATTAGATAAATGTCACATAAACATAACCTAAATCTGGAGTCTTGCTAGTCTGGCACATAAGCTGGTAGCATCTTTTTGACTACCTTCATTTTTCTGTTGACCTCCAGCAGCCAAGGAGTATTTGACAGTGAGTATCCTTAGTCCCTGTGCTTTATTTACCAAGCAGGAAAAAAATCATTCAGAGTAGGGGAGGTCAGCAAAGTATTATTTATCAACAACAGGCAACTCAATATTGATTTTGGTTTAAACAGTCTACCCTGCAGCTCTTTTCAGTTAGTAATTCAAACTAACAAATATAAAAGCTTTTATAGCTTAAGGACATATGTATTTTGACAAAATGAAATTAATCAATAAAGATGTAAGCCAACTAGAATCCAGGTACCAAATAAACTGTCCACTCAAGAGAGTAGAAAGTTAATTAAAGTAATTTTTAAAGTCTTGACAAACATTTTTTTTATATTCTCCATGAATTTCCCCACTCCTCCTAGATTACCTTACTTTTAAATTGTCATTCTGTTTGAAATATTCTATTTGTAATTATTAATTGATATATGGAAATTTAGGGGTTTCAACATGGTCTTTACTTAATGATTTATAATCTTCTATTAAATATGAGAAAGTATTATGAAATACTATAAATGGATAAGGACATAATGCAAAATTACTAACAAGACAGCTATTAAATCTATTTAATATAAGACAAATAATAAAGATGAGTTATACGTTAGAAACTTGAGATTGCATTAACTGTGCAAATGACCCTGATGTATTAGTATATAGGTTACTTTATGTATGTTATTAGTTGTCTTATAAAAGAAAAGCATTTAAAATATGGAGGATAGAGAGTTGAGATAATTGTTAAATGCGTAACTCTCATTTTCACTTAAGTTTTGTGTCTACCTATATGATTTAATATATTTAACATTATGCATAAATATATTCTAATATCATTTTTAAATCTAAAATAAATGATGATTTTCCTTTTCTTAAATTATTTAAAAAATGAAGAATCTCCTACTTATATGCCCCATCATAACTCACTGGAATTATTTTAATCTTCTAGTCAGGAAATGTTTTCAGCTGTCTATATATATAGGGAAAGTAAATATGAAAGGAAAAAAAAAATCTTTGAAATGGGAGAACATATGAATTTTGTATTTAAGGCACTATATAAAATTATTTATTGAATGAGAGATATAGTATATATCACATATATATAAAGTCTATATATTTTATAGAGTTTTGTCTTCATGCATATATATCATCTATTGCACAAATATTATATATCATAATAGTATATATCATATGTACTATTTTATAGATTTTATATAAACATGATATACACTATTTGTGTAATAGATAATATATATGTATGAAGACAAAAATGCAACAAAAATTTTATATATATGTTTTTAATGCATTTATTATATAACAGTTACTCAATCTATTAATGTTTTCATTGCAATAGGAAATGTGTTACTTTTGCTTATTCTTTCCTTTTTAAAAAAATTTTTTTTAAATATTTATTTTTGAGGAGAGAGAGAGAGAGAGTGTGTGTGTGTGTGTGTGTGTGTGTGTGAGTGGGGGAGGGTCAGAGAGAGAGAGGAAGAGAGAGAATCCCAAGCAGGCTCGGAGCTGTTGGCACAGAGCCTGATGGGGGCCTGGATCTCACGAACCATGAGATCACTACCCGAGCCTAAATCAAGAGGCAGATGCTTAACTGGCTGAGCCGCTCTGGCACCCCTTTTAGGATTTATACTATTAAAAATAATTTTGAGGGCACTAAAATTGAGGTCACGAAACAAATAAGCAATTAAACAGGTATTACAATCATCAGGATATATCAATTTAGTTACTTTTCACTCGTCAGTGAAATACTCTTTAGTGTATTTTTATGTGGATTAATATATTTATGGGCCCCCAAAAATCATTGAGATTCTGCCCAGTCAAGTATTTAGAAATAAGATCCTCACATTAGTAGTAGATTATAAATTTGCTGACAACATATGAGATCTTTGCTATGATCACTTTCATGTGTTTAGTGTCTCCTAGTCCATCAAGATTTGACTGTAATCAGATGTAAGCTCTTAATGTTCCAAAGAATATTCAATTCAGAGTGGGGTTGCTAAGTCATAGGTCTACAGAAAGAAAGAATCTTTGAGACAAATACTTTCAAACACAGACTGGCTTGAGGGGAAGAAAATGATTTGCATCAAGGAATCTCATCCTTTGGTCATTTTCCTATCAAAGTTCTACTATAATAATGAGTGTTATATTAACTTGATATAATTAGTAATTTGATTAACATCTCCTCACAGGCAAGGGGAATTTTTCACAGTTTTATGTCCATATTACCTAATACAAACTTGGCATGTTACAGTTATTTAATAAAATTTTTATTTGAGTTGTTATGTCAGGAAGTGATTACTAGATTGTAACTGCTTAAAACACAGATTTGAAGTTTACTGCCTTACAGCAGCAAGCACTTAGTTTTTGCTCACCTACCTTTAAATTAGGTTGGAGTCACTTTAATCTAGTTGGGCATAGCTGGACTTGGCCCTACAGGGGAAATTTGGGTTTTCTCCCCATGTCTCATTTTCCTTGGAACAAAAGCTCCTAAGTTATCTTCTTTGTAGCAAAACCCAAAAGTGTTAAGCGTGCATCACTGGAGTCAATAGCATGTCCCGGAGCCACATACATACTTTTTTTAAGAGACAGTTCTTCATCTCTAGACTTAATTATAGGTGAGGTTTGTACACATCAGTTTCTGTGGCGTCATGCCTATAAGCTTTCTGATGGCCTTTTTCTAGAGCTGGGAAGATCCATAAGACACCTTCAGAGTTCTTAGAAAAAAGTTATAGCCATGCTCAATTTCATCGTCCTAGGAAGTTCTTCCTTATAGTCATTATTTGGTTATGTTCCCACTTCTGAAAATTTTAGGCTATTCATATTTCCTTTAAATTCTGCTTGTAAACTGGCCATTCCTTTTGGTGCTCTTTATTTCCTGCTTTACTGTATACAAAAGCAGCTGCACTTTTATTTGGCCACAAAACTTAAACCCAATGCTACAGATTCATTAAATACATGTTCCCTATTTCAAATAAAAATGTATTAAGGCTATCTTTAGAGCATTTTTTAGAATCACGGCCAAAACAGGTGGACGTACAGAGATTTCCTGCATACCCCTTACCCCACATAAGCATAGCCTTACCCATTATCAAATCCCCCATTGGAGTAAGACTTTTGTTACACAATTCATGAAACTACACTGACTGTGGTGAATATTTTATGGGTGTACACAAATGTATGATAACATGTATCCATCATTATGGTATCATACAGAGTATTTTCAGTGCCCCAAAACTCCTCTGTGTTCTGCTTATTTATCCTTCCTCACCTCCAACCTCTAGCAACCACTGATCTTTTTATTGTCCCTATAGTTTTGACTTATCCATAATATCATACAACTGTAATTATACCCTTTACTATATAGTATATAGCCTTTTCAAATTGATTTCTTTCACTTAGTAATATGAATTTAAGTTTCTTCCATATTTTTTTTTATGTCTTGATAGTTCATTTCTTCTTAATGCTGGATAATATTCCATTGTTTTGATGTACTACAGCTTATTTATCCTTTCACCCGCTGAAGGACATCTTAGTGGCTTCCAAGTTTTGGCAATTATGAATAAAGCTGCTATAAACATTCATGGACAGGTTTTGGTGTGGACACAGTTTTGTAACACCTTTGGGTAAATACCAAAGACAGTAAATGCTGGATCATATGGTAAGAGTATGCTTAGCTTCGTAAGAAACTGCCGAACTGTAATCCAAAGTAGCTCTATCATTTTACAATTCTAGTAGTGAATGAGATTTCCTATTGCTCCACAACCTTGTCAGCATTTGATGTTGTCATTGTTTTTGATTTTGGCCATTCTTGTAGATACATAGGAGCATCTCAAAGTTGTTTTAATTTGCATTTCTTCGATGACTGGTAAAGTAGACCTTCTTCTCATGTGCTCATTTCCCATATGTATAATTTCTTTGGTGAAATGTCTGTTAAGATATTTGGCATTTTAATTGACTTGTTTTCTTATTGTGAACTTTAAGAGTTCTTTGTATATTTTGGATAACAGTACTTTATCATATGTCTTTTTTTGCAAATATTTTCTCTCAGTCTGTGGTTTGTTTCCTTCTTCTCTTGAGATTGTCTTTAGCAGAGCAGAAGTTTTTAATTTGAATGAACTCTACCCTATCAGTTATTTCTTTCACGAATTTGTGCTTTTGGTGTGGTATGCAAATGGTAGCATACAAAGTCACCTAGGAATTCTTCGATGTTATCTTCTAGGAATTTTATAGTTTGCATTTTTACATTCTGATCTGTGACCCATTTTGAGAAGGTCTGTGTCTAGATTCTCTCTCTTTCTCCCCCTCTCTTTAATGTGGATATTTAGTTGTTCCAGCAACATTTGTAAAGATTCTTTGCTCCACTGCATTGGTTTGCTCCTTTTCAAAAATCAGTTCCCTATATTTATATGGATATATTTCTGGGCTCTTTATTTGGTTCCATTGATCTCTTTGTTTATACTTTCACTAATACCATATGGTCTTTATTACTCTACATTTATGGAGAATGTCTTTATTACTCTACATTTATGGAGAATCTCATGAGGTCAGGTAGCATCAGTCCTCTAACTTTGTTGTTCTCCTTCAATAGTGTGTTGGCTATTCTGGATAGTTTGCCTTCATATACAGACCTTAAAATCAGTTTGTTGATATCTACAAAATAACTTGCTGGTATTTTTATTGGGACTGATTGAATCTATAGATCAAGTTGGAGAGAACAGACATCTTGTCAATATTGAGTGTTGCTTTCCATGAACATTGAACATCTCTTCATTTGTTTAGTTCTCTGATTTCTTTCATCAGTTTTTTTTTACTTTTCCTCATGTAGATCTTACACATATGTAGTTAGATTTGTTCCTAAGTGTTTCATTTTGGAGGGTGTCAGTATAAAGGATGTTGTGTTTTTAACTTCAAATTCCATGTGTTCATAGCTACTATATAAGAAAATGATTGACTTTTGTATATTAACTTTGTATCCTGCAATTAATTTCCAAACCTGCATTTTTGAAGGCAGGAGCTTTGAGTTTCTCATGATTAAGTATAATGTTAGCTATAGTTTTTTGTAGCTTTTTTGTGTAGTTTTTTGTATTTTTTTGTAGTTCTTTATCAAGTTGAGAAAAATTTTCACTATATTCCTAGTTTAGAGTTCTTAGAATTAATGTTGGATTTGTCAAATGCTCTTCCTGCATCTATTGATATGGTCATATGACTTTTCTTTTTTAGCCTTTTGTGATGTGACAGATGACATTATTTGATTTTTTTTAAATCGATAAAATTACATCATTTGATTTTTTAATGTTTATTTATTTTTGAGAGAGACAGAGCTCGAGAGGGGAAGGGCAAGAGAGAGGGAGACACAGAATCTGAAGCAGGCTCCAGGCTCCGAGCTGTCAGCACAGAGCCTGATGTGGGGCTTGAACTCACAAACCGTGAGATCATGACCTGAGCCAAAGTTGGACACTTAACCGACTGAGCCACGCAGGTGCCCTGCATTATTTAATTTTTAAATGTTGACATAGCTTTGCATACCAAGAATAAATCACACTTGACTGGGGTATATAATTCATTTTTATACATTGTTAGATTCAGTTGGCTAATATTTTATTGAAGAATTTTGCATATATGTTCATGGGAAATACTGGTCTACAGTTTTATTTTCTTGTAATGTGTTTCTCTGGTCTTGGTATTAGGGTAAAACATGCCTCCTAGATTGAGTTAGAAAGTATTCCATCTGCTTCTATCTTCTGAAGGAGATTGTAGGGATTTAGTACAATATTTTCCTTAACTGGTAGAATTTACCAGTGAATGCATCTGAGTCTGGTGCATTCAGTTTTGGGGAGTTAATAGTACTCAATTTTTTAAAAAGATATAGAGCTAGTTAGATCATCTGTTTCTTCTTGTGTGAGTTTTGACGGATTGTACCTTTCAAAATTTTCTCTAATATCAGTTATCAAATTTATAGTCAGAATAATTTCATAATATTCCTTTACAATCTTTTTAATATTCATAAAATCTGTAGGGATGTCCTCTCTTTGATTTCTGATATTCATAATTTGTGTCTGTTTTCTTTTTTTCTTAGCTATCCTGCCTAGAGACTTATTGACTTGTCTTTTCAGAGAACCAGCTTTTGGTTTCTTGATTTTCTCTACTGATTTCTCGTTTTCAGTTTCATTGATTTTGACCCTAATTTTTATTAATTATTTTCTTCTGCTTACTTTGGATTTAACTTTCTCTTCTTTTTTTCTATTTTCCTAAGGTGGAAACTAAGATTACTGATTTGAGATCTGTGTTGTTTTCTTTTTTTTTTTAATTTTTTAATGTTTATTCATTTTTGAAAGAGAAAGAGAGAGCACAAGCAGGGGTGGGGCGGGGGGGGGCACAGAATCCGAAGCAGGCTGCAGGCTCTGAGCTGTCAGCACAGAGCCCAACGCGGGGCTCAAACTCACTAGCCGTGAAATCATGACCTGAGCTGAAGTCGGACACTTATCTGACTGAGCCTCCCAGGCACCACTGTGTTGTCTTCTAATATATGTATTCAGTGTTATAAATTTCCCTCTAAGCATTGCTTTGGCTAGGATTTTCCTTTTAAAATTATATTTCTTAATATAAATTTGACAAATCTAAAATTGGAAATAATTGATACAGGTTTTTTCTTAAGTGCACTGGGGTTCTAAATTTTCTGCTATTCCCAGAAGATTAGACAATGGCTGATATATTTTGGGTTATATATTCCATATTTTGTGACCAAAGGATGTATATAATTTAACTTGTAGAAAGTAAGATCAAAGGGGTTGCTGAGTGTTTTCATCAAATTTTAAAAATGTTCAATCATTTTTTCCCCAAATATTCTAACTCTTTTTCTCTCTTTCTTCTACTTGAAGGCAGCAATTTCACATATATTAGGCCTGTTGAAGTTGTCCCATAACTCTATTCATTCATTTTTTTTTTTAGTTATTGTTTCAACCTGTATTTCATTTTGGATAGCTTTTATTACATGTCTTCAAATTCGTTCATCTTTTCATCTGTAGCGTCAAATATACATTCAATTCGAAACTTAATTTTCTATCTCAGACATTGTACTTTTTCACTGCTGGCAATCCCATTTTACTTTCTTAAATTTGTTGTGAGGATCACTGAGTGTTACATGTAAGTGATGAATCACTAAATTCTACTTCTGAAACTAATGTTACACTCTATGTTAACTAACTGATATTCTCACCCACAGCAGCATCAGTCCAGGTACCTTGAGTTTGGAATGACCTTTCTCAACATATTGTCCACATTTTTCATGTTCCCCTGTGGAAGCATAAAATTTACTCCCCTAGTCAATGATTTCTTCATCCTAATGAAAGACACATCAAAATGGAAAAATTGTTAATGTTGATATGGATTTCCAAATAATGCGAGAAAACACATATGTAAAAAATAAGAAAAATAGGTACTTCTGAACCTGAAACAGAGGAGATTATAGGATTTTTGTTTACATGCAGTGGATGCAGCATTTATGATTCTACTACCCAGAAGCTGCAGGTGAAATGACCATCATTGGCAGCCAATGAAATGTGTTTGGTTCTAAATGTGCACGGCTATCCTAGATGATTTCTTACATCCTATGGACACAAATCTATTCACTAGTCTGATTTTTACTTTTTTATCCTGTTGACTTGATATTTATATGTACAAATAAATTATATAAAACTTTCCATAAAAATCAATAAATAAAAACTTGATTTTTTAATGTTTATTTTTTAAAAGAAAGAGAGAGAGAGAGAGCACCAGTGAGGGAGGGGCAGAGAGACAGAGTGTCACAAACTGTGACATCATGACCTGAGCCAAAATCAAGAGTCAGGTGCCCAACCAACTGAGTCACCAGGCACCCCAATAAATAAAAAATTGAAATAAAATAATAATAATAAAAATAAATAAATACATAAATTTTCTTTTTGTTGTTTTCCTTTTCTGTACCTTACATGTCCACTCTTCTACCTTGTTAACATAGAACATAATTATAACATCTGTTCTTGTGTACCAATTTTATTATGCTGCCATTTTCCTGGGACCATATAGTTCATGAAGTTTAGGGTCACATGAACTATTTCCAGCTCTGTGCAAGCTTTGAGATTAACCCTTTGGGACTCTGATGTCTTCAGTTTGAAGACATTGAATCTTGAATGTTTATTTCATATGCATACAATACTTATTATTCAACAGAAGATTCAAGGGGGATGTTGCCAATCCCAATTTCTGTACAGCTCTCTTCTTTCACGTAATTTCTTTGTAAACTCTAAGCTTCCTTGTCCTTGACCTTGAGCTACATTTTCAGCTCCATCTTCTCAACTCAGGTCACTGTTGGAGTCCTACTGGGTTTCCAATTACTTTGCTATAGACTGGTTATTCTCTCCAACCAATAAACTGCCACAAATTTAGGACTTCTTTCATTTGCTTCCCCACCCCAATAATCACTATCCTATGCTGATATCTAATGTTCAAAAACATTTTTTAAATATATTTTTTCTGATTTTTTTCTAGTTTATAGTGGGTGGCTAACGTAAATTCATGCTGTTGTATAAAAAACAGAATTTCTGTTTTTTAAGGTTTGAATTTCTCTTTGATGCAATGCCTTTAACTCTTCAGAAGACTCTAATTCATTTTATTTTGTGATATAGGTGCTAAAAACTTTGTTTTTCATATTTCTTAGTATCATCATTTATCTTTCAAAGTATCTCTTCTATTTAATTTTATTACTTTTTCCCCCTTATTTCCTGATCACAAGCCTCTTCATAGATAATTTGTCTAAAGAATTTATATAAATCTCATTCTATTTCTTAACTAGGTACTCTGTAATGTTAAATAGTATTAACGTTTATTTAATTGCTTTGAACCACTGAAGTATTTTCTATAGTTTTCATGCATCATGTATTTTCTAACTGGCTAGGCAGCCTCTAACTACTGTCTTCCTCAATGCTTTAGTGACTTTCTTAGTGCAGCTTTTCTTAGAGACCCAAGTGAAGGTTTTATAGGATCACAATTTTAGACCAATGAGATACAAGGACTTAATTTCACAGAATACTACCAGATTACTCTTTAGAATGTATGCAGGTTCTTACACTTCCACCATTATCTCAAGAGAGCTCCGATTGCTTACCTACAGATGTATAATTTAGATTATCTATTTTCCTAAGTGCAACAATTTCATCAGTGTAAAATTGAATTCAGTAAGTTAATTAAATATTGAATGAATTGTTAAGTATGTAATATATATGTATATTTAAAATTACATATACTTTTATAATTATTCCTCAGAATAATACTTTAGAAATTAACTATTTGACCTTCTATTTCATATATAAAAAAACTAAATCTTAAAGAAGTCATAAAGCTAGTACATAAAAGATTTATTTATATATCAATTAGTTCATAAATATTCCAGTATACAATAGCCAGTAAAATATATATATACATGTGTATATATACATATATATATATATATATGCTACATTCCAACAAAATATGGTAACTTTCTATAATCAGAGAAAATGAATACTAAGAAACACACACACACACACACACACACACACACACAACCAGAATTTTAAAATGTTCACATTGCCTGAGCAACATCATATTTATTTTCACATTAAAATATTTATTTCAATGCATTTGGTATGTAGATTATATTGTCTTCATGTTCTTTGTTTAAGAAGAGGAAGAAAAGTGACCCAATTAAATTAAATGTTGTTGATTTGGAGCAATTTAAATTATGGATCCAAAAATACAACTCAAAGTTAAATTAATCTCTGAAAACTAGGAAATTGCATTTAAAAGTTTTCCAGAAAAAATAAATTGTGACAGATCATATTTTTGAAAATCTACAAATTTCAAAGGAAATAGTCACATAGCATTGTGTCACAATGGCATTACATAAACAAAACTAAATAAAAACACACTAGTAACAGCTTCAATTATTTAAAGACTTTATGTTAGCAATTTCAAGATCATTACCACAAAATTGTATTGAAAATAAAAAAAAAATCAGAAGTTCTCTTAGTACAGACCTCTGAGTTCTAAGATTTAAGGCTTTAAGACTTCACCTCATTTTAAATTAATCACATTCTGATTCTACATCAAAAAAAAATGTTACTTACCTCAACTCTGGTTTCAAATAACAGTAATTCAGCTTCTGTAACTTCTATGAGTATTATGCATTCCTTTATTATGCAGAAGAATTCATAGCATAGTTCTGCCCATCTTTTAGAAGCAATTTGAATTGAGAGTGAAAACTCATCACCTTTTGTTTCTAGACCTATCTAGAATTAGAATCATTCTTTAAAAGAACTGTTTTATGTTAAAAAAAAAACTTAATGTAAATTATGTAGATAATTCAAAATGAAGCATTCCCATGTAACCATATAATATTAAGAAATATCGAGTTTAAGGACAGCAGCCCCGCTCCGGCGAGGGAGGAGCTTGAGCCCGCGCTGGAAAATCCTGGAGGACGAGGAGGTGTTCGCACAGGGAGCCCCATCTGGGGAAGGCAGGCATCCTCTGTGTCCTAAGAGGCTGACCTATGAACTGCATCTCCTGACCTTCTGGCTTCTGTTTGGAAACAACCAGTGGGAAGCACCAGTAGGAGTGTGGAGGTTGGGTGGTAATAACAGATTCCACCTACACCTGCCTAAATAACCCAGAAAACCGCCAGAGGATTAGCAGAACCGAGTCGCCAGACCCAAGCACAGACGAGAGGCCCACGGAAGAGGAGCCAAACCTCCGGCAGCGGATCTGACTCCCTCCGGCTGCCACAGGGCCCCTCCTGAAGTGGATCACCTAAGGAGAAGCAAGCTAATCCTGCCCCCCCTGCCGCCGTGCACCTTGCCTACCCACCCCAGCTAATACGCCAGATCCCCAGCATCACAAGCCTGGCAGTGTGCAAGTAGCCCAGACGGGCCACACCACCCCACAGTGAATCCCGCCCCTAGGAGAGGGGAAGAGAAGGCACACACCAGTCTGACTGTGGCCCCAGCGGTGGGCTGGGGGCAGACATCAGGTCTGACTGCGGCTCCGCCCACCAACTCCAGTTATACACCACAGCACAGGGGAAGTGCCCTGCAGGTCCTCACCACACCAGGGACTATCCAAAATGACCAAGCGGAAGAATTCCCCTCAGAAGAATCTCCAGGAAATAACAACAGCTAATGAGCTGATCAAAAAGGATTTAAATAATATAACAGAAAGTGAATTTAGAATAATAGTCATAAAATTAATCGCTGGGCTGGAAAACAGTATACAGGACAGCAGAGAATCTCTTGCTACAGAGATCAAGGGACTAAGGAACAGTCACGAGGAGCTGAAAAACGCTTTAAAGGAAATGCAAAACAAAATGCAAACCACCACGGCTCGGATGGAAGAGGCAGAGGAGAGAATAGGTGAACTAGAAGATAAAGTTATGGAAAAAGAGGAAGCTGAGAAAAAGAGAGATAAAAAAATCCAGGAGTATGAGGGGAAAATTAGAGAACTAAGTGATACACTAAAAAGAAATAATATACGCATAATTGGTATCCCAGAGGAGGAAGAGAGAGGGAAAGGTGCTGAAGGGGTACTTGAAGAAATAATAGCTGAGAACTTCCCTGAACTGGGGAAGGAAAAAGGCATTGAAATCCAAGAGGCACAGAGAACTCCCTTCAGACGTAACTTGAATCGATCTTCTGCACAACATATCATAGTGAAACTGGCAAAATACAAGGATAAAGAGAAAATTCTGAAAGCAGCAAGGGGTAAACATGCCCTCACATATAAAGGGAGACCTATAAGACTCGTGACTGATCTCTCTTTTGAAACTTGGCAGGCCAGAAAGAATTGGCACGAGATTTTCAGGGTGCTAGACAGCAAAAATATGCAGCTGAGAATCCTTTATCCAGCAAGTCTGTCATTTAGAATAGAAGGAGAGATAAAGGTCTTCCCAAACAAACAAAAACTGAAGGAATTTGTCACCACTACACCAGCCCTACAAGAGATCCTAAGGGGGACCCTGTGAGACAAAGTACCAGAGATATCACTACAAGCATAAAACATACAGACATCACAATGACTCTAAACCCGTATCTTTCTATAATAACACTGAATGTAAATGGATTAAATGCGCCAACCAAAAGACATAGGGTATCAGAATGGATAAAAAAACAAGACCCATCTATTTGCTGTCTACAAGAGACTCATTTTAGATCTGAGGACACCTTCAGATTGAGAGTGAGGGGATGGAGAACTATTTATCATGCTACTGGAAGCCAAAAGAAAGCTGGAGTAGCCATACTTATATGAGACAAACTAGACTTTAAATTAAAGGCTGTAACAAGAGATGAAGAAGGACATTATATAATAGTTACAGGGTCTATCCATCAGGAAGAGCTAACAATTATAAATGTCTATGCACCGAATACCGGAGCCCCCAAATATATAAAACAATTACTCATAAACATAAGCAACCTTATTGATAAGAATGTGGTAATTGCTGGGGACTTTAACACCCCACTTACACAAATGGATAGATCATCTAGACACACGGTCAATAAAGAAACAAGGGCCCTGAATGAGACATTGGATGAGATGGACTTGACAGATATATTTAGAACTCTGCATCCCAAAGCAACAGAATATACTTTCTTCTTGAGTGCACATGGAACATTCTCCAAGATAGATCATATACTGGGTCACAAAACAGCCCTTCGTAAGTTTACAAGAATTGAAATTATACCATGCATACTTTCAGACCACAATGCTATGAAGCTTGAAATCAACCACAGGAAAAAGTCTGGAAAACCTCCAAAAGCATGGAGGTTAAAGAACACCCTACTAACGAATGAGTGGGTCAACCAGGCAATTAGAGAAGAAATCAAGAAATATATGGAAACAAACGAAAATGAAAATACAACAATCCAAACGCTTTGGGACGCAGCGAAGGCAGTCCTGAGAGGAAAATACATTGCAATCCAGGCCTATCTCAAGAAACAAGAAAAATCCCAAATACAAAATCTAACAGCACACCTAAAGGAAATAGAAGCAGAACAGCAAAGGCAGCCTAAACCCAGCAGAAGAAGAGAAATAATAAAGATCGGAGCAGAAATAAACAATATAGAATCTAAAAAAACTGTAGAGCAGATCAACGAAACCAAGAGTTGGTTTTTTGAAAAAATAAACAAAATTGACAAACCTCTAGCCAGGCTTCTCAAAAAGAAAAGGGAGATGACCCAAATAGATAAAATCATGAATGAAAATGGAATTATTACAACCAATCCCTCAGAGATACAAACAATTATCAGGGAATACTATGAAAAATTATATGCCAACAAATTGGACAACCTGGAAGAAATGGACACATTCCTGAACACCCACACTCTTCCAAAACTCAGTCAGGAGGAAATAGAAAGCTTGAACAGACCTATAACCAGCGAAGAAATTGAATCGGTTATCAAAAATCTCCCAACAAATAAGAGTCCAGGACCAGATGGCTTCCCAGGGGAGTTCTACCAGACGTTTAAAGCAGAGATAATACCTATCCTTCTCAAGCTATTCCAAGAAATAGAAAGGGAAGGAAAACTTCCAGACTCATTCTATGAAGCCAGTATTACTTTGATTCCTAAAACGGACAGAGACCCAGTAAAAAAAGAGAACTACAGGCCAATATCCCTGATGAATATGGATGCAAAAATTCTCAATAAGATACTAGCAAATCGAATTCAACAGCATATAAAAAGAATTATTCACCATGATCAAGTGGGATTCATTCCTGGGATGCAGGGCTGGTTCAACATTCGCAAATCAATCAACGTGATACATCACATTAACAAAAAAAAAGAGAAGAACCATATGATCCTGTCAATCGATGCAGAAAAGGCCTTTGACAAAATCCAGCACCCTTTCTTAATAAAAACTCTTGAGAAAGTCGGGATAGAAGGAACATACTTAAAGATCATAAAAGCCATTTATGAAAAGCCCACAGCTAACATCATCCTCAACGGGGAAAAACTGAGAGCTTTTTCCCTGAGATCAGGAACACGACAGGGATGCCCACTCACACCGCTGTTGTTCAACATAGTGCTGGAAGTTCTAGCATCAGCAATCAGACAACAAAAGGAAATCAAAGGCATCAAAATTGGCAAAGATGAAGTCAAGCTTTCGCTTTTTGCAGATGACATGATATTATACATGGAAAATCCGATAGACTCCACCAAAAGTCTGCTAGAACTGATACATGAATTCAGCAAAGTTGCAGGATACAAAATCAATGTACAGAAATCAGTTGCATTCTTATACACTAACAATGAAGCAACAGAAAGACAAATAAAGAAACTGATCCCATTCACAATTGCACCAAGAAGCATAAAATACCTAGGAATAAATCTAACCAAAGATGTAAAGGATCTGTATGCTGAAAACTATAGAAAGCTTATGAAGGTAATTGAAGAAGATTTAAAGAAATGGAAAGACATTCCCTGCTCATGGATTGGAAAAATAAATATTGTCAAAATGTCAATACTACCCAAAGCTATCTACACATTCAATGCAATCCCAAACAAAATTGCACCAGCATTCTTCTCGAAACTAGAACAAGCAATCCTAAAATTCATATGGAACCACAAAAGGCCCCGAATAGCCAAAGGAATTTTGAAGAAGAAGACCAAAGCAGGAGGCATCACAATCCCAGACTTTAGCCTCTACTACAAAGCTGTCATCATCAAGACAGCATGGTATTGGCACAAAAACAGACACACAGACCAATGGAATAGAATAGAAATAGAATAGTAGACCCACAAACGTACGGCCAACTCATCTTTGACAAAGCAGGAAAGAACATCCAATGGAAAAAAGACAGTCCCTTTAACAAATGGTGCTGGGAGAACTGGACAGCAACATGCAGAAGGTTGAAACTAGACCACTTTCTCACACCATTTACAAAATAAACTCAAAATGGATAAAGGACCTAAATGTGAGACAGGAAACCATCAAAACCTTAGAGGAGAGAGCAGGAAAAGACCTCTCTGACTTCAGCCGTAGCAATCTCTTACTCAACACATCCCCAAAGGCAAGGGAATTAAAAGCAAAAGTGAATTACTGGGACCTTATGAAGATAAAAAGCTTCTGCACAGCAAAGGAAACAACCAACAAAACTAAAAGGCAACCAACGGAATGGGAAAAGATATTTGCAAATGACATATCAGACAAAGGGCTAATATCTAAAATCTATAAAGAGCTCACCAAACTCCACACCCGAAAAACAAATAACCCAGTGAAGAAATGGGCAGAAAACATGAATAGACACTTCTGTAAAGAAGACATCCAGATGGCCAACAGGCACATGAAAAGATGTTCAGCGTCGCTCCTTATCAGGGAAATACAAATCAAAACCACACTCAGGTATCACCTCACGCCAGTCAGAGTGGCCAAAATGAACAAATCAGGAGACTATAGATGCTGGCGAGGATGTGGAGAAACGGGAACCCTCTTGCACTGTTGGTGGGAATGCAAATTGGTGCAGCCGCTCTGGAAAGCAGTGTGGAGGTTCCTCAGAAAATTAAAAATAGACCTACCCTATGACCCAGCAATAGCACTGCTAGGAATTTACCCAAGGGATACAGGAGTACTGATGCATAGGGGCACTTGTACCCCAATGTTCATAGCAGCACTCTCAACAATAGCCAAATGATGGAAAGAGCCTAAATGTCCATCAACTGATGAATGGATAAAGAAATTGTGGTATATATACACAATGGAATACTACGTGGCAATGAGAAAAAATGAAATATGGCCTTTTGTAGCAACGTGGATGAAACTGGAGAGTGTAATGCTAAGTGAAATAAGCCATACAGAGAAAGACAGATACCATATGGTTTCACTCTTATGTGGATCCTGAGAAACTTAACAGGAACCCATGGGGGAGGGCAAGGAAAAAAAAAAAAAAGAGGTTAGAGTGGGAGAGAGCCAAAGCATAAGAGACTGTTAAAAACTGAGAACAAACTGAGGGTTGATGGGGGGTGGGAGGGAGGGGAGGGTGGGTGATGGGTATTGAGGAGGGCACCTTTTGGGATGAGCACTGGGTGTTGTATGGAAACCAATTTGTCAATAAATTTCATATATATATAAAAATAAATAAATAAATAAATAAATAAATAAATAAACATTAAAATAAAAAAAAAAAGAAATATCGAGTTTATAATATAGTGTAAAATCTATGTTGTCCCACCACTGTTCCAGTTCTGTTTTTTTTTTTCAGAAGCATATTTGCCAAGTGCTTATTGAATCTGTTCATTAGAATTTAGAATATACTAAATTAGGAGCCACTACCTGTCATTGTCCAAGGTAGGCAGTTCAATCTTTAAACAACTGTGAGTGTAATTAAAGAAATTTTAAGGAAAAAAATCAAATGTGACAGAAAAATTTTATTGGCATGTATCTGTCATTATTTCATTATTGAGATAATAACTATGTTTAGATAATCAATTCTATGTCCCCATTTTAACCCCTGATCCACACAGATCCCTAAAAATGTACTACATAAGGACAGCTCTATATTTCTCAAAGCCCAGTTGGTGATACAACTATGCAGTTAATGATTTGTACTTATATGTTTTAGCCATCTTCTACACTAAACACTGTTATGTCTAGAAAGTGTGATTATCTGATGTTCAAACATATACTTAAATATGATCTAGTAGATACATTAGCCTACATTCTATGAATTGATAACTGAGGAAAATAATTTCATTCAGAAGTATAAATGACAAATGCTCTCAGTAGAATATTTGTGTTTTCTGAATTAGCAAAATTAGATTTTTTTTTAAATTTTACTGTAAGTGGGAGAGCTTGGGTTGCTTTTTACTTAGTATATATTTATTATTCCCAAATAATCTAGAAGGTATTAAAATTTAATTGGTTATCAATTTCTGTTTTTTTAAGAATTGCAGTTATGATGTGGTTAGGAGAATTTAACATTCCAAAGTCAAAAATGTGATAGGTGACATGTGTAAAAATTTTACCAGAACCAAAAGTAATACAGTATCACTTTATCCTTACCCTTCCACCTTGATACATATTGTAAATAACCCTTAAAAGAAAAGGGGTGAGTCCTGGAAAAAATGGCTGATTAGATCTAACTGCCTATTGCCCATATTACTTTTCTATGTCTTATACAAAATTTATCACCATACAGTGATATCCCGTTGTCCTCATGAATATTTTGAACACTATTTACATAGATTATTGTATTAGATTTCATAAATTTGGATGATTATAGATAATCAAGGAAGTTACTTGTAAAAAAACAAGAATAGATAAATACAAAATATTTTAGCTTGTCCTTACCTATATTTGAATAGAGAGTTGTTAGGATAAGTGCCAATTCACTTGAAGCATGTTACTCAATCATTCTTAGCAGTTTCACTCTGGGAATTTATGACTCCACAGCTATAGTCTTTCCAAGTGACCTAAAATTGACAAGCAAAGTCACGATCATTTCTGGCATTTGCAACAGGGTAAAAAATAGTTCATTCAAGTTTTCATTGCTGTTTCTCTTGAAATTTCTTTTCAGAAATCACCATATAGCTTCATTTGCCTGTTACTATATTTCATAATTAGTAAATTTAGAAGATTAAAACTTTGGTGTTTTTTCAAGATAGTATAATCTCCATTCTTTCCTTTAAAATATTATTCTATCTAGTAAAGATATTTTTTCGAAATGTTTCTCTCTATAAAACTATTTTGATAAAATATATTTGTGTTAACACTGTAGAAATTAGGTTTTAGTTTTTTGTTTGTTTATTTATCTTGAGAGAAAAAGAGAGTGTAAGAGCAAGGGAGGGGCAGAGAGAGAGGGAGAGAGAGAATTGCCTGGAGCCCAATATGCAGCTCATCTCACAATCCATGAGATCATGACCTGAGTCAAAATCAAGAGTCAGAAGCTTAACTGAACCACCCAGGCGCCCCTGATTTTAGTTTTAACTATAGTAATGATTAGTAATTATCACCCTCTATGTAATAAAAAACTTTTTAAGAATGTATTTTCACTTTCCTAGGGAGGTTGATTACATTAATATATGTGTAGTTCTATAAATATTATTAAAATATAATCTTTGATTCAGTTATTGAATTTATAATAGAGTTCTTAGAACCATAATTTTTTAACTTTAATAGTTTTCCAAGAAATAAATCCAAAAGGAGATATTTGATATGACACTAAAGATTTTAACACTAAAGAATGACAGAGATATTAATTTTCAAACCTGCATCTTTGAGGGCAAAGATTATGATTCTTGTAGTGTTACGGATAAAATTAACACTGGATAATAATTGAAGAGATAGAGAATGTTAATTAGGTGCCTACTGTGTATCAGGAAATTTTCTAGGTAGTAGGTTTACATACATATAACAGCAAGGTAAATAAGGTCTCAGCATTCATGAATCTCACCCTCTACTGTAAAAAGTGCACACACACAATTAATAAATTAATAAGTATTTTTTTCTTAAATTCCACATAGGAGTGAAATCATATGGTATTTATCATTTCTCTGACTGACCTAGCATAATACTCTCTAGCTCCATGCACTTCATTGCAAATGGCAAGATTTCATTCTTTTTTATGGCTGAGAAATATTCTGGTGTGTGTGTGTGTGTGTGTGTGTGTGTGTGTGTGTGTGTGTTTGCAGGTGTATACACATATACACCACATTTTCATTATTCTTTCAACAGTTGATGGACATTTGTTTTTTTTTTTCCATAATAAGGCTATGGTTGATAATGCTACTATTAATACTGGGGTGCATGTATGCCTTCGGATCAGTATTTTTGTGTCCTTTGAGTAGATACCTAGTACTGCAATTGCTGGATCATAGATTAGTTCTATTTTTAACTTCTTGAGGAACTTCCATATTGTTTTCCAGAATGGCTGCTCCAATTTGCCTCCCCACCAATAGGAATGGGAGAAGATATTTGCAATTGACATATCTGATAAGGGGTTAGTATCCAAAATATATAAAGAACTTATAAAACTCAACACCCAAAAACAAACAATCCTGTTGAAAAATCGGCAGAAGACACGAATAGGTATTTTTCCAAAGAAGACATACAGATGGCTAACAGACACATGGAAAGATGCTCAACATCCCTCATCATCAGGGGAATACAAAACAAAACTACAATGAGATATCACCTCACACCAGTACACTATTTTTAATTTGGGGAAATTCCCCTCCATTATTTATCCAAAATATTTCTTAAGAAAATTATTTACTCTGTTTTTATTTTTTCTCACTTCTTTAGACTCCTTTATATTTAAAAACATTTTTTAATGTTTACTTATTTTTGAGAGACAGAGAGAGACAGAGCACAAGAGGTATAGGGGAAGAGAGAGATGGAGACACAGAATCTGAAGAGACTCCAGGCTCTGAGCTGTCAGCACAGAGCCCGACATGGGCTTGAACTCAGGAGCCATGAGATCATGACCTGAACTGAAGTCAGACGCTTAACCGACTGAGGCATCCAGGTACCCCAATTTATTTTTATATTTTCTAATTAGTTCTATTTTGCTTCATTCTATTACATATTTATACATGTATACAAATACATCTAAAGTAAATCTTAAAATATATAAATAATTGCTAAGGGTATGAAAAGTGCAGTTGTCAGAAAGCATGGGTGAAAGTGGTAAGGTACCTTTTTAATTTTTTTTCTTTATGAGAGAAAGAGAGTACAAGTGAGTGAAGGGCAGAGAGAGAGAGGCAGAGGGAGAGAGAGTGTGCAGAGTGAGGAGCCCAGAGTGGGCCTCGAGCTCACCTGAAATGGGGCTTGAACTTACTAACCGTGAGATTATGACCTGAGCCAATGTCGGATCCTTAACCAACTGAGCCACCCAGGCGGCCCTGGTAACTTTTGATAAAATGTCAGTAAATGCATTTCTGATGAGTATGAGGCACAAACTGAGAAATGAATGATGAACTAGGGCCAGCCAGGAGCAGATTCTAAGTTTAAAAATTTTCTTGAAGGTTGTAATTGACAAGACTGATTTTAGAAATTGTAGAGGACAGGGGGAAGAGATAAGGGCATGAAGCATATTGTTCATGTTTTCAAGGAATGAAAAATTTAGTTTTTTTTCATTTTAGAATACATTACTACATACCCTAAAGAAGAGCCTGTCATGAAATTTTAAGGATTTGGATTATGAATACCAAAAGAGATCACGATCATAAAGTTAAGCACAGATCCAATAACAGCATTTTCCTGATCTTTGGCATTTTGATAGGGTCATTAGACCCTTAATAGATTGTGTATGCACTGCATAATTTTTGTTGCATTCTATGATGATAAAAAGTCATACAAAGTTAGTGGATGGATGCAAGAAAATTTATGTGGATTATTTGCAATACCAGAAAAGTGGGTAATGGATTATTATCATTTAGAATGTCATTTGTAGTAGAATGCTTAAGACTTAATATACAGATTTATAGATAATACAGTATTGCCACGTATAGCTTAAGATGTAAGATTGATCACCCAAATTAGTGTAGACTATTAGGTGAAATTAACTTAAGATGTATAAATATCAAATACTGTACACATTTGTTCTCTTCAAAATAGATGTCCAAATACAAAATGCTAAGATTTCAAACATAAATTTGACAACAATCCACTTTTATTCAACTACATATACTTTATAAATATGCCAATTTGTAGAAATATGAATACTGATTACAAATTAGCACATCTTTTGTATTTTTCTTTAAAAATTTTTTTAATGTTTATTTATTATTGAGAGACAGTGAGAGACAGAGCATGAGTAGGCAAGGGGCAGAGAGAGGGGAGACACAGAATCTGGAGCAGGCTCCAGGTTCCAAGCTGTCAGCACAGAGCCCAATGTGGGGCTTGAACTCAGAGACTGTGAGATCATGACCCAAGCCAAAGTCGGATACTTAACTGACTGAGCCACCCAGGCGCCCCTCTTTTGTATTTTTCTATGAAATTTCTTTAGAACTCTCTATAAGGCAGTACTTAAGGAGCATACTTCCCAATACTACATTGTCTTAGATATTAAAATAGATTGACTTTAACGTATATCATATTTCCAGCTTTTTAGACAATCCAAATATGCATAATTACTGAAATATTGTACATGTAAATTTGTACAGTATTTAGAAGGACTCTATTTTAGAAAGTAAATTGTTTACTTAAACTATGTCCTAAAATAATTGCCTCAGCATTATTCTGAGTAAATATAATCCGTGTATACAGAATTGAATACCTGGATAAAGTACAGATTTATAATAGGAAGTACCCCATTGAGGAAGCAAAAAATAAAAGGTCTAAAAGTATTTGCTTCTCAAACAATATTGGTGTCCTCTGAGTATGAGACATAGAGATTGGTTGAAGGAGTCACATCTGTAAAAGGTAAAGGAGAGGGAGCAAGAGTAGTCAGTGAGAAGAAGTCCTTAGGATGATAATTAATATCAAAAAAACATATGAATGTGTAAAACGTACTGGTAATTATAATGCATCAAAGTCAGCTTCTCTAGCATCCTTTTTCTTTGAGGTATAAAACTTCTATATGCAATTGTAGTACAGTTGTTAGCTTAAAATAGGATGTTATAAGCTATTTTATATAAGCCTCATGGTAATCACACACACACACACACACACACACACACACACACACCCTGTAGTAGATACACAAAGATTATGATAAAGGAGTCAAAGCACTTTGCTATAAAAAATCCTTCCAATCATAATAAGACAGATCATGAGAGGAAAGAAGGAACAAAGTACCATCAAAACAGTCAGAAAATGGTTAATGAAATGGCAATGGTGTTATCTCTCAATAATTACTTTAAATGTAAATGGATTAAGGAGTCCAATTAAAAGATAAAATAGATGAATAAATTAAAAAAACAGATCCAATGATATGCTGCTTACAAGTAATTCTCTTTACTTCTAAGGACACATATAGACTGAGAGTGAAGGGATAGAAAAAAGATATTTCAAGTAAATGGTAACAAAAAGGAAGAAGGGGTTGCTACACTTAAATGAAACAAAAGAAACTTTAAGTGATATACAGTAATGGGAGAAAGAAGATCGTTAATAATAGAAGGGTCAGTTCATCCCTAACAGAACTAAAACAAGAAATAAACAATAGGGTAATACTTGGGGACTTTAATACTCCACTATCAACAATAGATACATCATGCTGGGAGAAAATCAATAAGGAAACAACAGATTTTAACACTATAGACCAAATGCTTTAAACATATATGTTGTTTATCCAACAGTATCAGAAATTCCATTCTACTCAAGTTCACACAAAATATTTTCTAGTAGAGATCATAAGTTAAACCACAAAAATAAGTGTCAACAAATTCAAGAAGATGAATATTGTACTGAGTATCTTTTCTGACCACAGTGGAATAAAACTAGAAATCAGTACCATAAAGAGAGCAAGAAAATTCAGAAAACATGAAAATTAAACAACACACATTAACAATCAGTGGATCAAAGAAGAAATCAAAAAGAAAATAAAATATCTTGAGACAAACAAAAACAAAAAAAGCAACTTCCCAAAACTTACAAGATGAAGTAAAAACAATTCTATAAAAAAATTATAGCAGTCAATGCTTACACTAGCAAAAAGAATGATGTCAAATAATGTAATTTTATACCTCAAAGAACCAGGAAAAGAAGAATAAACTAAACCCAAAGTTAGTACAAGAATGGAAATAATAAAGATTGGAGCACAATTACACGGGATCAAGAACAGGAAATCAAAAGATAAAAGAAGCAAGAGTTGGTTCTTTGGAAAAAAAAAACAAACAACTTTTAGCTACACCAATAAAGACAAAAAAATAGAGTCAAATAAATAAATTATAAATGAAAGAGAAGACCTTACAACTGATACCACAGAAATATGAAGGATCATAAGACTACATGAATATCCGTACACTAACAAATTGGATAACCTACAAGAAATGGATGAATTCCTGGAAACATACAACCTATCAAGATTGAATCATGAAGAAACAATATTTTAAAAGGCCGATAATGTTAATGAGATTGGATCATTCACTAATCAAAACCATTGACACAAAGAAATACCAGGGACCAGATTATTTCTTTGTGAATGCTTCTAAACATTTAAAAGAATTATCACTAATCTTTTTCAAACTCTTCCAAAAAATTGAACAGGAAGGGACACTCCTAGAATCATTTTATGAGGCTAACAATACCATAATACCAAAACTAGATAAGGACACTACAAGAAAACTGTAGACCAATGTTCCTATTGCATATAGATACAAAAATTATCAAGGAAAAAACTAGTAAACCAAGTTCAACGGGACATTAAAAATATTATACACCATGTGCTGCTAGTGACTATAGTTAACAATATTGTATCATGTAATTAAAAATTGCTAAAAGAGTTGACTGCAAAAATTTTTACCACACAAACACAAAATTGCAACTATGGGATATGAAGGGTGTGTTAACTAACCTTACTGTGGTAATCCTTTTGTAATACATACATATATCAAATCATTACATTGTACACCTTGAACACATGATACAACATATCAGTTATATTTCAATAAAACTGTAAAATAATAAACTATTCCTGAAGTATTTTATTGTAAAGGTTTAATATAAGATAAATTCATAAATATTTAATAGGAAAAATCAAAATAATAAAAAGATGCCAGTAGGGGAAATGCATAAGCAATTGAAAATTATGATTGCCTGTTCACACATTAATGCAAATTTTTGTTAGAAATCAATAAAATTCATAATAAAGCAGGTGGATATCTTTGACTTACTCAATCCACAAATATTAATCCATGCCAATACTGGAAGTTGGCTGTGGATTGGGAAACAGTCACTTTTGTGAACTGCTCCTAGAAGTGTGCATCTGCTCAGACTTTCTGGAGGACAGTTTGGCAACACTAGAAGATCTCTTGTCTGACATGATCTGGATCAGTAATCAGTAGGTTAATTTGACACCCCTGCCTTCACAAATAATGTGTTTATTCACCAACTCCTAGATGTAAGACCAAGCCCTTTTCTTTGGATACAGATTCTTTGTATGTGAAACTCTAAAGTCTACCCTTGCTTTGTTTTCTCTTTTTCTTAGAAAAATGATTCTTATGTTTATAGACTACAAAATCTCATGCCAAACATTTAAAAGTATCCTAATTCTACTTTCACTGAAATCTTGGGACACTTTTCGAATTCTTTATCAATCTTCTATAAATTCTTGTTTACCAATAGTTAGATAGCAATTTTCTATTGATAATTTAATTTACTTAATTTCCAAATAGTCAACAATGTTTGCATAGATACATCTTTCACACTTATTTATCACTTTTGTTAATTTTAATTTTAATCTTAATTTTAATCTATATAATTTTATAGGTATAAAAACATATATAACTGGAATAATGGATTTAGACACAAATGTGATTAACTCAATTCCTAGAAATCTAAGGACACATACAGACTAGAGAGTGGCCAGTTAACCACATTCAGTTTAAGCATCAGTCTGTACTTACCTTCTGATAATTGAAAGCATTAAGCTGTCCAGTTAGGTGAAAGTCAATTAGAAGACTTTGTACTGTATGTGTTACAATACTTAAAATGTTTTATTTTAATTTAGAATTATATACTGGAAATAAATTTATAAGTTTACTTAGAAGTATAATAAATACAATAAATGGGAGGATTGTAAAATTAAGTTTTATTTTCTTTCTCAGATATAATACTATCATGTTAATTGACATTATGTATATTACATAGAAATAGTTATAATATCACAGTAGTTATCTATAAAAATGGGATTATTGGTGATTGCTACTTCGTGTTTTCCTTATTTATCTCTGCTTTAAAAAACATCAATATGTATTACTGTGATTCTCTGGTAGTGAAAAAAGGAACTCACTTGTGGTTTCTATAAAATGATAAGTAAAAAGAAAAATAAGTTAGAAAATTGTATTTCATTGCCTTTCCTCTTTTGTTTAACTCTTTTTGTCTTTCTTTCTATGGAATTAATATAAATCAGAAGCTCCAAAAATTGGACTTGTCTTTTTTCCCCCCTTACTTGAGGAAAATTAATGAGAAAATAATGCCCCCCTTATTTATTATTATTATTATTATTAATGCAAGAGCTGCTCAGAGAACCATCAGAGACATGGTTGACTTCCATGAATGTGCCAAGGAATTTAAAGAGTGGCATCACTGACACGTAATCACTAAAATGGTTTCTAAACGATCTCTGCTAAGTGAAACAAAAATGAGACCATTAATACACAGGAGGATTATTTTAAACAAGCTCAACGAGACTGGGATATACACCAGAATGCCAGCTTCTTATTTTTCGATAAAAATACTGCCAACAATTAACTGGAATAATAAAGTCAACTTGACTTATTCTCTAAGTGGACATTTCTGGGAGGTCAGATTATACCAGAAGATTCATTGTTAGTTAAGGAATCAAACAAAAAATCAACCAGCAAACATAAAACTCTAGAATGTAGTACCTCTGTTTTTCTGTGATTGTAAATGGAATTATACTGATGTATAGTGATGTATCATCTCTCTCAAGCATATGCTTCACATATGAGATTGCAGTTCTCGAATATGGTTGTACTATATTTTATTCTTCCTGAAGAATTGTTTGGCTCTACCAACTCCTGTTTTGAAATCTTTACTATTCTATGATTATCCAAAAATTGTATTATCCAAAACAATTCTAAATACTCTATTACTTCTATTAATATATTATTGTCTTTAGTGGAATTCTATCTGAATTAAAAAAATATTCAATGCAAGTTTGCATTGTTTTTTTGTGTGTGTTTGTTTGTTTAATTGATTTATGTCCTATCTTGTACTGGAAAAAATTAAACAAAAATATTGACATAGACTTTGCATATTTATGTTGTGGTTTAATATCACAAGTTACTTCTTTTTTTTCTATGGTTGCCAAGTTCCTAGAGAGGCCAGGGTACCATATATTTTTGTACTACCAAAAATGTAATGCCAACAAAGAAGTAAGGATTTAAAAAATATATATCATGGGGCACCTGGGTGGTTCAGTCACTTAAGCAGCCGACTCTTGGTTTGGGCTCAGGTCATGATCTCACAGTTCATGAGTTTGAGCCCCACATTGGGCTCTGTGCTGACAGCACAGAGCCTGCTTTGGATCCTCTCTCTCCCTCACTCTGCCCCTCCCCTGCTCTCTGTCTCTCTTTCAAAATAAATACTTAAAAATTTTTATAAAAAATCTATCATAACCTTAGAAAATTGCACAAAATAATTATTTTAATGAAAAGCATGGTTCAAATTCTTCTGAAAAGTTACTCCTTTATAGTTTAATTGTTGTATTTGTCAGAAGAAAAGCGACAAAGCTTCCATCATTTGCCCACTTATCTGGGAATTTGTACACTTCAAGCTTCTTTCCTATGCTTTTAATATATTATGTATTATTTAACACTGTCTCACATAATGATGTCCAAAATGATCTATCTTTAGCTCCCAGAATCAGAATTATCCTTCCTTATTTACCAAACTAAAATTTCTCCTGGAGTTGAAGGATATAGTACCTATTCACATGCTCTAACTAAAGATATTTGCCATCTGAGAGCCATGACCTTATTATATAATTATCATAGGAACAACATACATAGGACTTCCATAAATTAGAATCAGTACAAAATAATTTAAAAGCAAGTCACATACATGATAGGACATAGAAGAATATTCACTGTTATACAGGCTCCTGTCAATTGATCATCATATTATTTCCCTACTTAATTTAAGCTAACTGATATACTAGTCATTTGCTATCATATCTTGTTTTCTAGCTACTTTGGAAACACTCAGCTATCTGCAGAACCCACATGGGCTTCTACTCCATTTACATAATTTTTATAACAACAGGACATGATCGTTCTGAATTATGCCATGGAAGTACACTAATCAAAGCAAATAGCAACTAGAAGAACTTAGAAAATTAGGTGTTCAAAATACATTAGGTAATATCTTTCCAATGACCCTAAAAGATCATGTTGAATAGTTCTGTATGGGTTATATAGACAGTTAGAAAAATAATATAAAAATACCTTTTAATTTTCAATAAATCTTCCATCTGTGTATTTTTTTCTAAAACAAATCTTTCACCTTATATGAACACTTATGCTCTATTTCTTCTTCCATTTTAGTAGAATCTTTGATAGTCTTCAAAACCAGTGTGCTCTTATTTCCTATTCCAGCTTATAATTTAATAGTTAAATTGCAGGCAAATATTTTCACCCTAATATGACAAAAAATATGAAAACACTGTTTCTGTGAATATTATTATTTAAATAAGCAATGAGAAGCATAACAAAGGTTTTGTTTAGCCATATCTTCTTCCACTTTCCCCAATACTCCCATATACTCCTTCCTAATCGGATTAAAGAATTTACCTTTGATATTTTGAAGCACTTATAAATCATTCAAATAACTTGATATTAAATTTTTACTTAGAATATACACAACACAACTTAATTTATAAATGCCCATGCAATAAATCAGTATGTCTTATATTAGTCAGTCTGGGCTATCATAACAAAATGCCATAGACTGGATGGCTTAAACAAAATCCATTTATTTCTCATAGTTATGGACGTTGGAAGTCCGAGATCAGGATGCCAGTCTTCTCTATGTGTTCATATGACCTTTCCTTGGTGCATGCCTTGGAGGGCAGAGAGAAGAGGAGAGGAGAGAAGAGGAGAGGAAGAGAGGAGAAGAGGAGGAGGAGGAAGAGGAGGAGAGAGACAGAGAGAGAGGGAGAAGTCTCAAGTCTCAAGTGTCTGTTTTTATAAAGACACTAATCCTACCATAAGGGGCCCACTTTCATAATCTCATCTAACCCTAATCACTTTCCAAAAGCCCTATATCCAGATTCCATTACATTGGGGTCAGGACTTCAACATATGAATTTTTGGGGTGACACAACATCTGCTTTATAATAGTACCTCTCAAACATATCTAAATAATTTTTTGTTTAGTCATTATATACTATTATTGGGCTCTAGTCATTTTTAAAATGAATATGATAGAGACAGGAAGGAGACTAGTGAAATGTGTTACATATATCATGTACTGGGAACAAATAGTGCTGGCATCTTATTTATCATTCCTATGTTAAACATTTAAAAAAGAAGGAAAAATATTTTAAAGAAGAAAATGCCAAAGATCAGCAGTTAATTTCATTGATAGTCCCTGGTTTGATATACATTTTTATCTTTTACACGTTACTACGTGCTGTTATTAAATGATATCCCTAGACCAACTCCTACAGACTTGAGTCTGTAGAGAACTCTAGCCAATCTCAAAACTGCATCTGTCAGAGAATCCAGAAAGCAGTTCTTAGGAATACGTCAAAGCCAAATGGAATCATTGTTGAGTCAGCGAGCATGGTTTGGGGACCAGGTAATGGGTGATTTATTACTGGAAACACACAGTAACAAAATCCTAAGGCAGTATGGCATGGACTCTGGGGTAGGATGATGGGAAGAAACTAGAAGGACCTTGAGGAAACTTAAAGGCCAAGAGAGCCTTGAGGACACAAAGGAAAAAAATTGTTCTTGGAATCAGGAAAATATAGGAGACATTTGATATGTAGTGACAGACAGTTTGTTAACACTGTGACTTTCAGTAACATAAAGAATAGAAAGAGTACTTAAAGTATAATTCATGGATTGTTTGGGGAAATTCCCACACAGAATGTACAAAGTGCCAATGGGCTTCTTCTAACTTCCTATGGTAAAATATGAGAAACAAGATATGTGCTAAGGAAGGAATATTCACTTTTTGAGAAACACTAGAGGAAACAAAGGATCCAGGGTTTGCTAGATTGTTTAAAATAAAACAATTTCTAAGTCCTAATCCCTGAAGATGTCAAATTACTTGCAAAGTAGGAAATAAACTCAAAATTCAGGACTTGCAATATAGAGAAGCATCAGGATAAATATCTGAAAGGTATGGGTCCAAGGTACTTTATTGACACTTTAGAAAAAAATAAGGAAATTTCCATTAGGATTATGAAGATTCTTAGATCACTGTTCCACACTGTGTGACTCAGATCAAAGCAAAGCTGGGCCTGTATTGAAGATATTTGTGCATGTAGCTTTTCTCTCATGTAGCAACCCTCAATACCATCCATAGGGAACCCACAGGTTCTGAAGAGAATTTTCCTTGCAGAAGCATTATTAGTTTTGTTTGAAAGAGAGATCACTCAAACCAGCCCTAGAGTCCTCAAGCCCTCTTTAGGCAGGAAATAGGCTGAGAAAGTACTCAGAGCATATGAACACAGAGACCATCGTTATGGGAAGGAAAAGGTGATTCAGGGATTGGAGCCATGATCCCAAAGTTGGAACTAAAAGCACTAAAGAACCGTTCCCAAAATAGAATGAAGCCTAATCAAAGAAGTAGCAACATGTGCTCTGCTGAATTTTAGAATTGATATAGACCAATGAATGTTACGTTTCTCCCATATTCCCCCTTTTTTAAGCAGGAGTACCTATATCTGTCCTTTGTGTGTTGGGTGTGACAGGAGAAAATACTCTCTTTAGATCAACAAATATTCTGAAAGAGAGAAATTATAGTTGAGAAGCCTCTCCGAAGAAGATTCATCTGCACCTGGCCCTGATTTAGAAGATGAGACCTTGAAATTTGCATCAACCTCCTAATGAGATGAATCTTTGGAGTCTTTGGAGAGAGCGATTATATTTTGCATGTGGAAGAAATGAAAATATTTTTGGCTGGATATCAGACTGTAATATATTTAAAATGTCCCCAAATTCTTTGATATTCCTTCCATTGAAAATTAAGGTCTAACTTCCCTCCCTGTATACCTGGGCTTGTTCAGAGACTACTTTGCATAAATCTGTCCCAGATCCAGATCCCCCTTTAGAGGACTAGAAACCTTTTCTTTTTTACTCTGTGGAATCCATGTAAGAAGTCAGACTATCCTGCTAGACAGACCGTTTGGAAGGGCAATGATACTACAAGGATATGGAAAGGGGCCTACCTGAACACAGCCTTCCAGACTTCCCATGATGGCATCAGGCATGAGTGATGTTACATTAGACCTTTTACGCTAACCCACTGTTAACTGAAATCTACTGATTGATCCCTGTAGATACGACCTGCAGGAGAATAGACCTGGCGAGATCTGCCTGAATTAGTCACCTACAGAAATATAGCTATGACAAAATTATTTTCAACTACATTTTGGGCTAGTTTGTTATAAAACAAAAGATAACCAAAGCAAACACCAGTCACCACATTTCTTATATTGCCCTTCTCTACAGTAAGCATATTTTCCTTAAAGATTGGGGTGGGTCTGAAACCCCAAAAATATGTATTGACTTAATTATCAAAATTAGTAAATGCACAGGTGAGGAGTCACATTTTTTTTCCACAGTAGACAGGCAGATTTTAATTGCCCCCTTTATTGTAGTTTATTTTACTATTTTTCTTTACATGGTGTGCATTGCATTAACCACATTTCTAAATTTACACATATAGTTCTCTTTAGGAATCTATCAGTTCCACTTATCTGGTAAGTTTAGTGTTGATTTTCATTTCTTCTGAAACTGGAAGTGTTGCTGATTTAACAACCTGCTCATATAAAAGAGACCATTATTCAATATGATGGGACCTGCTGGGAACAATTTCTTAGATCACATCACAAATGTTGTCAATGGTAAAATGCGGAGACTGTGACAGATGGAACACACAATTCACTGAAAGACATTCTTGCTATTTAAAATTGTATGTGTGCATCCCAATCTTACTATTACATGGGAAAGTCAAGACTTTTGCCTCTGGTTCTTGAGAATAGCCTATCACATAACTCCATGCTATTGATGATTATGTTTAAAAGTGATTATGCCCACACTAGAGCATTGTATTCAAATATTTTAAAGAATAGGTAGTATTACTTATGACTCCATCTGGTTTAATTTGAACTATAATGGCAATACCTGTAGAGAACATTCTAGGAAGTAAAAATATCAGCCTGCCTTCCAGCATTTCCCATGGATATGTCATGTAAAGCAGATGGCCTGAAGTCACTTGATATTATTTATTATCCTTATTAAAACTTGTATCAAATTTCACCAGGAATTGAATCTATTGTGCTAAAAATTTCTATAGGTGTGCATTTGTCTGATTATTAATTAATCAAATCATTCACTGCAGCATTTCCTAGTGCTTATCAATGTCAAAAGGGTCATTGAATTTAAGAAATTCTGATGAAAAAAAAAGCTTAACTGAAAATTTAACTTTAGATTTTATCATAGCGTTTGTTATGCTAATAAGCATTGTGCATTTTCAGAAAAGGGCTATAAAATATAGCATATTCCAAGATTATTCCATCTTGGTAAAACTAATTCGTGCAATATCATTTGCAAATAGAAACTTGTTGATTTACTCATTTATAACTTTCTGGAATTATATGAGAGAACTTAGGATAATTGGAACTATAAAAATACAGGATTAATCAAAGTTAAGAGGGTACTAAATTCTAGAACCAAATTATAACCTATAGTGAATGAGAACAATTTGGTCATTCTCTCCACCCCATGCCATTTATAAGAGAAATGCTTTCCATGGCATATGTTACCCTTGAGACTAAAGCAGGGTGACTTTATTTGTGAGCTCCCTCACCTTGCTATCAGTTCATGCTTGGCTTTTCCTTTCTACCTTTTCAGAACAATTTATACTATGGACACAGCAAGATGCTGCACAGGGAAAATGTTAGACTCACTTAAAAATGAGCAGAGAATTGCCCTCAAGTGGAGAGTCCCAGCACTGGGACTGCCAGATGTCAGGCTTACTGCAGTTAAACTGTGGGAACTACTGTATTTCCACATTTGTAATTTGTGGTTCCAATACATGTGGAGTTCTTTTTCTGCATACTGCATGAGAAATCATTTGTAGAAAGCACACAGTCATGAGTGTGGATGATTTTCCTACTCTATGGGAATTACTTTTATAATGACTTGATAATGGAATTTTCCATATGAAAAGGAATAACTTTTTTTAAAAAAATGATAACAGAATTTTGTATTATATAAATAATTCCTTCTGTCCTTGACTCCACAGTTGGATGCTATGTAATCTAAGAAATAGATGTTTTGTCTTTACCTTTACTTGTGACACTACTTAGTGCTATTTAAAAGAAACCTTACTTAAAGAACAATTGATTTATAATAAAATGAGAGGTATTTATAAATATCATTTGCTGAATCTCTTTTACTAACAAGAATGTAAGTGGACAATCATCATTAATATAATTTCTGAAAATATCATAGAGACATTTGAAGATGGTAAAATTTGATGGGGTTGAGTGTGTTTTTGGATAAATAAATTCTAAAAGAAGGAAACAGTTTGATCCCTAAAGCTTTGGATTCATTAGTTACAAAGACAATAGATGATAACTAAATTCAAAAAGTAATGTTTACTTGGAATATGCATTATCAATTACAATGTAAATGTAAATATTTTTGACTGGATAGCAGACTGTAGTGTGTTTAAAATGTCCCCAAATTCTTTGATAGTCCTTCAATTGAAAATTAAGGTCTAAATTCCCTCCCTTTGTACCTGGGTTTGTTCAGAGACTACTTTCCATAAAACTGAAAGAGTTTTAGACTCTGGAAACGTAATGAAAACTCTGTATTCTGAAAGTTAGCTAAGATTTTTATCACATATTTTTCAAAAAGCTATGGTTTTCATAATTAAATGCAATAGCTTAGAGATGTAAAAATTGATTGTTTAACTGATTATTTTGCTTTTGCTGTTATAGTATTTGCTTCTACAGCAATGAGAAAACCTTGCAAAATAAGCTAAATTTGGGTGTCTATAAGTAGCACAAAGTAGCTCCTTTCACTAAAATAATAAGTTGTGAATATATGTCTGAAGTTGGAATTTTACCACAGTCTAACGTATCTGTTTGCACTACGAGACCACCTATTTTATAATGTAAAGCTCTTAATCCACAGATTAAGCCATTGTGGATATACTTATAGGAAAGTAGATCCTTTCTTTATTTTGGAAGATAAAAACATAAAACATCTCTAAATGTTCTGGACTATCAAGAATGATTTCTTCTCAAGTCTCAACTAGGTAAGGCATAACTAAGCCAGGAAGCATTAGAAGAAACATATGTAATTTTATTTTGCCTACGTATTTTTGTGACATTAAAAGACACTGTGTCTTTTATTCCAGGGAAAAAGGAAGACAGTCAATAAGTGAGGCTCTACTAAGCTGAAGATTGGCAAGAGTGTGTATCTCTCTGCCTTTGTCATTGCCTAGCCGCCAGTCTCAGCAGCGACCAAATCTCACAAGGGCCTGGCATTGCCATCTGCCGCCCTGATTCCTTCTAGGTTTTAAACTCAGATGAGGTAAGTAAAGAAGATTTTCCATTTTACTTCACATTACACTTTTGGCTCTGGTGAAACGTGATTTCAAAATAATTAAATATTATACCTTAAAACAGAGTCCAGAGTCTTTAAGCGTTAATTTTATTAAAGGATGATATGAGCCTGCAAAATAATATTTAAAATCAATTTGTTTCAGTATAAATATATGACTCAAATCATTTCAGTTTTTTTTAAATAAATCATGTAATCCATTACTCACCATATACAATCTAATATAAATATTACATTGACTTTGAGAAGAAAGGAAAATATCTTTCAGTCTTTCATTTAATTTTCCTTCCCAATAGGCAATAGGCTCTACACTTTTCATAAGACGAGTAAATTTTCTAGCAAGATTAGCAACCTAATCAAGGAAGTATGACTTTCCCACAGATGGGTTTATTTAATTCATTTATTTATATGTGTTCATTCATTCACTGACCGATATTTACTTACTTTCTACATGTGAGAAACTTTTTTTTAGTATTGCCCGCATAAGGAATTATACTCGGTAAACACAAAAGATACCATCAGGAAGCCTATATGGTCACACTCTTCTAAGACATGAAAACAAAAGTGAGGACAAAACATGCAGTTTTTCCCCGATCTAGGAATGCTGGTGCACACATACCAGGAACTTTGAAAGACATACTAATGGTAGCACTGGCAAGGTTGGAATCACAGAAGACCAAACCATTTGCTTGTCCATGAATAGTAGATTTCTCGGGAAGTCTTGGAAAATCTTACTAACATTTTCCTTAAGAAGAAAGGGAGCTGAATGGGAAATTGATATTGATATTGGAGATAATATGTTCTTGCTACCAGTCTATTAGCAAGCTTCCCTGCTTTTTGAATGCACAGTGACCAAGAAATTTGGAGTTCTTAATCAACATTCATAGAGGTATTAAAGAATATATTGAGCAACTGTCATCTATCTGAGAATATAGCAATGATCAAGTAAAAATGGTCTCTGTTTTCATGAAGGATGCTCACGAGGAAGATTGATAGGTAACATAATAACTGATAATGGACGAAAAACTGTAATATAAAGTATGTACACCTTCTTCTATATTCCATGCACTGCAGGCACTATCAGATTCAAAACATATTTCTTCTGACATCTTTGCTAAATGAGATTAAATTTGGAGAAGGACACACTTTTATAACAGATTTGGAAGGCAGAGATGAGAGAGAAGCCATCATCTTGCTGTGGCAATCAGTGACAAATTCTGGCATATTCCAAATATTTAGTGGCTGGACTCCACATTTCAATGCCTAATCACTATCTTCATGTTGAGAGGTTATGGCAGTGCTTGTAGCATCAACAGTAGCAGCCACAACTTCCTGGCCACTGGATTTTTAACAATGGTAATTCACTGTTAAGTTCATTGTTAAATGAATGATGAATCACCATTGTTAAAAATCAATATTCTAATTTCTTCATTAGTTTCTGCTGCTCTTAACCTACCCTAGATTTTTTTTATAACTTAATTACTTATATTAAGTCTTTTCTTCTTGAAATACCTAGAGAAATTTTTATTCACTAAATTCTGAATGCTATAAATGGTCGAAACGCTATTTCCCCCAGACCTCAGCTTCTGGCAACCACTTTTCTAATCTCTCTGTAAATTGGATTTTTTTTTAAAGATTTCAAATATAAATGATGCCATGTAGTATTTTTATTTCTCTCTGGCTTATTTCACTCCCTTCTCTCTCTCTCTTTATATATATATATATATATATATATATATATATATATATACACACATATATACATGTACACTTACATGTATACTTATATATATACATGTACATTACATATATACATACATGTATACACACATATTTTTTCTTCTCCTCCTCCTCCTTCTTCTTCTTCCTTCTTTCTTCTTCTTCTTCTTCTTCTTCTTCTTCTTCTTCTTCTTCTTCAATTTATCCAGTCATCTTTTGCTGAACACTTAGGTTATTTCCATAACTTGGGTATTGTGAATAATTCTGCAGTGAACATGGGAATGCAGATACTTCTTCAATATCCTGTTTTTATTTCCTTTAGAGATATAGCCAGAAGTAAGATTGATGGATCATATGGTATTTCTATTTTTAACTTTTTCAGGAACCCTCATACTGTTTTCCATTGTGGCTGAACTAGTTTAGATTCCCTCCAAGAGTGAATAAGCGTTCCTTTTTTTCCACATACTCATCGAAATTTGTTCTCTCTTGTCTTTTGATGGTAGCCATTATAACAGGCATAAAGTAATATCTCATTTCACTTTTGATTTATAGTCATGTCCTTGATGATAAGTGATGTTGAGAACCTTTTTATGTACTTTGTGGTGATTTTGATGGATTCATTTGAATGGAAAAAAGTCCATTCAGTTCCTGTACACATTTTTAAAAATCAGATTGTTTTATTTATTAATATTTATGTGTTATTTCTTTATATATTTTGGATATTAACCCATCATCAGATATATAATCTGCAAGTATTTTTCCATTTAGTAGGTTGCATTTTTTTTTTGCTTTTAATTTTATATATTTATTTTTAAATTTACATCCAAATTAGTTAGCATATAGTGCAACCCATTTAGCCCATCCCCCCTTCCACAACCCCTCCTGTAACCCTCAGTTTGTTCTCCATATTTATGAGTCTCTTCTGTTTTGTCTCCCTCCCTGTTTTTATATTATTTGTGTTTCCCTTCCCTTATGTTCATCTGTTTTGTCTGTTAAAATCCTCACATGAGTGAAGTCATATGATATTTGTCTTTCTCTGACTAATTTCGCTTAGCATAACACCCCCCAGTTCCATCCACATAGTTGCAAATGGCAAGATTTCATTATTTTTAATTGCCGAGTAATACTCCATTGTATAAATATACCACTTCTTCTTTATCCATTCATCCATTGATGGACATTTGGGCTCTTTCCATACTTTGGCTACTGTTGATAGTGCCACTATAAACATTGAGCTGCATGTGTCCGTTCAAAACAGCACACATGTATCCCTTGGATAAATACCTAGTAGTGCAATTGCTGGGTCATAGGGTGGTTCTATTTTTAGTTTTTTGAGGAACCTCCATACTGTTTTCCAGAGTGGCTGCACCAGCTTGCATTCTCACCAACAATGCAAAAGAAATCCTCTTTCTCTGCATCCTCGCCAACATCTGTTCTTGCCTGAGATGTTAATGTTAGCTATTCTGACAGGTGTAAGGTGGTATCTCATTGTGGTTTTGATTTGTATTTCCCTGATGATGAGTGATGTTGAGCATTTTTTCATGTGTCGGTTGGCCATCTGGATGTCTTCTTTGGAGAAGTGTCTATTCATGTCTTTTGCCCATTTCTTCACTGGATTATTTGTTTTTGGGTGCTGAGTTTGATAAGATTTTTTATAGATTTTGGATACTAACCCTTTATCTGATATGTCATTTGCAAATATCTTCTCCCATCCTGTCGGATGCCTTTTAGTTTTGCTGTTTCCTTTGTTGTGCAGAAGCTTTTTATTTTGATGTGGTCCCAGTAGTTGATTTTTGCTTTTGTTTCCCTTGCCTTGGAGACATGTTGAGTAAGAAGTTGCTGTGGCCAAGATAAAAGAGGTTTTTGCCTCCTTTCTCCTAGAGGATTTTAATGGCTTCCTGCCTTACATTTAGGTCTTTCACCATGTTGAGTTTATTTTTGTGTATGGTGTAAGAAAGTGGTCCAGGTTCATTCTTCTGCATGTTGCCATCCAGTTTTCCCAGCACCACTTGTTGAAGAGACTGTCTTTATTCCATTGGATACTCTTTCCTGCTTTGTCAAAGATTAGTTGGTCATACGTTTGTGGGTCCATTTCTGGGTTCTTTATTCTGTTCCGTTGATCTGAGTGTCATTCTTGTGCCATACCATACTGTCTTGATGATTACAAGCTTTGTAGTATAGCTTGAAGTCTGGGATTGTGATGCCTCCTGCTTTGGTTTTCTTTTTCAAGATGGCTTTGGTTATTTAGGGTCTTTTCTGGTTCCATACAAATTTTAAGATTATTTGTTCAAGCTCTGTAAAGACTACTGGTGTTATTTTGATAGGCATTGCATTGAATATGTAGATTGCTTTGGGTAGTATTGGCATCTTAACAATATTTGTTCTTACGATCCAGGAGCATGGAATCTTTTTCCATTTTTTTGTGCCTTCTTCAATTTCTTTCATAAGCTTCCTATAGTTTTCATTGTATAGATTTTCTACCTCTTTGGTTAGATTTATTCCTAGTTATTTTACGGTTTTTGGTGCAATGGTAAATGGGATTGATTGCTTGATTTCTCTTTCTGTTGCTTCATTTTTCGTGTGTAGGAATACAACCAATTTCTGTGCGTTGATTTTATATCCTGCAACTTTGCTGAATTCATGAATCAGTTCTAGCAGGGTTTTGGTGAAATCTTTTGGGTTTTCCATATAGAGTGTCATGTCATCTGGGAAGAGTGAAAGTTTGACCTCCTCCTGGCTGATGTGGATGCCTTTTATTTCTTTGTGTTGTCTGATTGCAGAGGCTAAGACTTCCAATTCTATGTTGAATAACAGTGGCGAGAGTGGACCTCCCTGTCGTGTTCCTGACCTTAGGGGGAAAGCTCTCAGTTTTTCCCCATTGAGGAGCATATTAGCGTTGGGTCATTCATATATGGCTTTTATGATCTTGAGGTATGGTCCTTCGATCCCTACTTTCTTGAGGGTTTTTATCAAGAAAGGATGCTATATTTTGTCAAATGCTTTCTCTGCATCTATTGAGAGGATTATATGGTTCTTGTCCTTTCTTTTATTGATGTGGTGAATCACATTGATTGTTTGGCAGATATTGAACCAGCCCTGCATCCCAGGTATAAATCCCACTTGGTTTTGGTGAATAATTTTGTTAATGTATTGTTGGATCCAGTTGCCTAATATCTTCTTGAGAATTTTTACATCCATGTTCATCAGGGAAATTGGTCTGTAATTCTCCTTTTTAGGGGGGGGGTCTCTGTCTGGTTTTGGAATCAAGCTAATGCTGGCTTCATAGAAAGAGTTTGGAAGTTTTCCTTCCATTTCCTTTGGAACAGCTTCACGAGAATAGGTGTTAACTATTCCTTAAATGTTTGGTAGAATTCCCCTGGAAAGCCATCTGGCCCTGGACTCTTGTTTTCTGGCATATTTTTGATTACTAATTCAATTTCTTTACTGGTTATGGGTCTGTTCAAATTTTCTATTTCTTCATGTTTCAGTTTTGGTAGTGTATATGTTTCTAGGAATTTGTCCATTTCTTCCAGATTGCCTGTTTTATTGCCATATAATTGTTCAGAATATTCTCTTATTACTGTTTTTTATTTCTGCTGTGTTGGTTGTGATCTCTCCTCTTTCATTCTTGATTTTATTCATTTGGGTCCTTTCCTTTTTCTTTTTGATCAAACTGCCTAGTGGTTTATCAATTTTGTTAATTCTTTCAAAGAACCAGCTTCTGGTTTCTTTGATCTGTGCTACTGTTTTTTGGTTTCGATAGCATTAATTTCTGCTCTAATCTTTATTATTTCCTGTCTTCTGCTGTTTTGGGGGTTTATTTGCCATTATTTTTCCAGCTCTTTAAGGCCTAAGGTTAGGTTGTGTATCTGAGACCTTTCCTCCTTTTTTAGGAAGGCCCAGTTTGCTATATAGTTTCCTCTTACGACTGCCTTTGCTGCGTCCCAGAGGTTTTTGGTTGTGGTGTTATCATTTTCTTTGGCTTCCATATACTTTTTAATTTTCTCTTTAACTGCTTGGTTAGCCCATTCATTTTTAGAAGGATGTTCACTCTCCAAGTATTTGTTACCTTTCCAAATTTTTTCTTGTGGTTGATTTCAAGTTTCATAGCATTGTGGTCTGAAAATATGCACGGTATCATCTTGATGTTTTTGTACTTGCTTAGGGTTGATTTGTGTCCCAGTATATGGTCTATTCTGGAGAATGTTCCATGTGCACTGGAGAAGAATGTATATTCTGCTGCTTTAGGATGAAATGCTCTGAATATATCTGTTAAGTCCGTCTGGTCCAGCGTGTCATTCAAAGCCATTGTTTCCTTGTTGATTTTTTGATCAGATGAGCTGTCCATTGCTGTGAGTGAGGTGCTGAAGTCTGCTGCTCTTATGGTATTACCATCGATGTTTTTCTTTATGTTTGTGATTAATTGATTTATATATTTGAGTGCTCTCACACTTGGCACATAAATGTTTACAATTTACTTAAACATAACATAAATTTGCATAAACGTAAATGTTTACAATTACAATTGTTAGGTCTTCTTGGTGGATAGACCCCTTGATTACAATATAATGTCCTTCTGCATCTCTTGATACAGTCTTTAGTTTAAGGTCTAGATTGTCTTATATAAGTATGGCTACTCAGCTTTCTTTTGTTGACCATTAGCATGATAGATGGTTCTCCATCCCCTTACTTTCAATCTGAAGGTGTCTTTAGGTCTAAAGTGGGTGTCTTGTAAACAGCATATAGATGGATCTTGTTTTCTTATCCATTCTGTTACCGTATGTCTTTTGATTGGATAATTTAGTCCATTGACATTTAGAGTGAGTACTTAAAGATATAAATTTATTGCCATTATGATGCTTGTAGATTTGAAGTTTCTGGTGGTGTTCTCTGGTCCTTTCTAATCTTTGTTGCTTTGGGTATTTATTTATTTATTTATTTATATTTTCATATTTTCTCCCCTCAGAGTGCCCCCCTTAAAATTTCTTGCAGGGCTGGTTTAGTGGTCAAAAACTCCTCTAATTTTTGTTTGTCTGGGAAACTTTTTATCTCTCCTTCTATTTTGAATGACAGCCTTTCTGGATAAAGAATTCTTGGCTTCATATTTTTCTGATTCAGCACACTGAATATATCCTGCCACTCCTTTCTGGCCTGCCGAGTTTCTATGGATAGGTCTGCTGCAAACCTGATCTGTCTTCCCTTGTAGATTAGGGACTTTTTTTCCCTTGCTGCTTTCATGATTCTCTCCTTGCCTTAGTGTTTTGTGAATTTGACTATGATATGCTCTGTTGATGGTCGGTTTTTGTTGAATCTCTTGGGAGTCCTCTGTGCTTCCTGGAGTTTGATGTCTGTGTCTATCCCCAGGTTAGGAAAGTTTTGTGCAATGATTTCCTCACATAAACCTTCTACCCCTATTTCTCTCTCTTCCTCTTCTGGGACCACTATGATTCTGATGTTCCTTTTTAATGAGTCACTCACTGATTTCTCTAATTTTTAAATCGTGCTCTTTTGCCTTAATCTTCCTCCTTTTTTCTGCTTCATTATTCTCCATAAGTTTGTCCTCTATATAGCTGATTCTCTGTTCTGCCTCATCCATCCTTGCCACCGTGGCATCCATCCATGACTGAAGCTCAGTTATAGCATTTTTTGTTTTACAGTGACTAGCTTTTACTTCTTTTATCTCTGTAGAAAGGTATTCTAATCTATTTTTGACTCCCAGCTAGCATTCTTATTATCATGATTCTAAATTATGGTTCAGACATCTTGCTTGTATCTGTGTTGGTTAAATCCCTGGCTGTCTTTTCTTCATGCTCTTTCTTTTGGGGTGAATTCCTTCATTTTGTTATTTTGAAGGGAGAAAAGGAATTAATGAGATAGAAAAAATTAAAATTAAAAAAATATTAAAATTAAACATTGAAAACCACACACACACAAAAAATCGAAAAAATGATGCTAGGTCCTAGGTGTGTTTTGGTCTGGGTGGTCTACACTGAAGTAGACTAAAATGAAATGATGAAAGTAAAATAGAATTTGAAAAAAATTACCCAAAAGTAAAAAGTATAGTAGAAAAAAATAAACAAATATATTTTTAATAAAAATTAAAAATAAAAATATTTTTTCTTTCTGTATTCAAGAAAACAAACAAAAAAGAGTAAAAAGAAAAAAAAAGAAAGGAAATATTTTGAGTTTGAAAAAGTGATTAAGTATAAGACAGATTAAGTAGATTAAGATAAAATAGAATTTGAAAAAAATTACAGAAAAGTAAAAAATATAGTAAAAAAATCAAAGAAAAATATTTTTAAAATTGAAAATAAAAATGAATTTTTTCTCTTTCTGTTTTCAAGAAAAAAAAGTGAAAAAGAGAAAACAAAATAAAGAAAATTGAATAGATGGACCTGCTAACAGATTGAAATATGACAGAAATTACTTCACTATCCTTTAGAAGTCAGACTATGAAGTGTTTTCTAGTCCATAAACTAAGCAGGGCATGAGACTTGTGTTCTTGAAGAGCGAGGTTGGCCCAGTTGGGTGGGACTTAGTGTAGCGGCTCTGTTCTCCACTAGATGGCAGTGCTAGCCTACTGGGGTGGAGTGTTGTGGTGCTAGTAGGTGTGTATGCGCATGTGCGGGAGCGGTGAAGATGGCGTCATCCAGCTACCCAGTCTCTAGTATCGGAACTCTCTTTTCCCCGGTCAGCAATCACGTACCCATCCTCTGTCTTCAGCTTTCGTCCATTCCCCGCTTTTTCACTCTCCGTGACCAGGCCCCAGGCAGAACCTCTGTCCTGAGTTTTGTCTCAGATGCGGCTGTTTTCCCCGGCCCCTTACTTCTAAAGAACTGCGGCTTTGACCCATTCTGCCCCTCTGCCCCTCTGCGGGAGGGTCTCACCGAGCAATGGCCAAGTGCCAGCCGCACCCAGGAACACTTGCTGGACCCTGCTGCTGCCTGTGCCCCAAGACTGTGGACAGGTGCCAGCATGCCCCCAAAAAGTTCACAAGATAGTGTAGCAGCAGCTTTTCAGGGATATGGAAAATCACAACACATATCCGGCACAGGTTTCACCCTTAATGACCTTGTTCCAGCACCAGCAAATGTGGCCATTCTCTGGGGTCTGCTGGGACCAGGTGGCCTCAACAGTCTCTATCAAATGTCCTTTCAGTAGTGGAACCGCTTTTCCCCTTGTGGCCCAAGAAACTCCTTCCCACCAGAGCACCGCCAGGTATCGAGCTGTGGAGTTGTAGACTCTGTGCTCCCCCTGTTTACAGTCGTAATGGAATTTAAACCCTCTCCTTTCTCCTTTCTCCCTTTTTAGTTTAGTCCCTGTGGCTGTTTCCAATTTTCCACTTTCTCTCCAACTGCTTTGGGGAAGGGTGCTTCTCCGAATTCTCCACCCCTGCCCTGGTCTCTGTTCTCTCTCCACCCGCAAAAGCGGCTCCCTGCCCTCTGGGGCTTCTCTCTCCTCAAGTGCACCTCTCCATGCCATGTACCTGCTGAATTCTGTGGTTCAGGTTGTGCAGATTGTTGTGTTAATCCTCCAATCAGTTTTCTAGGTGTGCAGGATGGTTTAGTGTTGGTCTGGCTGTATTTCACGGATGCGAGACACACAAAAAACTTCCATGCTGTTCTGTCATCTTGGCTCCCCCCAGTAGGTTGCATTATTTTTTTTTGATGGTTTCCAAAAAACTGTGCAGAAGTTTTTTTTGTTTTTTTTTTTGTTTTTTTTTAAAGTTTGATGTTGTCCCACTTATTTATTATTGCTTTTGTTGTTTGTACTTTGGGTGCCATATTCACAAAATCATTCCCAACACCAATATCAAGGATCTTTTCCTTGTTTTCTTCTAAAAGTTTTATGGAGCTGGCATTAAACCTAAGTCTGCAATCCATTTTTTTTTAGTTGATTTGTGTTTAAGACGTAGAATTCATTCTTTTTCATGTGGCTGTCTAGTCTTTCGTACACGATTTGTTGAAGAGTCTGTCCTCTCTCCATTGTATTTTCTTGGTCTCTTTGTTGTAATTGACCATATATGTGGTAGTTTATTTCTGGGTTCTCTATTCTGCTACATTGACCTATATGTCTGTTTTTATGCCAGTAGTATGCTATTTGATTGCAATACCTTTTTAATATATTTTGAAATCAGAAAGTGTGGTGCCACCAGCTTTGATCTTTCCCAAGTTTGTTTTGGCTATCCAGGATCTTTTGTGGTTCCCTACAAATTTTAGCATTTCTTTTCTCTTTCTGTGCAAAATGCCATATGAATTTTGACAGAGATTTCTTTGAATCTTTGGAGTGCTCTGGGTGGTATGAACATTTTAACAATATTATCCTTCCAGTCCTTGAGCAAATATATAGTTCCATTTATTTGTGTCTTCAGTTTCTTTCATCAATGTTTTATATTTTTACTGTACATATTTTTCACCTCCTGGGTTAAATTTATTTTTAGGTATTTTATTCTTCATGATACAATTATAAATAAGATTGTTTTCTTGATTTCTCTTTCTGAGAACTCACTCCTAGTATAGAAATGCAACTTTTTTGTGTACATTGATTTCTAGAATGGTTGTCCCATTTTAAATTCACCTAGCAATATACAATTGATCCAGTTTCTCTGTATCCTACCAGCATTTAGTTTGCACTATTTTTTTTTTTAGCAATTCTAGTTGTTATGTAGTAATATCACATGTTGGTTTCAATTTGCATTTTCCTAATAGGAAATGTGCTAGTTACCATCTGTATAACTTCTTTTTCATTTATTTGTTTATTTATTCATTATTTTCTTATTTACTTATTTTAAATTACAGTATAATTAACATACAGTGTTATATTCATTTCAGGTGTACAATATAGTGATTCAAGCATTATATGTAGGTCTCAGTGCTCATCACAATAAGTTTACTCTTAATCCTTTCCCCTATTTTACCCATCCCTCCACACACCTGTCCTCTGGTAACCACCAGTTCTTTAACATTAAATTCTGGGTGTTTTTTTATCTCTTTTTTGTTGTTATTCATTTGTTCTGTTTCTTAAGTTCCATGTATGAGTGAAATCATATGGTATTTGTCTTTCACTGACTGCTATTTCTCTTAGCATTGTAGTCTCTAGATCCACTCATGTCGGTGATATGCAAGATTTTATTTTTTTGTTATAGAAACCGAATGTGAGTTGGGGAGGGGCAAGAGAGGGAGAGAGAGAGAATCCCAAGCTGGTTCTGCACTGTCTGCAGGGAGCCCAATGTGGGGCTTGAACTCATGAACTGTGAGATCATGACCTGAGCCAAAGTTGGACACTTAACTCACTGAGCCACCCAGGTGCCCCAAGATTCCAAGATTTAACTCTTTTTAATGCCTGAGTTATATTCCATTATATATATATATATATATATATATATATATATATATATGCGCCACATCCATCTATCAATGGGCACTTACTTGGGTAGCTTCCATATTTTGTCTCTTGTAAATAATGCTGTGTATGTTTTCAAATTAGTGTTTTCATATTCTTTGGATAAACATCCAGTAGTGGAATTATTAGATCATATGGTAATTGTACTTTACAAATTTTTTGAGGAATCTCCTTATTGCTTTTTACAGTGACTGTATCAGTTTGCATTCCCACCAGCAGTGCACAAGTGTTCCTCTTTCTCCACATCCTGATCAACACTTGTGTCTTGTGTTTTTGATTTTAGCCATTCTGACAGATGTAAGGTGATATCTCATTGGGTTTTGATTTGCATTTCCCTGATGATGAATGGTGTTGAGCATCTTTTTATGTGTCTGTTGGTCATCTGTATGTTTACTGTGGAGAAATATCTGTTCATGTCTTCTGCCCATTTTTGTTTTTTTGGGTTTTTTTTTTTTTTTTGGTATTAACTTGTATAAGTTCTTTACTTGTTTTATATGCTAACCCTTTGATAGGTCATATGCAAATATCTCTTCCCATTCAGTAGGTTATCTTTCTTTTTGTTTTATTGATTGCTTCATTTGGTGTGCAGAAGCTTTTTATTTTGATGTAGTCCCAATAGTTTATTTTTGTTATTATTTCCCTTGCTTTTGCTATGGCTGATATCTAGTGTTCTTTTCTAGTATTTTTGTGGTTTCAGGTCTCATATTTAGGTCCATAATAATCCATTTTGAGTTTATTTTTGTTAATGGTATTAGAAAGTGGTCTACTTTCATTCTTTTGCATGTAGCTGTCCTGTTTTCCCAACTCCGCTTGTTGAAAAGACTATCTGTTTTTCCATTGCATATTCCTGTCTCCTTTGCCAAATATTAATTGACCATATAATTGTGGGTTGGCTTTGGGTTTTTTTTCCTGTTATATTCATCTATGTGTCTGTTTTTGTGCCAGACACACGTACTGTTTTGATTACTACAGCTTTGTAATATAACTTGAGGTCTGGAATTGTGATATCTTCAGTATTGTTTTTCTTTTTCAAGTTTGCTTTCCTATTCAGGGTCTTTTTTGTCTCCGTACAAATTTTAGGATCATTTTTTTTCTAGTTCTGTGAAAAATGATGTTAGTATTTTGATGGGATTGCATTAAATATGCAGATTAGTTTGGGCAGTATGGACATTTTAACAATATTTTTCTTCCATTTCATGAGCGTGGGATATTTTTCCATTTGTGTCATTTTCAGTTTCCTTTATCAGTGTTTTATAGTTTTTAGAGTACAAGTCTTTTACTTCCTTGGTTAAGTTTCTTTTAGTATTTTTGAAGCAAATGTATGTGGGATTGTTTTCTTAATTATTCTTTCTGCTACTTTGTTAGTATATAGAAATGCAATGTATTTTTCTACATTTGTATCCTGTGACCTTACTGGATTCATTTTACAGTTCTAGTAGTTATTTGGTGGAATATTTAGGGTTTTCTTTCTTTCTTTCTCTCTTTCTTTCTTTTTTTCGGGGGAGGGGCAAAGGGAGAGGGAGAAACAGTATCCCAAGGAGCCAAGGAGCATGGAGTCTGACCTGGGGCTGGATTCCATGATCTTGATCATGACCTGGGCTGAAATCCTGTAATCAAGAGTCCAAACGTTTAACCAAATGAGCCACCATGTGCCCCTAGGGTTTTCTATGTATAGTATCATGTTATCTTCAAATAGTGACAGTTTTACTTCTTTCTTACTCATCGGGATGCCTTTTTTCTTTTGTTTCTTTTTCTTGTCTGATTTCTTTGGCTAGGACTTGTGGTACTCTGTTGAATAAAAGCAGTGAATATCCTTGTCTTATCCCTAATCTTAGGGGACACCTCAATTTTTCACCATTGAGTATGATGTTCACTATGGGTTTTTCATGTAAGGCCTTGAATATGTTGAGGTATGTTTCCTCTAAACATACTTTATTGAGGGTTTTTATCATGAATGGATGTTGTTCTTTGTGAAATTCTTTTCCTGCATCTATTGAAATTATCATGTGGTTTTTATCCTTCCTTTGTTTGACATGGTATATCACATTTATTGATTTGTGAATATTAAACACTTGCTTGCATCCCGGAAATAATTCCCACTAGATGCGGTGAATTACTTTTTAAAAATATATTTCTGGATTTAGTTTGCTTATCATTATTATTATTATTATTATTATTATTAATTTTTATTTTTAGAGAGAGAGAACATGCACAAGTGAAGGAGAGGGGGAACGAACCTCAAGCGGGTTCCACATTCAGTACAGAGCATGGCCCAGGGTTTGATCCTACAACTCTGGGATCATGACCGTGAGTCAAAATTAAAAGTCAGATGCTCAAACAGCTGAGCCGCTCAGGTGCCATGGTTTGCTAATATTTTGTTGAGGATTTTCACATCTATGTTTCAGAGCTTTTAGCCTATGGTTCTCTGTTTTAGCAGTGTCTTTATTTGATTTTGGTAACAGAGTATTGCTAGCTTCCTTGAATGAATTTGGAAGCTTCTTTTTTCTTCTATTTTTGGAATAATTTGAGAAGAATAGGTTTTAACCGTTCTTTAAATGTTTGATAGATCTCATATGTGAAGCTGTCTGGTCCTGGGATTTTGTTTGTTGGGATTTTTTTTTTTTTTTTTTTTTTGGATTACTGATTCAATTTCATTGCTGGTAATTGATCTGTTTATATTTCTATTTCATCCTTATTCAGTTTTGGGAAATGGTATGTTTCTAAGAATATGTTTCTTTTCTCTAAATTGTCCAATTTGTTGGCATATCATTTTTCATGACATTCTATTATAACCTTTGTATTGTTGTGGTGTTGGTTGTTATTTCTCCTCCTTAATTTCTAATTCTGTTTATTTGAGACCTCTTTCTCTCTTCTTTTTCTGAGAATTCTGGGTAAAATTTCATCAGCTTTGTTGATCTTTCCATGACCCAGCTCTTGATTTCATTGATCTTTCTATTTTTTTTTGTATTTGTTTTCTATTTTTTTTAATTTATGCTCTAATCTTTATGTTTCCCTTCCTTCTACTTTTTTTGGGTTTTGTTTGTTCTCTTTTTGTAGCTCCTTTAAGTGTAAGGTTAGATTGTTTGAGATTTTTGTTGCTTCTTGATTTAGGCCTGCATTGCTATAAACTTTCTTTTTAGAAAAGCTTTTACTATATCCCAAATAATTTGGATTGTTGTGTTATAATTTTTGTTTGTCACCGTGTATTTTATGATTTCCTTTTGGATTTCTTGTTTGGTCCATTCATTGTTTAGTAGCACATTTTTTAACCTCCTTGTATTTATGTTATTCCCAGTTTTTTCTCATGGTTTATTTCTAGTTTCATAGTGTTGTGGTTGGAAAAGATGTACGGTATTACTTCAGTCATTTTGAATTTGTTGAGACTTGTTTTGTAGCCTAATATTTGATCTATTATGGAGAAAGTGTACTTGAAAATACTGTGTATTCCCTTGTTTTAGGATGGAATACTCTGAATATACCTGTTAGATTTATCTAATCCAATGAGTTATTCAAAGTCACTTTTTTCTTATTGATTTCCTATTTTGATGTATCCATTGAGGTAAGTCTTAAAGTCCCCTACTATTATTATATTACTATCAATTACTTCCTGTATGTTTGTTAATAGGTACTTTATGTATTTGGGTGCCCCCAATTTGGGCCGTAAATATTTACCATTGCTATCTCTCTTTGTTGGATTATTACCTTTATGATTATGTAGTGTCCTTCTTTGTCTCTTGTTACACTTTTTGTTTTAAAGTAGATTTTGTCTGACAGAAGTATTGCTAGCCCGGCTTTCTTTTCACTTCCATTTGCATGATAAATGGTTTTCCATCTCTTCACTTTCAATTTCAGACCTAAAATGAGTTTCTTGTAGGCAACATATAGACGAGTTTTGCTTTTTATTCATTCTATCACCCTATGTCTTTTTTGATTGGAGCATTTAGTCCATTCATGTTCAAAGTAATTATTGATAGGTATATACTTATAATAATTTTATTTGTTTAATATATATATTTTTGTCATTCTTCTCTGTTCCTTTCCTTTATTGCTCTTTTTTTCTATGGGTTTGTTTGCTTTAGTGATATTCTTGAATCCCTTTTCCTTATTTTTTGCATATCTATTATTTTTTTTGTTTGTGGTTACCATTAAATTTATATACAATATCTTGTGCATATAACAGTTTATATTAAGTTGCTGTTGCTTACGTTTGAACCCATTCTAAAAGCACTACATTTTCACTCCCACCCCACATTTTAGTTGTATGGTATTATATATTAGATTCTTCTATTTTGAGAATCCCTTTTCTGAGTTTTGTAGATACAGTTAATTTTACTGCTATTGTGCTTTCTAGTTTTCCTACTTTTTTTAATAGTCTTTTCTTTCCATGCAAAGAATCCCCTTTATTATTTCTTTGTCAGGCTGGTTTAGTGGTGATGAATTCATATAACTTTTGTTTGAGAAACTGTCTTTCCATCTCTTTTGAATGGTGGCCTTGGCCTTGCTGGATAGAGTATTGTTGGTTGCAGTGTTTTTGTTTTGTTTTGTTTTTGTTGTTGTTGTTGTTTTGTTTTGTTTTGTTTGTTTTCTTCCACCACTTTTAATATATCATGCCACTCTCTTCTGGCCTATAAAGTTTCTGCTGAAAAATCAGCTGTTAGTTTTAGGGAGTTTCTCTTATAAGTAAATGTTTTCTTTTCTCTTGCTTCTTTTAAAATTCTCTATCACTACTTTTGCCATGCTAATTACCATGTGTTCTATTGTGGACCTCCTTCAATTTTTGTTGGGGGCTCTCTGTCCCTCTTGGATCTGGATGTCTGTTTCCTTCCTCAGATTCAGGAAATTTCAGCTATTATTCTTCAAATCAATTTTCTGTCCCCTTTTCTCATTTTTCTTCTTTTGGGATCCCTATAATGCAAATGTTGTTATACTTTATGGTGTTGTTGAGTTCTCTTAGTCTGTTTTCACTTTTTATTATTATTTTTTTCTTCCTCCCATTCAGCTTGATTCCTTTCCATTACTCTGTCCTCTAGTGTGCTCATCTGTTCTTCTGCTTCCTCTAGTCTATTATTTATTCCTTCTAATATTTTTTTAATTTAAGTAATTGAGTTATTCTTCTCTGATTGGTTCTTTTTTATCTTATCTTTCTTTAAAGTTTATTTTTATTTATTTTGAGAGAAATATAGAGAGCTAGCAGGGAAGGGGCAGAGAAAGAAGGAGACAAAAGACCAAGAAGGATACATGTGCTGTCAGCACAGAGTCTGACACAGAGCTCAAACACATGAACCATGAGATTATGACCTTATGACCTGAGCCTCAATCAAAAGTTGGACAATTAACTGACTGAGTCACCGAAGCAGCCCCTATTTAATCTTTTCTATCTCTTTTTTGAGAGAAAATTTGAATTTTACTGAGATTCTCCATTCTTTTCTCAAGTCCAGTTGCTATCTTTATGACAGTTACTTTAATTTGTCTATTAGGCTTCTTATCTGCATTGCATTTTGTTCTCCTGCTATAATTTTGTCCTATTATTTCATTTGGGACATATTTCTCTCTCTCCTCATTTTGTCTAACTCTGCGAGTCTGTTTCTATGTGTTAGAAACTTACTTATATCTCCAAGACTTGGAAGTAGTGGACTTATGAGGAAAAGGTCCTATGTTGCCCTTTAGTGCCATATTCTTTGTTCACCAAAAACTGGCACTTCAGGGGTGTCTCCTATCTGCATTATGTACACCCTACTATTGTGGCTGAGTCACCTTTGCCTTCAGTCCAGTCATCTGCAATGACTTCTTGCCTCTTGTGGGCAGAATTTGGTTCCTGTGTTGTTAGTGGGCTAGTCTGAGGCTGCCTTGGGCTTGAGTCTGGTCAGACCTGGTGTTTGCCATAACTACAGTTGCACAGAACTTTCGTGTTCTCTTCCTGGGTTTTCTCCTGGCAGGCTTTCATTGTTGGGCAGTGCCTGCAGTCAGACCAGATGTTTGCCCCCAGCCCTCTTCTAGGGCCACAGTTAAACTGGAATATGTAGTTATCCTCCCCTCTTCCCATAGAAGAAGTCACTTTGGAGTGGTGCTGGGCCTGTGGAGGCTGCTTGTACAATTCCATGTTCATGGAACTACTTTGGATGGACAACTACTGAGGTTAAGTTGGATGGGGCAGGTACACAGGAGAGCAAAAGGTGGGGTGTGCTATTAGCAATCTAGAAAGAGGGTGGTTGTGCTGATTCTCACACGTGTTGTTTATCTAGGCTAGGGGGCAGCAGAGGGAAATGGTACTTGGTAGCACTGTTGTTCTTGGAAAAGGCTTATAAAGATCTCTGTCCCTCTAGCACATGTTCTGAGATTGGTAAGTAAATCTTCTTGTATACCGCAGGCTGTTTTCAAACTTTTTTTCTGTGCTGTATCTTTGTGGGGGAGATTTGTTGTGCTGGCTCATTAAAGGTGGGGACTCAGTTTCCTATTGCCCTCCAGCTCTCCCAGAGCTGAGTGACTGATTTTTTAAAATTCCAGATGTCAAGTCCTACCCATTGTAAGAACTTGCAAAGTTAAGCCCTTCTGGTTTTCAAAGCCAAATGTTATGGGGATTCATCTTCTCAGTGTGGATCCCTTGTGCCTGGTGTGTGGTCTGCTCATCTCTCTTTTTCTGTGCTTGGAGTCTCTACTTCCCTTGGACAGTCTCACAGATCACTTTGGTTCCTGACCATGTTTCTGCCCTTTCTAATTTTTTTTCAATATGGCCTCTCCTCAGTGATTAGCTGGAGAGTCTGTTCTGCCAGTATTTGTATCATTTTTTGGCTTATTGACACTGATATGGGTGTTATCTAGGTGTATCTGTGGAGAGAGGTGAGCTTAGGATACTCCTACTCTGTCATCATCCCCAGAGTGCATCTGTGTATCTTCTTGAGTGAAAGGTCTAGTCTTGTTAATTGCTCATTTTCCAATTAGATTTTTTGCTTTTATTTATTTTTTTACATTTAGATTTAAGACTTTGTATATTTTAATTACTACTTTAATCCCTTTTTAGTAGTATGGTTTGCATATATTTTATCCCAATCTGTGCATGATATTTAACTTCATCACATGGTCTTGTTGCAGAATAAAAGTTTTCATTTTTCATTTTAATGAGAACTAATTTGTTAATTTTTCCATTATAGATTAAGCTCTTGTTTTCAAATATAAGAATTATTTGCCTATCCCAAGATCCCAAATATATTATCTTATTATTTTCATGAATTGATTGAAGTTTAACATTTAAGTCTAGATGTAAAAAATATATAATTTTGTATGAAGTATGAGATTAAGGTTGAGATATATATTTTTGCCTATAGGTTCCAACACTATTTGTTGAAAAGTCTCTCCGTCCCCTATTGAATTATTTTAGCACCGAGTGTCAAAATTAATTGCATATATTTTTGTGGGTCTACTTTAGAGTTCTCCATCCCAATCCATTGATTTATGAGTTTATCCTCTTACCAGAACCACATTGTCTTGATTATTGCAGCTATATTTCTCTCATTCCTGAAATGCCCTGTCTTACTGCCTTTCAGAGTTCTCCTTTGGTTGTCTTGTGTATAATTTCCTTGGTTTATAGTCGTACTTAGTACTATACATCATCTTGTCCATGACAGAAATAAGCATACTTTGTTATTTTGGTTGGCATATTAAATTTCTGTCCATCAATTGTTTGATGTTAGTCAACCTTTCTCGAGAAGAACAATGATTGGAGCAGCAAGAAATTGAAGGATATGCCATTAATAGTCCAGTACATGTATTTTATTTTTGAATATTACAAGGATAGACTGTTTTCCACAGAAATACCAAATTAGTTACATTTGACTATTATCACATTAGCTCACATCAATCACTTGTTCCCTCTATTTTTAAATTGAGTGATAAACAATGTTAAATGTAAATTGCCCTTGGTTTTTGTTCTACAATCAAAATTGTGCTTAAATTTTATGCTGGGATAGTTATGTTTAATTAATTTCTTATTTCCTACTATCTAAACTGTGAGTATATTCATAATACTAAATAGTTTTTCTTTTTGAAGAAAAGTCTAAATTTGAAAGACTGGAATAATTTACCATGATAATGGAGCACAGAAACATATAACTTGAATGAGCAAAGAAAATTTTTTTCTTCCTTGTGATGATAGTGTATTATGAACCTGCTGCTTTTACATGAAGCAATAAAAGTATTTCACAACCTGACAGAGCAAAGGAAAGAGGGTTGTAAAGTGATTTTCATTAAAAACACTTATTTCAAGTCCACAACTGGAGAAATGATGAAATTCTATTAAAGGTGGAGACATTGCAGGTGTGGAAATAACCATCTTTATTTCAGTAAGTTATTATCTAAAAAAATGGTTATTTAGTATCTAAGGTCTCTTATTTTACAATACCGTGTCCTGCCTTTCTCTGCCTGAATGCAAAGAGGTATGATTTTATAGTTAGTCAAAGTTTCATCAAGAACAGAAGGCAGTGTTTGCAAATCTGTGTCACAGACTTTTTACTAACCTAAGTTATGCTTACCAGAGAGTGCCAAAAATGCATTGGTGCAAAAGTATTCATATTCAAAATAATTAATTGTATAATTTTAGTTAGTGATATCCAAAATTGGTTTTATTATTATCTATATGAGTTTTATTAATGCAAAATGAATTATTTTTTACACTTTAAATGACTTCCTTCTTAAAATGTTTTCTAAGAAAATGTTATTAACAAAACTGGTTATACTTTTACATTTAACTATCTGTATTTTTCTAGCTAAATGTTTTCTCTTCAGCACAGAAGTTTACTAATTTATGAACTACCCGTTGCCACAGTAATAATTTCAAACTAACAACATTTATCATTTTTTTACAAATGTTTTACATACATCAGTGAACACGTAGATTTAGTCCAAATAATCACAAGTGATTTCAGCTTGACTACGATGTTTCTATGATTCAATATGATTTGATAATATTGTCAGTTACTAGTAATAAACAAAAATACTGTTTTATAATGGATTGTAAAATTAACATGAGAAAATAGAAAATTAAAGAAATTAAAGTGTGATACATAAGCAGTGAATTATCAGAGTCTTTAAATCTTTTAAACTCTCTTAAAGGTTCAGTGTGAAATTAGAACATTAGAAAGTCTTGGAAGGTCTTAAAATAATCTTACCAAAAGCTCATTCTTAAGTCCCTCTTAACATATTTAATCGGCATATAAGTAATTCCTGAAGACCAAAGTGAAATGTGTAACTAAAAAGAGACAAATACTACATTCTAGTCAGATGTTGACAAAGAGGTAGCCTATGATCTCAGAGGGGACAATGAGAATAACTGCTATAAAATAGAAAATCAGAGTTCCTTTGAAGAATCCTTCTTTCCTATATAAACATGTCTTGGGGTGCCTGGGTGGCTCAGTGGGTTAAGCAGCCTACTTCGGTTCAGGTCACGATCTCACTCTGTGAATTTGAACTCCGTATCAGGCCCTGTGCTAACGGATCCGAGCCTGGAGCCTGCTTTGGATTCTGTGTCTCCCTCTCTTGGCCCCTCCCCTGCTTACACTCTATCTCTCTCACTCTCTGTCTCAAAATTAAATGAACATTAAAAAGTTTTTTAAAATATTAATAAAAAATAAACATGTCTCAAAATGCAAAAACGTTCTTGGCATTGATAAGACAAAACATTCATCATCACCTTAACAAGAAAAATTGCCTTTACATGGCAAACCAATATCTGTGTTTCTTTCTTCATGTATTAATGAGGATATGTAACAAGACGGTTATGTCAAAACATATCACTTTTTTATTAAGCCATAACACCCATATTATTCAAAAATTATTCTGTTTGCCCCAGATTTTCCCCAAATTTTATAATTACTATTCAAAGTGTGTTTTCCTCCCAACAGTATGTATGGGAATAGAAACTAGACCTCCTACATTTGGATTCTAGTTTTGTTACTGGCTGTGTGACCAAGAACAACAGTAAGGTATTTACTTATACACCTGTGCCTCAGTTTTCTAATATACAAAGAGGGATAATAATTATATTTAATTCATAAGGTTGCTATAAAAATTAAAGTAATAAGTTCATATAAAATACTAATAACAGTGACTTGCACAGTAAACGCACAATAAATGTTTTTACCGTCATTATTTGCTGTAATATTTTCAAAGCAGTATGTAATGTATGGAACTCTTGGACACTGTTTTTGAAAGAGTACCTAAGAGAGTTGTTATTTGAAACATTTACATACAAGCTTTTTAGGGAAGAATTTTAAAGGTTGCTACTTATTAAGGAAAAAAAACCCTAAAAACTTTAAGAGTAATTGCTCTACAGATTGATTGATTTATTAAAGAAGTTCCTCAATATTTCTACATCATATTTAATTTAAATTATATCAAATTGCACATGTTTATGAGCTCTAGTATTTTTGGCTAGATCTATATGCACTAAAATAGAACCAGAGTGAAGTCTACTGAACTATATATACAATGACACATGGATCCAATGACAACGAACATTCTTAACTCTTTAACTTTTAATTAACAGAAGTCAGTACACTGCCTCATCAGATTTTCTTAATTACTTATATTCTAAATTGTATATTTTACCTCCCCAATTAGAATTGACACTCAAGAATATACTATTCAAATTTTAACCCTATGTACCCCCATACTACACATGATTAAAATATATACTCATTTTCCCCCTGTATCTCATACAATTAATAATGCATGATATCAATTCCATATGATTATGCTAAGATTAGCTACTGCATAAGTGTGATTCATTTACTGATGATTTCTAACAACAAAAGGAAACTATTACTGTTCAGTGCAATTCCAAGTTTATAAATGTCCAAAGATCCTCCTTTGCTAAAGAAGTATTAAAAAAATTAAAGTGATGATAACAGCAGGACACCCTTTTCCCTATAATGCAATTTGAACAGTATTAAGCACAAAATAGCTCATTTGCATGGGGTTTAAAATCTATATTATGGTTGAGGGAGTCTCAGGGTTTCATATTTTTCTACATTTTTAAAAATCTTTATTTATTCCTGAGACAGAGAGAGACAGAACATGAGCAGGAGAGGGGAAGAGAGAGAGGGAGACACAGAATCTGAAGCAGGCTCCAGGCTCTGAGCTGTCAGCACAGAGCCCGACGCAGGGCTCAAACTTACAAACCGTGAGATCATGACCTGAGCCGAGGTCGGTCGCTCAACCGACTGAACCACCCAGGCACAACATTTTTCTACATTTGTCCATATACCATCTTGAGATACACTAGATATAATTATTAAAATGACCAACTGAATCCAAAGTCTTTTAAATAGCTGTGATTAAGCTTAATTTTTAATACAAATGAAAACCTGACTCAGTTGTCAAGCTGCATACTTGAAAAAGTGGCCAGCCCATACGGTGTAATTTTACATTTACACGGAGTAATTGTTAATTTTAATGAAATCACTAGGACAGTTTTCAACCTATCAGTGATGAGGACATTTTTTCCTCCAATATCCAATATGTTATGGTTCAAACAGTTTGTAAAATACAATAAAGTGACTTATGAAGAATAAAAATATGAAGGACATATCAAATACAAACCCAAATCTTATCTTAGAATCAACAGACATAAAACATTTCAGTAAATGTACTCAGAATAAACATAACATAGGAAGAAAGAAAACAGTTATAAAAAATGTATAGGTTTTTATTGAAACTATATATATATATCCTATATATAATATTCTATTATGTTATGTTATGTTTTATGTTTATTCTATGAACCATGAGATCATGACTTGAGCCAGAGTTGGACAGGCAACTGACTGAGCCACCCAGACACCCCCATAATCACTTTTTAAATGACAAAATTAGAGACCAGTGAGAAAAATAGCGATAGAGGCATAGAGACCTGGTTTGGGAAGCGCATGGGTATGATTATAACAGAGCAATGAGTTTTCTGTGAGTTGTGTTCTGAATTTGGATACATTGTAGACTAGGACAAGAACAACAGCAATTTTTGCCTAAGTATCTCACTTTCTGGCTATTACATATTTCAGAGAATTCATTGTTATTCAAGAAGAGTCCCAAAGAAGAAAAGTTAATAGAATATCATTAATACTGAAAGAGAAATGACTTTCTTTCTTTTTTTAAAAAAAAATAAAATTTTATTCATTTTTAAGGGACAGAGAGACAGAATGTGAGTAAGGGGAGGAGCAGACAGAGAGGGAGACACAAAATCTGAAGCAGACTCCAGGCTCTGAGCTGTCAGAACAGAGCCCCATGTAGGGCTCAAACCCACCAACCATGAGATCATGACCTGAGTGGAAGGCGGATGCTTAACTGACTGATACCTAAGTGCCCCCCTTTTTTTAATGTTTATTTATTTATTTTGAGAGAGAATGAGAGCACAAGTGGGAGAGGGGCAGGGAGAGAGGGAGACAGAGAATCCCAAGCAGGCTCTGCATTGGCAGCAAATGTGGGGCTTCCCCTCATGAACAGTGAGATCATGACCAAGAGTCAGACGCTTAACCGACTGAGTCACCAGGCGCCCAGGACTTTATTTCATCCAGGTATCAAACTCAAGGGAAGGCTACATGCCTCCTTTATCTATCTAAATTTATATCTAGCTAATTGTTTATATTTCTGGGTTAGTCTCCTAGGGCTGTTATAGAATACCAGAAACTGGGTGGCTTAAAATAACAGAAATTTATTCTCTCACTGTTGTAGAGTCTATCACTCAAAAATCAAGGTGGTAGCAGGGCCATGCTTACTCTGAAGACGCTGGGGAAAATTCCTTTCTTGCCTCTTCCCAGTTTCTGGCAGTTGTTATCAGTCTTTGGCATTCCTTGGTTTACAGCAGTGCTGCTTCAATCTGTCTCTATCTTTACATGGTCTTTTACCTGTGTTCACATCTGTGTGTCTTCACATGGCATTCTCTTTTTTGTATGTCTGTGTCCAAATGTCCCTCTTTTTATAATGGCACCAATCGTAGGGCTAGAATCCACCCTAATCCAATACCTTAACTTTACTAAATCTGCAAAGCCCTTATTTCAAACAAGGTTACATTGACAATTACGAAGGATTAAGACTTGAATGTACCCCTTTGGGAACCACAATTCAATCCACAAAAGTATATTTATCTGTCTGTCTATCTACCTAGCTATCTATCTTTTGTCCATCTATCCATTCATCCATCCATCCATTTTACTACCTTTCTTTATCTAATCTACCTATCATTAGAGTTAGATTGAAAAAAAAAGATGAGTATGTCAGGGACACATATTAGCATGTTTATTGAAATTGAAAAATGAAGTCAGTTATTTCTTACCATAAATCTAACATAAATGATTAGTTTTACAATGGGAATTGGCTTTTAAATTAAGATGAATGTGGTCACTCTAAGTTTCGATTAGTTTAAATATCTTGATAAAAATATCTTTAAGACATGTTCAAAAATAAAAATGTCCTACTGTGTCTTTCATCGTTGTTAATCCTTCATTTGTTCTGAATAACCTTTATCACCTATATCCCTTAATCTATAGTTTAATCTACACTGTTTGGACCCCATATTTCTCATTTTACTTTATGTTCATCCATTTATACTGATCCTCAGAAGTCTTTAAAGACAATATTACTAACATAATAGTATGATGTTAGCCGCAGAAAACATCTTTCTTTAATTGTGCTTTCCATTGGGGCCACTATTCTTTTTCCGATCATTGCAAAATTATTTATGGGATCCATACATATCCTTTTAATATTTGTGTTCTTTTGACTAAAGGTAATCCAGGCCCTTTATTTGTTCATTTTTTATCCAGTGTTGGAGGAGCACTTTGATCTCTTCTCTGGCCTCTAATCCTTTTCTGTTATATTTGATATCATGTTCTTGATATTGATGTCTTAAAATGTTAAAAATGTTACTGATATCCACCATCTAAATTTCTGTGTCTGAACGTCATTCAGTATGTCAGGGAGGAACAAACTGGAACAGGCTTTTTTCAAGTTGTGGTTGTTCTAGATCAAGTGCGGTTGACATATTTTTGTTCAGGTTAATACATCACACATTCAATTAGGCAGAGTTCTATGCTCCTCGAAAATTCAACTGATAAAATTCCTTTTTTTGATACAAACTACAAATCTTTATATTACATACACTAAGACTTATTCTCTTCTAGGTCCAGTCATATTTTTACCTAAATACCATGTAAAGAGGTATAAAAAAGAGATTTCTTGGGTAGGTTCAACTCTTGTTGGCTTTTGAGTTACAGATTTGACATCTGATTTTCCCATCAGGGCTCTGCCACCCTTCCCCACTTAGGGGAGCTAGCGACAAGAATTGAAGTATTTCTGAACAAGGCTGCCCTTATTTTGGTTTAGAGGACAGAGTTTACATACATTAGCTGTACAGAAACACTGATGATGCCATCAATGGGCATGCTTTTATATCCTTCCCTGAAAAGAAATTTCAAAGAATAACAATGTTATCAATAGCTGTCTATAGAATGATAACAGTGAAAGGTGTATTCAGATTCTATTGGGTTGCTACAACTTAAAGGTACCTATGATATTTTACTTAACCTCATTTCATCAAAGACAGAGTTGTGGACAAAATGAAGTAAAATAAAATGAAACAAATAATAAAATAAAAAGTACTTACAATATTGCAGAACTGTTAACATTGAAATGGAAGATCTAGACAAGATGAAACTGCAGACAAGAAGAAATGTAAATCTTCAAAAGACAAAGTGAAGACCAAGTACGCGAGAAGAAAACTATGCAGAGTTGAAGAACCGGCATATTTTACAGGCCAAATTAAAACAACTAATTAAATAATATTCATAATCATAGACAAGTCAGCCTATCTAGTTTTGAAGGAAATAATGTTTTCTAATATTGATATCTATATGAATTATTTTATATGTAACATTAAAAAAATTTTTTTTAATCTTTATTTATTTTTGAGAGAGTGAGAGAGAGACAGAGTGAGAGCAGGGGAGGAACAGAGAGAGAGAGGGAGACACAGAATCCGAAGCAGGCTCCAGGCTCCGAGCTGTCAGCACAGAGCCCGACGCGGGGCTCAAACTTACGAACCGCGAGATCATGACCTGAACTGAAGTCAGATGCTTAACCGACTGAGCCACCCAGGCACCCCTCATATGTAACATTTTTAGAAGGCATACTAGGTGATACAATGCACACTTGCTACAGACCCCTCTTTAAACAGGTGCAGGAAGAGATTTAATGCGGTAATACTTTATATCCTGCAATAGAACTTTAAAAATAAAGCAGCATTAAAATGAAATTCTGTAAAATATATTCTGGAAAGTATGTAATATTATTGTCTAAAAACCTATGATAGTGTAGTATGTAACTCACCTATGGCACCAAATATTTATGTAAAAATTGGTACAAAACCATTATTTCCTGGACACCTGGGTGGCTCAGTCGGTTGAACATCCAACTTCGGCTCAGGTCATGATTTCAGGATCGTGAGTTCCAGCCCTGTGTGGGGCTCGCTGCTATCAGGGTGGAGTCTGCTCAGATTCTCTGTCCCTCCCCCCATTCCCTGCCCCTACCGCTCTTGCCCCTCTTTCTCTCAGTCAAAAATCAACCTTTTAAAAAAACATTTTTTCCTGGCTCGCCCCTACTTGCTAGATCAATGTAGCAAACTTCTACATCGGCCCTATTTTTATCACCTGAGATATTGAGAAAAGCTTTTTTGTATTTTTGCATTCAATAATCATATGTCCAGATTACCTGGGATGGTCCTAATTTAAGCCTGCAATCTCATCATAATTATTAATAGCCCCCTTTTTTATCCTCAAAAGTGCCCAAGTTTGGATAACAAATTGTATTTTCACTCTCTATTCATACATTTGTGTTGCAACCTTCTGTGTCTTAAGCACGGTAATTACCACCTCTACTAACTTCTCAGCCTGATCACTGTTGCACCACATACAGGGATATCCTTCCTATCTCCTTGACCACATATTGGCTGCGTCAACTTAAAGCTGCTACGTTTCCTGTCTGTGACTTGGTTAACAGTATCTACTGTAACTGTGCAGAATGAAAAAGTTCACCCATGGAAAACATTGGGAAGCTGAAACTCCATTAGAAAGCTGCCAGTGTGAGCTTTGTCTGTTACTGCCTTGGTTTCTTTGTGTCAACCAGTCTGAATCAGTTTCCACATTCTGGCTTTCTTGAAATGTTTCTTAATTTATAACCCGTGTTTTCACTGTCCTCTCACATCACATCCTGAGCCTGTAGCTGATTTGCCCTTCCACTGCTTAGGCAAGGCTCTCTCAGGGAAACTAAAGCCACTCAAGACTCAAGAAAATCCTAAACTGCACTGTGCCACAAAGGAAGAGAGATTTCACTTTACTTCCCTTTAGTGCTGAGGTTTATGGGAAAGTTGTAGTTTTAGAGAGCATTTGTCTTGCTAAGGAACAGAAAAATGAAGCAAAAAAAAAAAAAGGTGATATCCTGAGTTAATATAATGAAAAGAATAATAAACAGGGAGGATCTCACAGGCTAAGAATCTGCAATATGCCTTAAACTTTACCCATAAAATAAGGAGTCTACAGCCAGTGAAACGCATCCCAGTCTTCACAAGCAGGTGAGGCTAAAGCTGTCATTTAACTTTGTGTCTATCGATGCTTATGTTATAAGTCAGACAGACAGTTGAAGCCTGAGACAAAGGTGCTAGTTCTTTCATATGTAAAAATATGAGAAAATGCCAGCTGAAAATCAGACTTCTTTGATCTCTAGGGTGTCTGGTGCATTCACTAATTGCTTGTTTTTTATTAATGATAATGTCATTAATTTTTAAGGCATATTCAAAAATAAAATGAAAATCACCGGTGGGAAATAATTATAACATACATAATTATCAAAGGGGTAAGAATTTGGCAGGTGGATGAATTTGACATGGATTTTACAGATAAATTACATATATATTTGGTTGAAAGAAAATTGATAGCCAAAAGATAAACAAACAAAAGGTAATATACATGTATGAGTAAAAACAAAATCTTGTGAGCCAGTATAAAGAGGATGAATATTATGTAAATTTTGTTCAAATACATCTCTGAAATCATACTCTGTATGTGCCCTGAGGAGACTGGCTGAAACCCAGACATGGGTCTTTTGTGTCAATCAGCCAAGAGACAAATATTGGCAGAGGTAAATGTCACAAGACGAGTTAAAATGAAGATGTAAGTCAGCTGTATAAAAACAAAGCAAAAGTTGTGTGCCTGTGTGTGTATGTGTGTGTGTGTGTGTGTGTGTGTGTGTGTACGCATTACATCCAGAATATTGAGATACTTTCTCCCTCTTGACCAGCTGTGAGAATTCTAAACCTCTTTTCTACCATGAAGTTTACACATCCAAGAGGGCAGGTGACTCTTGGGGCGACCTTGTTATTGAACAGAGGTGAATAGCCTACAGCAGCTACAGAATCTTGACACTGAAGTTAAAAACCTCTCATTGCAAGCCTCTAAGCACTTAGCCCAATAAACTGCTACATTTGTCAATTAGACAGAAATAGCTCATTCAACCTGGCACTGTATGAAAAATTAAAGAAAAGGAAAAGAATAAGCATAGAATATAGTGATTTACATATTTGTCACTGCTTAGTTATGGTTGTTCAAGCTGGCATATAAAACACAAGTTATGATGTTAAAATCCCCGATGTTCTCAGATGCAGACTATTTGAGAGTAATTTTGGCAATAATTTTAGATCCAGGAAATAAGTGATAGCCCTTATTTTAAGTTAGTAAAATTGACTGATCAACCCTATATAGCTGTCATGTTTAATTTTTTTCTCTAAGGTATGATATTAAAATGATCCTAAAACTTGTGTACTATTAACAATGAATACCATTATAGTACTGTTCATAAATGGGTTATATGTTGAGTGTTTATTACTTGCCAAGCAGTATACTAAGTGCATTCAAGCCGTGCACTAAATATAGTATGTGGCGTATCTAATTATATACTAACAAAACTAGTAAGATAGGTAATATTATCACTCTTTTTGTAGAGTAGAAAACAGGCTTAAAATGTTATCAAAACTATTTGCAGATACAGAGATTGTTAGTAAGTACAGAGACTCTATTTGAACCTAACGACAGAATAAAAAATGAAATCCATCATACCAATATCACGGGCACTGAAATTAAACCAACCAGAACCTGGTTAAATCTTTCTTCACACAGTTGGACATATTCTGTACTAGAAAATAAATACATTAAAGAATTATGTTTACTCCCTTATAGCTAACTTAGCGGTAAGAGAAGTGAATCAGTCCCAATATTTTGAAGGTTAAGTTATGAAGGTTAAATTATAAATGCATGTGCACAGTGGAGTCAGACATCGGTTCAACTTTTAATTTACCGAAATTTATCTGCAGGAGAAACGGAGTGAGGGAAAGAGAGATTTATGTGGGGATCCACACAAAGAAAGGAAGAGCATTAAAGAAACATAATAAGTGAGGTAAAATGAAAGCTTTTCTTATTCTTATTTTCTTATTTTTAATGGTTCTAATAGATAATAGTTTGTTCAAAGTAATAATAGCAATAATGTATTTGGTGATTATAGCTTTATAGCCTATGAATAAGAGAAATGAATGGCAGCAATGTTGCATGGATGAGAGGGAAGAATAGGAGAGGTTTGTTCCTATTTGGTACTTGCACTAGCTGTGAAGTGGTACATTATTACTTGAAAGTTAACTTGAATTAGTTGTAAATGTAGATTGCAAACTCTAGGGCAACTGCCAGATAAAATGGAAAAGTAAGGATAATTCATATGCTAAGAAAAGAGAGAAAATGGAATCATACAAAATGCTGTTCAAAAGACTGAAAAGTAAACGGAAACGGGAAAATGAAGACAGTGAAGATGCTAGAAATAAAAAGTATCATTACTGAAATGAAGTGTTGTGTTTAAGCAGTAGATTAACAGAAGAAAAGATGTGTGAGCTCGAAAACAAGTCAATGGAAAATTTTGATTTGAATCACAGTGGGAAAATGATACTATTTAGAAAATACTCTAACAGATATATGGGAACCTAACATCTGCATTATTGGAACACCAGAAGCTGAGGAGAGGGTGAATGTCGCAGCAAAACACTTGAAGTTACACTAGCCAAGATTTTCTGAAGATGACAAAGGACATAAAGCCAGAGATACAAGTTCTGTGAACCTCAAGCAGGATAAATACAGAAAGAAAGAAACCATCCCTAGTCAGCATAGCAAAATTCCCAAGAACCAAAGAAAAAATCCACATTTAAGAAACCAGTTTGTTAATTTCCTACCTCTTCCCATGCTCTGATTTTATTGAAATATCATTGGATTTACAAACCAATTTGGAAATACATAACTTTGCATTGCTGGGTCTTCCAATCCATCAGTGTGATAGATCCCACTATTTATGTAGGTCTCCTATTTCTTTTCAGTGCAAAATTCCTTATACTGAATAAGATACACTAAAAATAATAAGATGCATATAAAAGATGCACATTGCAGATAAGGAAACAAATAGTTTGAATGTAAAAGGATGGGGAAAGCTATACTATGCAAACATGAGCCTAAGAAAAATCTGGTGTATATAGATCATAGACTAATTAGACCTTCAGTTACAAAGTCCTGGTAGAAATGAGGCTATATATCCTAAAATGATAAAAGGATCAATTTGGCAGGAAACTATTTTAATTCTCAGTGCATATGCAACTAATGATATAGCTTTAAGGTACAACAGCAGATAATATGACATTAGTGAAATGGCAGAGTAGATAGCTCCAGGGACCGAGTCCTCTGTAGAACCATCTAAAAATTGAGCAAAATCTGTTGCATCAATTTGGTAATAACTCAAGAAAGTAGTCAAAAGTTTATAGCAATACAGCAAATGCTGGACCAAGAAAAAATATAATGTAAAAATAGTAGGCTGGCTCCTGGTCCCATAAATGTTAGAGTAAGCAAGTTCTTCCTTCCCCAAGGTTGGCTGTATCCCTAGCATCAAGGTAACAAACTCAGTCACAGAGAACAAACTCCAGTCTCAGCCTTTACTGTGTTCCTGAAGAGAGAGTCTGATTGGCTTAGCTAGGTTGGCAGGGAAGTAGGGCTCCGATTTTGGTCCAATTGGGTACTTTAGAAGTGAGCATCTCCATAGAAATAAGGCTATTAGGGGAAGGAGATGTTCCTGTGGTGTATGTCCCTGTTCACATTTTAGAAAAGTTTAGCTAGGTAGATTTCCAACTGATTATCTGACTTCACAAGTAAAATAAATGCAAGTTTTTTTAATGTTTATTTATTTTTGAGAGAGAGAGGGGGAGAGAGAGAATGTGAGCAGGGGAGGGGCAGAGAGAAAGGGAGACACAGAATCTGAAGCAGGCTCCAGGTTCTAAGCTGTCAGCACAGAGCCTGATGCAGGGCTCATACTCAAAACTGTGAGATCATGACCTGAGCCAAAGTCAGACGCTTAACTGACTGAGCCACCGAGGCGCCCCAGTAAATTCAAGTTTTATTCCTTTTATTTCAGTAGAACAAATTGGTGGAAAATATGGAGCATCAATATATTTCAGTTACAAGAAACTATATCATGCTAGTCTTTTTCACAGTTTCATAGTTGGTTTTAATAGAAACAATTTATATGAACAATAGTGGAGAGAAATTTTCTGTTAGAAAAATGAAAGTTTTATTCAAGTGTTATTCAATCCCCATCCACATATATTTTTAAAAAGTAATCAGTGTGCTACTATAAGTCTAATACTTTTTTTTCTTATTAGAAAATCAAGCTGAATTGTTTTTAAAACATTCTATTAACTGATTCTTCCAGATTTCTTTTCTTTAAAAAAAAGTAACAAACCTAATAAGGTATACAGTGTTTCATGAGAAAACACTTGTCAAGCCTTCTAACTATAGCAGAATGAATACAGTTCATTACTGGGAACTCTGACATCCCATTTGAAAAAATACAAAGATCTGGACATTAATATTTACTTTGGATACAAGAAAGCCATGTGAATGACATTATTTCAGCAAGATTCTCTCCATGTAACAGCATTAAATGTAGAAGTAAGAAAAATATACTTTCAAGCTTTTCTGAAGGAAAAAAAGAACTTCATCAAAAGAAGAAGAAAGATAGGCATACATTGTTATTGTTTCCATGTATGTGTCTTCCACTCAAATAGTGTAATGTTACTGTTTATACTTAAACTGAAAGGCCCATCCATTCTACCCAGCTCAAAAGCTTAACGCCCTTGTATGCTTCCTGCAGACAATACTGCTGATTTCATTTGGTTCTCCTGGACTATATGCAACCATTCAGAAATCATCAGCCATCCAGGACTTTATAAACACTTTTCATAAAATTATATATAGCAAAAACATCTCCTATGTTGCTTTATTATAGGATCTAATCTAACAGTTAACATAAATGTCTAAATAAAAACTCCCTTTATTTTAAATGTCCACAAAACATGACTGTCTTTACAGATTAGAAAGTTAAAATATTCACATAGAAACATATAAATGGTAACTGAAGTTTGTTTTTTGTTTGTTTGTTTATAAATACAACTCATATATTTTACCACGTTACTAATATTTCCCAAATCAAAGAAAGCAACTATAAATCAATCATCACCATCTTTAACATTGGGTCAACAAACATTGAGCCATAGCCTAAATTTATGATAGCCTGTTATTCGATTTGAATGTTCGCTTTTCAATTAAATTTAAAGAATAGTGACTTGACTGAATACAATTTATGCAATGTGGATTAACATCCTATTAGCAATATTTGAAATAGAAAGCCACAAAAATTAACTGTGAATATTATGGAAATACATCCTGTAAGAAAATGCACTCCCATGGCTATTAAAGATATTGATGAGATTTTGAACAATTGTAAATATTTCAAAATGTATAAATAGTATGTCTTTCAACAACTGACATATTTTTAAATGATGCAAGAGGCCAATGTGCAATACTACCAAATACATCCCCGAAGAGACCTGACAATCTTCTAGGTTTGTTAACATTTGAACCAATTACTTCCATTTTTAGTCCGTTAGCTTTTGAGTCCAAGCCTGAGGCCTTAGGTGATATTCATTAATCTAACAGCATAACAGAAATCCTTCTGGATCTCGCCCACTCCCTTCCACACTTCTCTATGTCTTTGCCCAAAGGGAGTATCATTTCCATTAAAGCTAAGTGTTTCCTAACTTCCTCTGACAGTGGTTATATTTCCCAAATGACTGAAATGATAATCAAAATGATGTGAAGGAAGTAAGATATCACAGTGATCTCCTAGTTATCTCGTTTATAATACTCAGTTTTGACCACTTACCTATTCAAAACAAAATTAACAAATCAATCCACAGTGATATAGATGCCTTTCTCAGGCTATGTTCTATTTCATCAGCTTTTACAGAATGGAATACATTGATCTAAAGAAATAGCATGGGATGAAACATTATTCTTTATGATATTTTATTGGGTAATCAGTGATATTCATTAATCTATTTCATAACTATTTATAAGAACTAATATCTATAAAATAAACGTTGAAAAAAAAAAGAACTAATATCAGAGGATAAGCACAGAGGAAAACCTGGTGTTAATTAATCTTTTACATGGAAATTGCTGTTCTGGTGAGTACAATGAATTTTGCTACTTATATTTGGACAAAAAGGTAAATAGGTTTTTTTCTAGTCATGCTTCAAAAATCATGTGTTTCATGCTTGCGTAGATTTAGGCAAGAAAAAGTTTTTCAACATTTTAAAAACAGTATGTTATTTTGCTACTAAATACTTTTTAAAATGAAGATATTTTACCAACAGTGAACTAAATGTATCTCTTCATAGTTTAGTGTATTAATTAATTTAACTAATTGTTTTTCTTATAATGCTGACCATATAAGGTCATTTAAGTGCGATCATTATATGAAACCAATTGATTAAATGGTTTGGTTACTTACTAGCTAATTTCAGTGCTCATCATTAGAGATACAAAGATAACTGTAACCTAACACTGTCATGTGAGGAACTTGAGATTCAAAGCTCAGCATCACCTAGGTCCCACACAAAGCTTCTCCACAGTCTAGGTCATGCTTTGTCATGTGCTCACATAAATCATCTTGTCTTCAGAGCAGTTCTCTCAGCTGACAACTACAAATGTATTAATAAGATTACTAGTTAGTAGTCATTAGATTAGCAATAGTAATCATTACTATCAGTTTTGATCCATACATTCCATTAGCACAAGACCTCATTTTTATTCCCCACTCTTCTCCAAAATGCACAAAATAACTGATATTTAAAAATACTGGTTGATTAATTAATTAATATAGAGTACATGCAGAAACTCTGAGAATACATATATGGGCACAAATGTCCAATCAAATCTATCTCTAGTTAGTAAGTGATGTGTTACAATCAGCTAGGGAGTTACAAAAGTTCAATATAGATCTATTTCTTTATTATTATTATTATTATTATTATTTAAATCTCAAAAGTAAGATAAAATAAAATGGAGTTAGCAATGGACTTTAAAAATTTGATATACAGGGGTTAGTAGCATTAAAGTCATTAGAAAATCTGTTTTCAAACCCATGTTCTTTTTGTTTTTTAATGATGATTTTGTTCTACTTTTTCCAAAAAATGAAATAAAAGAAAATAATTTTCTTTAAATTTTTATAAACTGCTTATTCCACTTACTGTAAACATGCAATGAGATATACCGTATGAATTTACTTTCCTGATAACTGAATTCACTTCATTACCATTTGCCTATCACCATATCAGGGTCTAATACTGCTCTTGAATTAATATTTCCAACTTGAACTCACAATTAGCAGAGATTTAATTTTGAAAAATATCCAACGTAATAGTCCTTAGTTTGACTGCAATTAATTTCTTCAAACATCAAATTTTAAGACAACTACTTTTAAACAATTATTGTGAATTTACATAAATTTATTCTGAATTTTGTGATGTATAAAATATTCTAAAAATTTTAAAGCAAGTCTCAAGAAAAAATTAAAAGCACAGGAAATAAGTTCACTGTTACTTTATAAAACTGGAAATAAATAATTTTATATTTTTAGAAGGCCTAGAAAAGAACACATTTGAATGAGTTTGAGAGTTAACCTGCCTTTCACTTCAAGATTAAATCAGATCTTTTCTCATGACAGTGGAATTGGTAACAAGGTCACAGTCAACAACATATGAAAGCAAGGTAATATTTTAAGAGAAAAATTGAAAAAAACATCCCAGGAGTTGACTGATATGTGAAAAGTAAAGTCATGAAAATGTTGAAAACAGTGAGACTATGGCACACATTTGGACACTACTCCGTGCATAGTGCAAATATTTTACAAAGAGTTTGCAATCATATTCAGTATAGTTTTTTCTATACTTATACATACTACTGTCATACATATTTTTTTCAGAGAATCAATATCACTTATTTTCTCTGAAAGATTATTGCTTCCAATTGGGCCGCTTTGTTTGCCAGGAAAATTTTCATGTATCGATGTAACAGCTCAATAAATGATGGCTGTCTCTGACCTTTTTCCCAACAAAGCTCCTCTGTCCACCTCTCCACTAGTACACTCACAGACATTCCACACCTGGTCATACACAAATTCATTTCATATTGCTGTGGTTTTGAGCAATTGTCTTTTTCATGTGTAGGTCTGTATCGTATTATCATTCTACTTATAATAATCAGTAATTTACGACGTATCTTCTTAACTTTATTTTTTAATCACTTTCTACTAATGAAAGTTATATGTGGGCATAGATCTTGTTTATTTTACTGACCATAGTAAGAATTCATTAAATAATTGTTGAAAATAATATAAAAGTATAAACATATCACTTACAAAAACTTTCAGTATTCCAGTTCATCAGGACTTGACAGGTGTAGCAAGACAAAAACTTGAAACAAACAAACAAACAAAAAAAAAAAAACAAAACTGAGAAATGAAAAAAACGTAAAACAAAATGGACAAATCTGTCAGCCTTCTAGGAAATCAGCAACCAGAAATTCAAGCTGACAGATTTGTTCTTCAGAAGGTACAAGTCCTCCTTGAGGACTGACTACCAATCCTGAATATTAAAAATGTATGTGCCAATAATAAGAGAGATGGAAGTCATGGCCAATTAAACCTTGAAAAGAAGAGTCATGTATTTTGAAACTTTGCAAAAAGTTTTATGTGTACGTGATACAGGGGTGAAATCAAGGTGTTGGGTATAAAATTATTCTTTCATTGTCTTTTCATGAACGAGATGGTGGGAGGAAAGGATAGACAGACTAGATTAGGTGCTGAAGTTTTCCCGTGCAGATAAAAGGAAATTTGCATTTAAAAAGTTTTAATCCATAAAAGTCTAAATTATTAATTAGAATGTCATATTTCATTTACAAGAGGTATCTTCAAAAACAATGTCAAGGAATATTAAAATAAGAAGGATAATACAATGGCATATCTTTCTACCTCTCTTTATATGTATATATATTTGACTTTTCATTCATGTGCAAGTTACTTCCTATAGTTACCATGATCAATTACAGTTAAATATATGTGACTGCAAATATTAATATATATATTTTTCTTTTTTATATTTCATATTCTGTGCATACATTATATCTGAAATCATAGAATGTGTGATTTATTGAACTGGCTTCTTTTATTTAACAGAATGTTTTCAAAGCTCATCCACATTGTAGCAACTATCAGTCTTCATTACCTTTCATCACAGAATAATATTCCATTGCATGGATATACCACATTTTCTTTTTATTCATCAGTTGGTGAGCATTGCTGTTGTTACCACCTTTTTGCTATTACGAATAATGCTGTTATGAACATACAGCACAAGTTTTGTGTGGATGGATATTTTCATTCCTCTTGGATAAATACATGGGAGTCAAATTGCTGTGCCACTTTGCAACTCTGTATTTAACTTTTTGAGGAACTGGCAAAATATTTTCCGATGTGCCTATGCCATTTTGCATTCCCAAGTAAATGTAGCAGGATTCCAGGCTCCTCACATGTTATTGTCTTGTTACTGTCTGTCTTTTTGCTGATAGCCATCCCAGTAGGTGTGAAGTGGTATCCTACTGTCATTTTGATTTATATGTTCAAAATGGCTACAAATGTTGAGTGTCTTTTCATGGGATTGCTTGCCATTTTTATATCTTCTTTGGAGAAATGTACATTCTCATCCTCTGATCATTTTTATTTAGGTATTTGTTTTATATTACTGTTGAGTTGCAGGAGTTCTTTACATATTCAGGCTATAAGTCTCTTATTAGATATGTGATTTACAAATATTTCCTCCAGTTCTGTGAGTTAGCATTCCAATCGCTTGATATTTATTCTTTGAAGCACAAGGTTGTTTTTTTTTAAACTTTGATGAAATACAATTTGTTGTTATTTTTCTTTTATTGGTTGGAGTTTGGTTTCACGTCTAAGAAAATATTACCTGACCCAAGGCTATGAAATTTACTCCTAGGTTTTCTTTTAGGAGTTTTACATTTTAATTTAGGTCAGTGATCAATTTTGACTTAATATTTATGAGTGGGTGTGAAGAAGGTATCCAACAGTATTATTTTGCATGTGCATATCCACTTGTCCAATTATCGTTTAGAAAATATTTTCTCTCCACTGAACTGTCTTAGCATTCTTGTTGAACATCAAATGACAATAAATGCAAGGATTAGAGTAGAATAGAATCGATCAACTGAATCATCTAAAAAGAGTTTTGAAACTTTTGTTTTCTGAGCTTTGGCATGCAGAACATTAAAATCCTTAAAAATTATTGGAACCTGGTCCAAGAATATGTCCACCAAGATACAAATTTGAAGATTTGGTATTTATGCACTTTAAAATCTCTTGCTCAAGTCAAGCTGGAGATTAGCCAACCTATTAGTGTACAATACTAGCCCCTTCTGAAAGCCATTGAAAACAGTAACTTATTGGTCATCTCTAGTTACTAATGTATTTCTTGGAATTCCCAAAGTGGCTATTCATATCTGTAGAGAAAATATGCCTTGAAAGTATTTAAATCAATAGGCTCTCTCATGTCTTCTCTCTGACAAATTTTGTCATGCTGGGGAGAATTGGAAACATTAACTCATCAATTAAATTAAGAGTTTAGATATAGGGGGACCTGGGTGGCTCAGTTGGTTAAATGTTCAACTGTTAATTTCATCTCAGGTCATGATCTCATGGTTTGGTTTGTGGTACTGAATACCAAAGTGGGCTCCATGTTAACAGCACTGAGTCTGCTTGGGATTCTCTCTCTCACTTTCCCTCTGTTCCTCCCCCACTTGTTCTCACTCTCTCTCAAAATAAATAAACATTATTTTTTTTTAATAAAAAAAGAGTTGGGGTGCCTGTGTGGCTCAGTTGGCTAAGCATCTGACTTCAGCTCAGGTCATGATCTCATGGTTCATGAGTTCAAGCCCCACCTCGGGTTCTGTGCTGACAGCTCAGAGCCTGGAGACTGCTTCGGATTCTGTGTCTCCCTCTCTCTGCCTCTCCCCTGCTCACTCTTTGTCTCTCTCTGTCTCTGAAAAGGTAAATAAACATTTAAAAAATAAAATAAAATAAAAAAAGAGTTTAGACATAGTGAAGGGATACAATGCTATAATGTATACTTCTATCTGTGGCTTCTTTTTAAGATATCTAATAGTTTTAATAAGGTTATTAGTACAGGGACTTACTACCAGTAGCAAAATAAAATTTGTTAGGCAAAATGATTTTCATTCATGATGATCATGGAGTAGAAAATTATTCTTATGTTTACAAATTATCATGGTAGGAAAGTAACATAAAAAAAGATTTTTTTCTTAAAGATATGTTTTCCTATTGATGAGTTGCTGCTATTTCACAATTAATGTTGACCTTCTTTGAATAGAAAATATCACCAAAAGCTAAAATGTAGGAAAACAAGCATCTTGGAATAGATGAACAGTTACTTCCATATTTTAGGCAAGCCAAATATATGATATTTCATTCTACTTTTTTCTCTTTCACATACATTTTGCATTAATTTCTTTTCATTTATATTAATCTCTCTTCATTTGTATGGCTCAAATATTTCTAAGCATATTTCCCCTATAATATAAAAATGAAGCAACATCGTGTGATTCATGACTGAATAAACCCAACTAACCCACTTAGGGATGATTAAAGCAAGTGAGAAGTAGTGTTCTGCATTGGTACACTTGTATAACCAATTTCATCTGAGTAGGATTGTCCAATTACTTTCAAATTTATATTAGTGAAACATTGTAAACATTACAGTGTGCTGGTTTAAATAGAACAATAAAATATGTGTCCATTTATGTAAATCACCAAGCTATTTTTTCTTATTGTTTTATATGTGGCATTTTTAGTAGCAAAGGCAGCTAAAGGTCAAATTAAGACCATATAATTTATAGAAGCAAAGAAAAAAAAAAGCTGGATCTAATTATCCTAGAGAAACCCATAAGATAAAAATTTACTTTGGAGAAGTTTATTTTGTTTCTGAAAGCTGGGGATTTGCAAATTAAGACAGAATCTATTTTCTAAAGGCTGTTTTCTTTTCTTAATTATAATTTGGTATAAATAATTATACTTTATTTTCCTTTTTAGCAAATGAATTCACTCTGCCTACCATTTCAGCAGCCAACCTTTCAAGGAGCTGTTTAAGGATTGCCCACATTTCTCAGCCCACCAGCTTCACTATCATTAACCCTGTCTGATTTCATGCCAAGCTGCCACTTTTCTACAGCTTGCGTAAGTGCAGTTTGAACTAGTGGCATTGGTTCCCTCGTTGAAAATACCTATGTAGCAAGTGGGAGGATCAAAGCCGTCAAGTTCTGTCAAGCTGTTTAAGGGCATGTTTAGGAGGAGACTTATGAGAGGTTATTCATGATCACTAGTAAAATGGCTCAATTCAGATGAAGGCAACTTACTGCTCTCAAACACTATTCATTTCTCTCTCCCACCTGCTCTCCTTCCTGCATCCTTCCTTTCTTTTCTTCCTTCTCCCCTCCCTCTGTCCTTTCTTTCGTTTCTTCCCTCCCTTGCTTCTTTCGTTCACTCCGTCTTTCTTTTTTCTTCTTTCTTTCTTCCTTCCCTCTCTTGCTCACTCTCTTCCCTTTTATCTCTCTTCCAGCCATAAAGGAATGATAGAATAGAATAAAGGAGAATATGTCCTAATAATATATTCATTGTCATGTTGACCATGTCAGGATGGAGGTTTTGCCAACCAAATACAAAGCATGTAAGAATTTTTGTATTAGTTCCACCTTCTTTCAACGTTAAGTTGAAGAAATTTAAGCTTTGAAAAATCCTTAGATTAGGAACAAGATTATTTTTTTAGAACTTTTTTGAGTATCAATTTTTCATTAAAAAAAAGAAAAGAAGGGGGACAGGGAAGAAGAGGAGGATAAGAAGATTATAATGGCCTACGGCAGATGTGTGCTAAGTAGGGTCATAATGACCTGAGTTTTGGGTGTTTTTGTTGATTTTTATAGTGTATAAACAAAGAAGTATTGATTACAAGAAGTGAGCTTTATTTTATTTTTTTTTTAATTTTAAAAATTTACTTATTTTTGAAAGAGACAGAGCTGGAGTGGGAGGAGGGGCAGAGAGAGAGGGAGACACAGAATCCAAAGCAGGCTCCAGACTTTGAGCTGTCAGTACAGAGCCTGACATGAGTGGGGCTCGAACATACAAACCTCGAGATCATGACCTAAGCCAAAGTAATATGTCTTAAATGATATGAATAAATGAAAAGCCACTACTCAGCATTTCAAATATATTAATATCTCTCAATATTATGAAAACCAGAAACTATACGGATGCTACCTTCACTTTATAGCTAGCAGTTCTAAGGAATTTGACTGATACATTCATAGAATATTTTAGTATGTCCAATGTTATTGAAATTATAAACCAATTGCATTTTAGAAGGCTGAATACACAATTTTACATTAATTATTGGAAAATTTTAGAAAATGAAACCTGAAAGTTAAATAACATTAAATTAAGTAAATCTAAATAGCCACAGTTGGCTGGCATGAATCTTACTAAAAGTGTAGTTCTAGAATGTCAAATAACATGGGAGGATAAAAAATGAAAATCTCTTTCCATACTCTAGAGCCTTTTCCAGTGTGTTCATGGGAGGTCCTTTGAAGACTTCAGTTCGTAGTTTCCTTTGTGCTTTCTTAACAACAAAACCAACCTTGAAAATACATACATTTGAGTTCATGTAAGATTCCTAGGTACTCATCAAGATGATAAGCAAGTGCCATATTCATATCATAATTGTGGGAATAATAGAAATTATTTGAGAAATTAAATGTCAAATCAATGTCTCAAAAGAAGTAAAGATAAGCTTGACATACAAAGGGAAATGTAAATAACATACTAGCCCCAGTGTCCTGAAAGATCTCACAGAAACAACCATCACAAGTGATAATCAGATGCATAAAAACATAACTACACTGCAGTGAAAACACTGTATTACATTGGTAGAAAATTATAAATACTTGCACACAAAATGGTTGAGTGTAAAAACTCTTAGATGTAAATGAGGTAGTTTTTTTTTTTAAATAAAAATTTATACATATCCATCTGCTTAAATGCCGGTTAATTAATGTGAGTCTCCATTTATTCAATTTATACATTGAACACTGATTTTTTAAATAAATATTTAGAGTTGGCCTACTGCTTGCCAGTGCCTATGCTAAATGAAAGACATTATGATTACCACAGTGCATCTCAGAGTTTATAGAGATTCTTATAAATATGTTAATATTATAATAAAGGAATTAGGTATTGCCATAGAAATATGCAAAGGTTATTCTGAGAAACAAAAGAAAGACATCTGTCATACACTGAAATGTTAAAGAAAACAAAAAAACAAAAAAAACAAAACAAAAACAAAGATTCACCAATATATAGCCTCTTGAGGACAGAAACTATTTTTATTCATTGTCATATCCCTAGGGCATTGCAATTATCTATATTAAACTCTCCCATTACTGTCTTATAATATACTTATCTCTGTGCGGACACTGGAAAGAACAGCAAAGATTATCCAAGTGAAATAAAGTTGGGAGAAACATTTCAGGAAGTGAGAAGGATTGTGCAAGGCACAGACATATGGATTTCCATGAATTTTGATATGATAGAGAATTTGATTTAAGACTGGACAAAAGGGAAAGAAAGTGAAGGAGATGAAGTTGGGCAGACAGGGTTGAAATCATGAGGGGCCCTCTGCTAGAGTTTGGATTTTATTATGAATGCTGTCTGTAACCACTGAAGGACTTGAAATTGCTGACTAATTTTCTTAAGACTCAGATTTATTTCCCAGTGGCCTTGAGTACATAATGATTTGCATGGCTGCTGTAATGATATTCTGGGGCACTGTATAAATTCAAGTTCATAGATGTCAATGAGTAATATCCCTCTTAATGATGACACTATCAGAAGCATGTGTATCTGATTTACAACGACATTCAAAAGACTTATTGTTGAATAATGAAACACTATTCAATGTAGAATAGAAGTGGAGAGAAAAGTTAATATAAGTCAGTGGAGGATTTAGAGATCAAAGAGGAGGCATATGAAGGCATATGAAGTCTCTTCACACTAACTAGTGTCCAACTCTTTGATGATAGGTATTAGGACTTCGTAATGTATGAACATGAGGTTAATTTTTCTTCTAAAAAGTATATACAACATAATACAATATCATAAGGAAATCCAAATTACACAAGAGTAGTACATATATGTAAGACCATAACATTCTCACAATATTCTCATACTGATTAAGAAATAAAAATTTATATATATTCATTTATATTGAGGGATATATATATATAAATATATATGCACACACACATATATATCCCTCTCTCTCTCTCTCTATATATATATATATACACACAGGGATATATATACAGGGATATATATGTATATATATATACAGGGATATATATAAACTTATATATATACTTATATACTTATATATACTTATATATACTTATATATATACTTATATACTTGTATATACTTATACATACTTATACTTACATACTTATATATACTTATATACTTATATGTACTTATACTTATATATACTTATATATATATACTTATGTATACTTATATATACTTATATATACTTATATATATACTTATATATATACTTATACTTATATATACTTATACTTATATATACTTATACTTATATATACTTATATATATACTTATACTTATATATACTTATACTTATATATACTTATATGTTATGTATACTTATATATATATATATACTTATATATATATAAACATATATATAAACTTAATTTTTGTATATATATATATATACATACAAGTTTCAGGGCAAGCCACCACCATGAAATCTGGAGACAAGTTCATCTAGAGAGAGAGCAACTGAGATTGACTTAGAGACCCTGCTGGAGCCATAAACTGATATGACCACTTAAGTGGTAATTTTAACAATTACCAGGGTTGAGTTTGGTCTATTGTGAAAGGGAAAAGCTCCTGGAGGGCCACAATCCTAAAACATTATAGGTGTGGCTTTTTCCTGTAGAAAAAAGCATATGCTGAGGTATCTCAGTACAGAAACATTGTAAGAAACTGTTTTTGTTTTTGTTTTGTTTTGGTCATGTCAATCTAAGAAATTTTCTAGATATGATATAGTGTTCACTTATAAAAAATGTAAACTGAGACTTCTGGATAGCTATATTTTTCTCTCATAAACCTCTAAGGCACTAGATTAATGCTAGCCTTGGAGTAGGTAAAGAATAAATATTAGACTAACTAAATAAAAATTGTTTATGTATGAATGACAAACAGTTTAGGCCACTTACAAAGTAGAAATGTTTTGTATTCTGGAGCATGCCTTATAACTGTCAAACATTTGTGCAATACTCAGTACTTTGGGCCAGTGAGTATCCTTCCTTCCAAAAACATTCAAAATCAAAGAAAAAAAAGTACATTAAAATGGACTATTTTTATTGTTCTTAAGCCTATTACATTAGCCTATAAATTAACAATAGGTACATAAAGACCACGCTTTTGTCTACGTTTTGTTATCAACAAAGAGATTGTAAACTATAAATGTTCTAAAAATCAACATAACCAAACTAAATTTATGTTAATGAGTTTATTCAATTACATTTTAATGGAACATATTATCACTACCAAATACTGAAATTCAATATAATTGCATATCAGACACATGAAACAAGACATAAAATAGCATTATGTATTTCTGAGGCAATATATGCCATCAGTTATTTTGACTCAGATGTCTGTGAAATTCATAGCAATCTTTTATTCCAAAGACATGTTCACATTCACGTGCGGTCTAGGGACTTTTATAACTGCTGTTATGCTGCACTTCACATTTTTAACTCAAATATGAACAATAAACTAAAAAAGTGGTTACTAGATTAATAAGCTAGCAAAATATTAATTACTACTAATTCTTTCCAGTTTAGTGCTTTTGTCCTTATAAGCATGATGAAATACAAAGTTGAATAATGTTCAGGGATTTTATGGAATAGCTTTAAAAAAGAAGCATCGGGGCACCTGGGTAGCTCAGTCGGTTAAGTGGCCGACTTTGGCTCAGGCCATGATCTCGCGGTCCGTGAGTTCTAGCCCCGCGTCGGGCTCTGTGCTGACAGCTCAGAGCCTGGAGCCTGCTTCTGATTCTGTGTCTCCCTCTCTCTGACCCTCCCCTGTTCATGCTCTGTCTCTCCCTGTCTCAAAAATAAATAAACGTTAAAAAAAAAAATTAAAAAAAATAAAAAAGAAGCATCATGTATAATTTATTTTTTAAAAAAATATAACTCATAAGACATAAATATGTCAATGAAGTAATTAAGATATGTCTACCCAATTTGGGTACTAAAATTAAAATTTAAAAACCAGTAACTTACAGGTGAAACAAGGATTTTTCTTGACAATTTCATCATTATTTTTCTGATTTTAAAATGATAACCTATGTATAAATAGATCAATACTGCAATTAATGCATTTATGTTTTTGTAAACAGCCCATTGGATCATCAGTTTCATCATCAAAGAACAGTTTGGTCACTGTAGAGGTGGGTGTCTCGTAATCATTGTTTCTCTGCATTGCATCGGCAATTAAGTCCATTTCCTCGCTGGAAACTGCTCTGCTTTATTTATTTGACATTAAAATTATTAGCTCTGTTAAGACTTGTGAAAGGTTTTAATCAATATAAATGTTGTTTTGATGTTTCATTGTCTCAAAATATTATCCTGGAAAAATTTTAAAGATATGAAAATGCATATTCATTTGTTTTTCAGAGATTAAAAATATGAATGAAATAATCATCTTTATATGGGAATTTTATATCTGTACTTTTATTTAGTAATCTAATCTGTAACTCAGTATATTTAGAAAAAACTGTTTGGTTATTAAAATATATATCTTGTGGGGCGCCTGGGTGGCGCAGTCGGTTAAGCGTCCGACTTCAGCCAGGTCACGATCTCGCAGTCCGTGAGTTCCAGTCCCGCGTCAGGCTCTGGACTGATGGCTCGGAGCCTGGAGCCTGTTTCCGATTCTGTGTCTCCCTCTCTCTCTGCCCCTCCCCCGTTCATGCTCTGTCTCTCTCTGTCCCAAAAATAAATAAAAAACGTTGAAAAAAATTTTTTTAAATATATATCTTGTGCCTCACCAAATACAGTGAAACTTAGGCTCTTTTATTATATAATTTTGAAATATTCATGTTCACATTTCTGACCATGTTTATTGCCTATTGATATATATTTATTATAGAATGTTCTTAACATTGACTCAGTAGAATACTTTTTAAAGGAGCTTTATTTTATATGCCTTATTTTTTTACTAAAATACTATTAAAATTGGTTTTATTAAGATACCATTAAGACATAACATGTAATTATGTACATGATAATTGTTTAAATGAAATATAAGGCATTGTGGGAATCAGCATGTATGTTAGTTAAGGAACTATAAATCAATAATTGCTATATATGTGTTAAAAGATTTTTCACGAAAAATTTCATAAAATTCACCAACAGTTTTTATAGGCATTGGGATGGGATGAAGAAACTACGACAGGGAGATAAATTCAGTGTAATTTTGTTCCTTCTCAACTAAACTGTGTCATTTGGAGCAGCTCTTCTTGGGTATGTTTACTGCATTATTATTGGGGCAATTTTTTTTTAGAAAAAAAAATTAAATATATAAAAATTGAAGACCTAATACATTCTCCCCATTTAATAAAAGAAAATGGGCCAAAATATTTCCATTTTTTTCCCCAAAAGACTTAGTGTGGAAACTGGCTATCCAGATTAATACACACACAAACACACACACACACACGTGCGTGCACACACACACAGATACATATTTGTTTACATTCATCTAAATTGTCTTTTACCTAATCGTTACATTCTCTCTACCAATTTTTTCCATGAAGTTTGAAGAAAGGTAAAGAAGTACAAATTAAAGAAGTAGAAATTAAAAAAGGAATCATTAACAAAATTAACGTATCATATTTATTTGGGGTTATGGAAAGTTGAAAATAACTCAGTTTGCCTAGGAAATTGATATGACTGGTCATACTTTCAATTTATCATAACGAATCAGTGATATTGATTTATTTAAAATATCATTAAACCATAATGTTATTTATTTTTTAAATTATGGGTCAGTGGGGTGCCTGGGTGTCAGTAAAACATCTGACTCTTGGTTTTGTCACAGGTCATGATCTCATAGTTTGTGAGTTCAAGCCCCATATCGGGCTCTGCACTAACAGCATGGAGTCTGCTTGGGATTCTCTCTCTCTCCCTCTTTATCTCCCTCTCTTTCTGTCCCTCCCCAGATCTTATACTGTCTGTCTGTCTGTCTCTCTCTCTCTCTCTCTCTCTCTCTCAAAATAAATAAATAAATAAACTATAAAATAAATAAATAATGGGTGTGTAAAATTAAGGGATTTTTTTCTTAAAAAGATTTTGTTTATTACCATCTCAATGGCAGTCAAATTAAATATTTTAGGGGGAACTGCCTAATTTTATAAACAAAAATTATAATCCGTGGCACTGAAATGTAATTAACTTGATTCCATTTGGATGGAGTAGGATGAAGTGCTCAAAATTAGAGTAAATATAGCTCTCAGTTCATTCCATCAAAGGCAACCTCAATGGGTTTGGATGAATGTTGTTGATGTTATCAATTTGTTACTTCCGCTAAGCAATGGCAATGAAAATTATCTGCCATAATTTATTCTAAGTCTTTATATTCTCACCTCCTCAAATTTCACCACCTAAACACTTTAAAATAGGATTCCCAATACTCCCTGTCTTTATTTTTCTTCAAAGTGTCATTACCTGCTCTCTGACAAGAACTTTTGTCCATATGAGGGCAAGGACTTTTGTCTGTTTTATTTAATATTTTATTCCCATATCCAAGAACAGTATGTGGTCTGAGTAAGCATGTGAGAATTTGATATGTATTTGTAAGTGAATGAATAACGAAAACATAATAAATTCATAAAATTATTTTGGTAAATGTGGAGATATATATTCAATAATATCCATTATCTTCAATGTTTTTGCAGAAACTAGTTAGATATGCAGCTTTTAAAAAAATTACCAACATATATTAAAACAGTGTTTGTTGTTTAGAAGAGTCTAAACAAAATGTAAACCAGAAAAATTATATTCTGTGTTCTTTTTGGATTCACGGTTACTATATCTGAATAACCAAGTCCTTATTGTATTTTCAAGCTATTAGTTGTGTCTGAAAAAAGGAAAAGTTTTAAATGCAATATAATCTGTAAGTCTTCACGATCTTTTATTGATCAGTAATTCACACAGAATATATAAATGAAATATTTTCTTTAAACCTAAAAGATAGATGATTAATAATGTACTTTCAAATTTATAAAATGAAAAGTCAGCTTAAATTTCATTCTCTTCTCAAAGTAGGCAAACAGTTAATATCCAAAGTCCTGAAAGAATGACGTACTGAAATTTAAAACTTTGTTTTCTTTTGCTATGCTAAATTTATGAGCTCATGTGTTATTCCATTTCCCAATATATACATTATTTTCGTGTTGTATCATAGGTACTTCTGAATCAACATCAGCATTCTAAGATCAGTGAGGCCTGTTACTTAATCTAATTATCTGCTTGAAAACAGAACCTTCTTTCCTTACTTTTGGCAAATACCAGAGTCCACAGAAAAAGAAAAAAATAGTCCAGTGAGGAGAGAGGCGCAGGAAGATGGCGGCGTAGGAGGACGCTGGGCTCACCTCGCGTCCTGCTGATCACTTACATTCCACCTACACCTGCCTAAATAACCCAGAAAACCACCAGATGATTAGCAGAACGGAGTCACCGGACCCAAGTGCACACGAGAGGCCCACGGAAGAGGGTAGGAAGGGCGGCGAGGCGGTGCGCGCTCCAGGGACTGGCGGGAGGGAGCCGGGGCAGAGGGGCGGCTCGCCGGCCAAGCAGAGCCCTCGAGTCCGGCTTGCAAAAGCGGAGGGGCCTGACGGACTGTGTTCCAACAGCAAGCGCGACTTAGCGTCTGGGAGGTCATAAGTTAACAGCTCTGCTCGGAAAGCGGGAAGGCTGGAGGACAAAGGGAGGGTGAGCTGCGGAGCCCCCGGACGACAGAGCTCAGTTTGGCCGGGAACAAAGGCGCTCGCCAGCGCCATCTCCCCCGCCCATCCCCCAGCCAAAATCCCAAAGGGAACCGGTTCCGGCCAGGGAAATTGCTGGCTCCGCGCAAACACCCAACTCTGTGCTTCTGTGGAGCCAAACCTCCGGCAGCGGATCTGACTCCCTCTGGCTGCCACAGGGCCCCTCCTGAAGTGGATCACCTAAGGAGAAGCGAGCTAAGCCTGCCCCCCCTCCCGCCGTGCACCTTGCCTTCCCACCCCAGCTAATACGCCAGATCCCCAGCACCACAAGCCTGGCAGTGTGCAAGTAGCCCAGACGGGCCACGCCACCCCACAGTGAATCCCGCCCCTAGGAGAGGGGAAGAGAAGGCACACACCAGTCTGACTGTGGCCCCAGCGGTGGGCTGGGGGCAGACATCAGGACTGACTGCGGCCCCGCCCACCAACTCCAGTTATACACCACAGCACAGGGGAAGTGCCCTGCAGGTCCTCACCACACCAGGGACTATCCAAAATGACCAAGCGGAAGAATTCCCCTCAGAAGAATCTCCAGGAAATAACAACAGCTAATGAGCTGATCAAAAAGGATTTAAATAATATAACAGAAAGTGAATTTAGAATAATAGTCATAAAATTAATCGCTGGGCTGGAAAACAGTATACAGGACAGCAGGGAATCTCTTGCTACAGAGATCAAGGGACTAAGGAACAGTCACGAGGAGCTGAAAAACGCTTTAAAGGAAATGCAAAACAAAATGCAAACCACCACGGCTCGGATGGAAGAGGCAGAGGAGAGAATAGGTGAACTAGAAGATAAAGTTATGGAAAAAGAGGAAGCTGAGAAAAAGAGAGAGAAAAAAATCCAGGAGTATGAGGGGAAAATTAGAGAACTAAGTGATACACTAAAAAGAAATAATATACGCATAATTGGTATCCCAGAGGAGGAAGAGAGAGGGAAAGGTGCTGAAGGGGTACTTGAAGAAATCATAGCTGAGAACTTCCCTGAACTGGGGAAGGAAAAAGGCATTGAAATCCAAGAGGCACAGAGAACTCCCTTCAGACGTAACTTGAATCGATCTTCTGCACGACATATCATAGTGAAACTGGCAAAATACAAGGATAAAGAGAAAATTCTGAAAGCAGCAAGGGGTAAACGTGCCCTCACATATAAAGGGGGACCTATAAGACTCGTGACTGATCTCTCTTTTGAAACTTGGCAGGCCAGAAAGACTTGGCACGAGATTTTCAGGGTGCTAGACAGCAAAAATATGCAGCCGAGAATCCTTTATCCAGCAAGTCTGTCATTTAGAATAGAAGGAGAGATAAAGTTCTTCCCAAACAAACAAAAACTGAAGGAATTTGTCACCACTAAACCAGCCCTACAAGAGATCCTAAGGGGGACCCTGTGAGACAAAGTACCAGAGACATCACTACAAGCATAAAACATACAGACATCACAATGACTCTAAACCCGTATCTTTCTATAATAACACTGAATGTAAATGGATTAAATGCGCCAACCAAAAGACATAGGGTATCAGAATGGATAAAAAAACAAGACCCATCTATTTGCTGTCTACAAGAGACTCATTTTAGACCTGAGGACACCTTTAGATTCAGAGTGAGGGGATGGAGAACTATTTATCATGCTACTGGAAGCCAAAAGAAAGCTGGAGTAGCCATACTTATATGAGACAAACTAGACTTTAAATTAAAGGCTGTAACAAGAGATGAAGAAGGACATTATATAATAGTTACAGGGTCTATCCATCAGGAAGAGCTAACAATTATAAATGTCTATGCGCCGAATACCGGAGCCCCCAAGTATATAAAACAATTACTCATAAACAGAAGCAACCTTATTGATAAGAATGTGGTAATTGCAGGGGACTTTAACACCCCACTTACAGAAATGGATAGATCATCTAGACACACAGTCAATAAAGAAACAAGGGCCCTGAAGGAGACATTGGATCAGATGGACTTGACAGATATATTTAGAACTCTGCATCCCAAAGCAACAGAATATACTTTCTTCTCGAGTGCACATGGAACATTCTCCAAGATAGATCATATACTGGGTCACAAAACAGCCCTTCATAAGTATACAAGAATTGAAATTATACCATGCATACTTTCAGACCACAATGCTATGAAGCTTGAAATCAACCACAGGAAAAAGTCTGGAAAACCTCCAAAAGCGTGGAGGTTAAAGAACACCCGACTAACGAATGAGTGGGTCAACCAGGCAATTAGAGAAGAAATCAAAAAATATATGGAAACAAACGAAAATGAAAATACAACAATCCAAACGCTTTGGGACGCAGCGAAGGCAGTCCTGAGAGGAAAATACATTGCAATCCAGGCCTATCTCAAGAAACAAGAAAAATCCCAAATACAAAATCTAACAGCACACCTAAAGGAACTAGAAGCAGAACAGCAAAGGCAGCCTAAACCCAGCAGAAGAAGAGAAATAATAAAGATCAGAGCAGAAATAAACAATATAGAATCTAAAAAAACTGTAGAGCAGATCAACGAAACCAAGAGTTGGTTTTTTGAAAAAATAAACAAAATTGACAAACCTCTAGCCAGGCTTCTCAAAAAGAAAAGGGAGATGACCCAAATAGATAAAATCATGAATGAAAATGGAATGATTACAACCAATCCCTCAGAGATACAAACAATTATCAGGGAATACTATGAAAAATTATATGCCAACAAATTGGACAACCTGGAAGAAATGGACACATTCCTGAACACCCACACTCTTCCAAAACTCAATCAGGAGGAAATAGAAAGCTTGAACAGACCCATAACCAGCGAAGAAATTGAATCGGTTATCAAAAATCTCCCAACAAATAAGAGTCCAGGACCAGATGGCTTCCCAGGGGAGTTCTACCAGACATTTAAAGCAGAGATAATACCTATCCTTCTCAAGCTATTCCAAGAAATAGAAAGGGAAGGAAAACTTCCAGACTCATTCTATGAAGCCAGTATTACTTTGATTCCTAAACCAGACAGAGACCCAGTAAAAAAAAGAGAACTACAGGCCAATATCCCTGATGAATACGGATGCCAAAATTCTCAATAAGATACTAGCAAATCGAATTCAACAGCATATAAAAAGAATTATTCACCATGATCAAGTGGGATTCATTCCTGGGATGCAGGGCTGGTTCAACATTCGCAAATCAATCAACGTGATACATCACATTAACAAAAAAAAAGAGAAGAACCATATGATCCTGTCAATCGATGCAGAAAAGGCCTTTGACAAAATCCAGCACCCTTTCTTAATAAAAACCCTTGAGAAAGTCGGGATAGAAGGAACATACTTAAAGATCATAAAAGCCATTTATGAATAGCCCACAGCTAACATCATCCTCAATGGGGAAAAACTGAGAGCTTTTTCCCTGAGATCAGGAACACGACAGGGATGCCCACTCTCACCGCTGTTGTTTAACATAGTGCTGGAAGTTCTAGCATCAGCAATCAGACAACAAAAGGAAATCAAAGGCATCAAAATTGGCAAAGATGAAGTCAAGCTTTCGCTTTTTGCAGATGACATGATATTATACATGGAAAATCCGATAGACTCCACCAAAAGTCTGCTAGAACTGATACATGAATTCAGCAAAGTTGCAGGATACAAAATCAATGTCCAGAAATCAGTTGCATTCTTATACACTAACAATGAAGCAACAGAAAGACAAATAAAGAAACTGATCCCATTCACAATTGCACCAAGAAGCATAAAATACCTAGGAATAAATCTAACCAAAGATGTAAAGGATCTGTATGCTGAAAACTATAGAAAGCTTATGAAGGTAATTGAAGAAGACTTAAAGAAATGGAAAGACATTCCCTGCTCATGGATTGGAAAAATAAATATTGTCAAAATGTCAATACTACCCAAAGCTATCTACACATTCAATGCAATCCCAATCAAAATTGCACCAGCATTCTTCTCGAAATTAGAACAAACAATCCTAAAATTCATATGGAACCACAAAAGGCCCCGAATAGCCAAAGGAATTTTGAAGAAGAAGACCAAAGCAGGAGGCATCACAATCCCAGACTTTAGCCTCTACTACAAAGCTGTAATCATCAAGACAGCATGGTATTGGCACAAAAACAGACACACAGACCAATGGAATAGAATAGAAACCCCAGAACTAGACCCACAAACGTATGGCCAACTCATCTTTGACAAAGCAGGAAAGAACATCCAATGGAAAAAAGACAGCCTCTTTAACAAATGGTGCTGGGAGAACTGGACAGCAACATGCAGAAGGTTGAAACTAGACCACTTTCTCACACCATTTACAAAAATAAACTCAAAATGGATAAAGGACCTAAATGTGAGACAGGAAACCATCAGAACCTTAGAGGAGAAATCAGGAAAAGATCTCTCTGACCTCAGCCGTAGCAATCTCTTCCTCGACACATCCCCAAAGGCAAGGGAATTAAAAGCAAAAGTGAATTACTGGGACCTTATGAAGATAAAAAGCTTCTGCACAGCAAAGGAAACAACCAACAAAACTAAAAGGCAACCAACGGAATGGGAAAAGATATTTGCAAATGACATATCGGACAAAGGGCTAGTATCTAAAATCTATAAAGAGCTCACCAAACTCCACACCCGAAAAACAAATAACCCAGTGAAGAAATGGGCAGAAAACATGAATAGACACTTCTCTAAAGAAGACATCCAGATGGCCAACAGGCACATGAAAAGATGTTCAGCGTCGCTCCTTATCAGGGAAATACAAATCAAAACCACACTCAGGTATCACCTCACGCCAGTCAGAGTGGCCAAAATGAACAAATCAGGAGACTATAGATGCTGGAGAGGATGTGGAGAAACGGGAACCCTCTTGCACTGTTGGTGGGAATGCAAATTGGTGCAGCCGCTCTGGAAAGCAGTGTGGAGGTTCCTCAGAAAATTAAAAATAGACCTACCCTATGACCCAGCAATAGCACTGCTAGGAATTTATCCAAGGGATACAGGAGTACTGATGCATAGGGGCACTTGTACCCCAATGTTCATAGCAGCACTCTCAACAATAGCCAAATTATGGAAAGAGCCTAAATGTCCATCAACTGATGAATGGATAAAGAAATTGTGGTTTATATACACAATGGAATACTATGTGGCAATGAGAAAAAATGAAATATGGCCCTTTGTAGCAACGTGGATGGAACTGGAGAGTGTAATGCTAAGTGAAATAAGCCATACAGAGAAAGACAGATACCATATGGTTTCACTCTTATGTGGATCCTGAGAAACTTAACAGGAACCCATGGGGGAGGGGAAGGAAAAAAAAAAAAAAAAAGAGGTTAGAGTGGGAGAGAGCCAAAGCATAAGAGACTGTTAAAAACTGAGAACAAACTGAGGGTTGATGGGGGGTGGGAGGGAGGGGAGGGTGGGTGATGGGTATTGAGGAGGGCACCTCTTGGGATGAGCACTGGGTGTTGTATGGAAACCAATTTGTCAATAAATTTCATAAAAAATAAAAAAAAAATAGTCCAGTGAAATAGCTGATCAAATTATTATCTTTTCTTCTGGTTATTTTACTCCATTTTTTTATTAAAATAACATATCTGAAGATTTTTGAATTTGATCACAGTAAATCCAACAGGAAAATAATTTCCTATGAGATGTCTTAAGGAAGGAGTACCTGCCTTAACTGTTTCTAACTACATTGTATTTGGCTAACAGGGCCCACATATTAGAAACTGAAATAATACAGTTGTTAATATCTTTTAAGAATTGTAGTTTTAATTAGACTTGCCTTTTTATACTTACCTTTCTCCTTCCTTGTTCCTTTGTTTCCTCCTTTTCTTTGGAAAAGCAGTAAACCTGGGAAAAAGAAACACTGTAAATTCTTAGGGTAAAAGCACATAAATATGGCAGACATTCTAATTTGGGTCTTTTGTATTGGCCATCACTTTGGACCTTTGACCAATCTATGTTCACATGAAGCTTTACTGTTGGAGGATATAATGTGGGAGAGTATGATGGTACAACCGCTTTCTGAATATCCACTAAATTTCTACTTTCTAGTTTTACTGTATAGAAATAGAAACAATTTTCTGCAGTATGATTATTGCAAAATTACCTTGAAATGCCAATCTCGTCTTCAGCTCAAATATGAAAAGGGTTATATCTTGTTTAACTTTTATACTATTTAAATCAATGAGTGAAACATAAGAAAGGTTAAGGAGATATAAGAGATGTTTAAGGTGTCAGTATCAAACTGATATAAAATGGATGGTAATAACTGTGTATAACCAGTTTAAAACATATGGGTTCAAATACCACATCTACAATACCTGTTCAAATATCACATTAAATGTCCATCAACTGATGAATGGATAAAGGAATTTTGGTTTATATACACAATGGAATACTACTTGGCAATGAGAAAGAATGAAATATGGCCTTTTGTAGCAACATGGATGGAACTGGAGAGTGTGATGCTAAGTGAAATAAGTCATACAGAGAAAGACAGATACCATATGTTTTCACTCTTATGTGGATCTTGAGAAACTTAACAGAAGACCATGGGGGAGGGGAAGGAAAAAAGAAAGTTAGAGAGGGAGGGAGCCAACCATAAGAAACTCTTAAAAACTGAGAATAAACTGAGGGTTGATGGGAGGTGAGAGGGAGGGGACAGTGGGTGATGGGCATTGAGGAGGGCACCTGTTGGGATGAGCACTGGGTGTTGTATGGAAACCAATTTGACAATAAATTTCATATAAAAAATTAAATGAATTAACAAAAACAAAAAAAAATAAAGAATGGGCATCCAGATATAAATTCACTTTTAACACTGAGATCCAGTATCTATGCCCTGACAAGCTATTACTACTCAAATCATAGAAAGTAGGTTTGGATGAAACCAGTGAGTATATGAGTAGAATCCAGTTAACTCCTCATAAATCTGATAGTGATTTACTATGTTGAACACAATTCATCCATTTCAATAGTCAGTCATCCTTTTAGTTGTCTACTTTTTCATAATTCTGTTGTTTCATTATGTTAATAAAGGAAATAAGGACAATACATCAATGTAAGTCAATCAATGTTCCTCCATAGAGTGGGCACAAATATGGAAATTTATAATTACTGTCTAAAGTTTTACTTAAATCATATAGATACCAAACCTATTCACTAAATACAATGGGAACTTTAAAAATTAAGAATATCTGGGAATTCAAGCTTGTGCAGCCACTCTGGAAAACAGTATGGAGGTTCCTCAAAAAACTAAAAATAGAACTACCCTACGACCTAGCAATTGCACTACTAGGTATTTATCCAAGGGATACAGGTATGCTGTTTCGAAGGGACACATGCACCCAAATGTTTATAGCAGCACTCAACAATAGCCAAAGTATGGAAAGAGCCCAAATGTCCATCGATGGATGAACGGATAAAGAAGTGGTGTATATATATACAATGGAGTATTACTCAGCAATCAAACAGAATGAAATCTTGCCATTTGCAACTACGTGGATGGAACTGGAGGGTATTATGTTAAGTGAAATTAGAGAAAGACAAAAATCATGACTTCACTCATACGAGGACTTTAAGAGACAAAACAGATGAACATAAGGGAAGGAAAACAAAAATAAGATAAAAACAGGGAGGGGTACAAAACATAAGAGACTCATAAATATGGAGAACAAACTGAGGGTTACTGGAAGGGTTGTGGGAGGGGGGATGGGCTAAATGGGTAAGGGACACTAAGGAATCTACTCCTGAAATCATTGTTGTACTATATGCTAATTTGGATGTAAATTTTAAAAAATTAAAAATACAATTAAAAAAAGTTCACAAATCATAAATGTACAACTCAAAAAAAATTAAGAAAATCTCCTAAATAGCTATATAACTTATATTATTATGGTACATAATATATACAACTTTATATATTTTCCATGTATAATTATATATATGTATATATATGTATGTGTGTGTATATATATATATATATATATATATAATTTTTAAGTTTATATTTGTATCACCTCTGTGAGTTGTCAGAACAGACCTCAGTTCCAGTTCACAGATAAGATAATCATGGTTAAATGCCTTATTCAAGCTTTTATCTCTGCTAATTTCTGGAGCTATAGTCAATACCTGTTCTTCTAATTCCTCGTCCACTATTTTTCCCCATTTAAAAAACTGTAACTACACTGATGAAGAAATCTTTATAGGTTATAATGACTACATTCTCATGGGTCAATAAGCACTATTAAAGAATCCCTGAATACAAAATTACAACCTCCCATAATGGTTCTAACAGAACTTTTGGTTATAGAGTCAATACACTCCCTCTGAATAAACTGCCATTATACATAGGATGTAATTTTGTGGGAAAAATTGAGTGTAATAGCACTTCCTCTGGTCTTCACTTCCAGCCAAGTTATTCTATAACATAAATTTAATGAAATATCCAAATATTGAAAATTCATATAGCCATTAATTTTAAATGCCTATAGTACACACAGGGCTGTGGCTTTTGAAGCCATCCTTTTTGTTCATTTGTTTAATTTCATTTTGGAAATATTAACTTGAGATCTTAATTTTCCCTAGCGCACTACTGCATACCAAAATTAAACTTGCTTGTGAACAATTTTTTTTTAACCAGGATTAACTTTACTTCCATGTCCACCCCTAGAAATGAAGCTACCTTTTGAGAAATGACGTCCTAAATTCTTGGATTCTACTACTCAATGAATATACTTCAAAAAAAATTATCTCTCTGACAGATGGCAACGATTTATCCTATAACTACAAATAGAACTCTAATTTACCTCAGTTTCATCATTTGTAAAATAAGCAGATTGGATATTTAGTGGTCAAGCTTCAATTCTAACAGTTTGTCAAGTTTATGGTGCCTCTTTGTAAGAAATAACTGGTGTTTTCTCATGACAGGTGGCATAGCCCTTGATGAAAATCGTTTTACTCATTTTGGAAAAAGTTCAGAAGCTACTCAACCTATTTTTAACAGAAGTCACTTAATAGTGGAAATGGGTTATACAGTTGGTAAGAGAGCCAAACAAGGTCTTTGTGATCAGCAACAATAAGATCTCTACCAACCCTAGGCCAAGGAGAACAACGGAAGAGGCCCTGTGACTGGAGCCCAGGACCTGACCATCTGTGATGGATGGGAACCAGGCCAGGTCTGCTCTAATGAAACTAAGGTTGAAGTGAGTGCAGGAGTGAAGCCAAGATGGCAAAGCTATTAACAGAGCTCTTCTCAAGAGTGAGCAAGCTTCTGTGAAGTATTAACTTTTCTTTTTTTTTTTGTCTTAATCTGGTCCTCAAATACCTCATAATTCATAGGTATTCAATAATCTGCATTAAATACACTTTTATTAAATGCTGAGGTACCTTTTCTCCCTTGCTTGCTATGAAGAATACATACAATATTTGCATGGAACATATAGAAAATGCAGATATAAATAATGTTTTATAAATTGACCCACACTTTACATTAAAAGTACGTGATTTCACGGATGTGTTTGTGTCCATTTCTCAATTGACAAAGACTGCTAAAATTTCAGTGTAAAGCTATCTGTTTTAGTCTGTCAAGTATTTAATAGTCCATAAACAAGCGGTTATATTAATTATGGATAATTTCACACAAATGTAATTGCAAATATTTTAAGGTGTTTACATTTATCAAGTGGTGACTATATACTAAATCTAAGTAATCGCTTTCTCATAAATATTTCATATACTTCCTGAGTTTTTCAAAACATATGATGTGACCATATCCTAAATCTAAGTGTAATTTAAAAATACATGGGAGAAGCAATTATTTTTTTCATAAATCTCATTGACAGCCATTCCACAATTGCTTTTATAATGCAAAATTGATTACAGAAACACTCTGTAGACTATGTGATTATGGTCTCTGGAGTTCAGAAAGTTCCTAACACAAACTCGCTTTGCTTGATAAACTTGTGTATAAAGAGTGGGTCAGTGGCATTTTATGTGCACATGCCATTTAGTATATAGTGATGAGCCACCAATTTTTTGGAGAAAACATAATTTGTGATACAGTTGTGGAAGTTTACTAGCAAACATTACCTTAAAGCTTTTGTGTCCCCGCGTTCTTGGAAATTTTGTCTTGGAATGGAAAAACATGACAAAACAACCTTTAGGGAGATTATGTGATCGGGATATGCAAACTGAATATTACCTTCTTTGGGAATTTCAAAAGTGCCTTATTATATTTCACATAATGCTCTCCTTTATACCTGGAATGAATAATGAACTGTCAGTGCTACTCTCCTATTTATGTGTGTGCTGCTCTCACTGATTTGTTACCTGAGGTTTCTTCCACTCAGCATACACATGTGGTCTGTACTCAGCCACTGTAGCTACTACTGCAAGGCCACGATCAACTGCTGCTTTGGAAGCAGCTTCTTTGCCTCACATGCTGAATGATTCATGGGCTCCAAAGGAACCATCCCATTTGCGATGACCCTCTGACAGCATGATATGCCTGCTGCTGCCAATTCCCACAGTTGCTGCCTATGGGTATAAATCTATGCTTTGTTTCAGTGTTTATCTGCAGTACACTTTTCTGCCTGGCCTGATTGTAGGCTGTCCCCATTCTCCACGCAGGATTTGCCATCATCTATTCTCTTCCAGCCTCCAACTCAATAAAGCCGAGTGGCCAGGAATTTATCTTTAGCAGGAATACATTGAATGGCGCAGATTCCTTCCAAAAGCAACCTCCTTAATTTTCTATGCCTATTATTTATTCCAGTATAATTTTATAGTTCTTAAAATTACGTTAATCTTTAGCGAATACCCCCACGATATCATACAAGTAAAACCTGCCCTATGGCAAAATCTCACCAATCTGGATTCGTGAATTTGTAATTTAAGACAGCTACAATAGATTAGCTGAAATTTATACCTTATACGTACATGTTTTTTATTGCTGAAAAACTACCAGTGTATAGGGAATGCTTGCTCTATGTAGGAATAGAGGCATTTTGAAAGCTACCAAAATTGCACATGTAGAAGCTGATATATTTAATAGAAGTAGATTGGTCACCAGAATATATATTCAAAGATTCTATTTCATAATACTGTATTAGTATCATATATGGGACCAAATTTTTTTTTAAATTTTTAACGTTTATTTATTTTTGAGACAGAGAGAGACAGAGCATGAACTGGCGGGAGGGTCAGAGAGAGAGGGAGACACAGAATCTGAAACAGGCTCCAGGCTCTGAGCTGTCAGCACAGAGCCTGACGCGGGGCTTGAACCCATGAACAGTGAGATCATGACCTGAGCCGAAGTCGGACGCTTAACCGACTGAGCCACCCAGGTGCCCCTGGGACCAAAATATTTTTAACTAAAATACTCTCAAAATTTTAGAAATGGTTAATTTCACAAAATTCATCTTTACTATTACTCTAAATTTATTGTCTAACATATTAACTTATTTCTAAGTGATATGTAAATAAGATTAAATGATTAAATGATATTAAGTAGGGTAAGTGATAAAAGAAATAAAAAAATAACACAAAACTGAGGGGAAAACCTTCACTGAAGAAAAAAGGTGGAATTATATAGATAAAAGAATCATTCCTTTCAAAGGTTTAACAAATGAGTACCTTCCAAATATCAGGTAGTGGGTGCACAAAAATAAATAAGCATGCCCTAAGGAATCCATAGCCTAGTGGACATCTAAAAATGTCATTGTGTAAGGTGAGAATAGTGACAGACGTATGCACAAGTACATATAAACTTATGTTTTTGAGGATTAAAGAGGGGAAGGAAGGAATCTTATAATAAAACAATTATGACTGGATCAGGTTTCATTTTGTATCTGTGGCGCAGTACAATGACCAAATACAAAAAGAAACAGTTGAAAGGAATAAAAGCTTGGGGGCACAAACCAGGATTGTGTACAGGGAACTTTCAGAAGTTTGTATTCTGAGTCTGAAGGATGAGGTATAAAGGAGCTGGACTGACAGAAGGTGGGGTGGTCATGCAACGTCATAAATCAGTTTAAGAAAATATGCTGTAGCAAAGGGAAGCCATTAAACACCAAAGCAGTTAATGACATTCTCATCATTGTTTTAAAGTAAGAAAACTAAAATGTCAACTTTTAGGTAACTCAGCATTTGGGAAATTTTTATAGTCCAATTTTTTTGCAATTTGTGTGGTCACAAAAGACTGCTAAGCCCAAAGTAGTTAACCTCTACTTGATAATCCTTCAAAAGAATCAATAATTGTGTTTCAGTTGAAATAATTTCCATTATAAATGCTGCTGTGCTTAAAACTTTCTCTTTACAAATCATCAATTTATCTGACGTGAATTTGTCTTTGTTTTTGTTTTTTTCTTTTGTAAAATGCACTCCCTGGTACATAAAATTCACTTTTACCATTGTTTTCAGTATAATGGATTTCTCTGCACTACAGACTTCATTAAAGTTGATTGGAACACCAAGAGATGAACTTAAATGTGCTACTACATGACAACATGGAGGAGAATTGAGCAAATGGGATGCCTCCTCAATTTATACAGCTAAAATCTTTCCAATTAGTTGAAGAATCCAAAATCACCATTGAATCTAAAAAAAATCAAAAAATAAGAACATGTTAGGTAAGACAATACCTAAGGTCTAAATAACTGTATGGAACTTAAAAATTATAATGTAACATGACTCTTCAAAGATAATAACTATGAATATTTAGATATTTAGGAGACTAATGATTTCAGGACTTGAAATTTAAAAAAAATCTTTTCCATTGTGTTTACCTTTATAAATAATATCACTGCATGCATATTGGTATTTGTATTATTTCAATCTGTGTTCTTAGCAAAATATCTTATTTTGTGCATTTCACCCAGTTCTATTTGGAATTTGCACTAGTAAAAATGATAATAGACAAGACAAAATTAATTGATACTCCCATTACATCGCTAGTTTCATATATATTGAGAATCACATATTGAGAGTCAAATATTTATATACTACAGTGTCTGTTCTCTTATCTCAGCACTGATGGCTTGTTTGATATTGTTTCTGGAAGCTTCCTAACCCATTGAATGATTAAATTGCAGCTTACTTTGTGTTGTAATATATTTAAATCCTTAGGGTACAGCTTCTTAGAGCTTCTGATCGGAAAACATTTCCTGGACGCACTTTATATCCATTATGTATAGATTACAATGGATTTCCAATAAAGGAAGATGAGCCAACCATTAAACTCATGTATGACAAATATAAAACAACTTTGCTTATTCTAGCTGCAAACCATCACCATTTGTCAAATGTGTGTGATGGGCCAGTGCAAATTCCTGTGTGGTGCACACTAATTACATTAACTGTGTGCTCAAGATTTTTGAGAATAAACTTATTTAAATCCTTTATGCATTACAAAAACATCTGTTCATATTACATCAAGTCTTTTGTTTTCTGTTGACATATTTGTCACTAAGATACATTTTCTTATAAGCCATTATTTACTTCACTTTGTGGATGTTACTGGTTATTAAAATAGCAAAATTATGTACAAATTGGTAATAAAATGTTGATAATAAGCCATATATATAGTATACATACATATAATATATAATCCTCCCAGCAAATTTAATATTTGCCCTAAAATTTTGATTTCTGTAAAAGTTATTTAAATCAGAAGATTCTTTGTCTTTGAGAATTAGTGCTAGACAACACAGTGGTATCATATGCAGTACTTTTAATCCCCATAATACTGTTGCAATTCTATCCCATTGTTTTATAGATGCATAGTCTGAGGGCTAAAAGATTAAGCAGCCTACTCAAAACTCATAAAACTAGCGAATGTCAGCGTCAGGTTTCAGATCAAGGTCTGTTGATTTCTAATTTTTTTTTTTTTATCTTCCCTAGGAATCTGCCTCTCAGAACTGAAAATGTGGCCTGAAATTCATTCATATCAGGATCAAAGCATCTTCAAGTAAGGTAAGATTACCAACAAATTGCCAACACCAGTGCTCTGGGTATATTTAAAGAATTGTTCCTATGGCGTTCTAGTTTATCACTGGATTTTTCTTCTGTAAACATAAAGATCTATTCTCCTTGTCTGTGAGGGTTTTTATTACAATATGGTCAGTAAAGACATCTTGATGTACCATCTGGAATTAAAGAGAATTGAAGGGAAAAAAATGAAGAAAGTTTGAAAAACAACCAAATCAATGTCGTGTAGAAAAAAAATGCTTCAGGTGGGATGTAATTGAATAAAGACATACATAGTATAGATAATGTCAATGCAAGTTATTGCTTTTTGCACAATGTGTGTGAGACTTGAGAAGCCACATACATAGAATAAAATATAAATTCAAATGAGTCAAATTCTACACAAAGGTGGCTTTTAGTCATTTTGGGTTAATCTATTTTTTAGACCAGCTTTCCAAGTGCTGCACAGCAATTAGGATTTTAATTTGCCTAACAGTTAAAATAAACTTTTTAAATAAAGTCTAATCTTTTGCAGAACTGATGCCACAAAATCAAATAACTATAATCATTTCATAGAATTTTTTGATGTTTAGTCTAGTAGTTAAATGTCAAATTCTAGCAACTTATTTAATATAAAATTAAAAGCCCCTCATTTCCACACTGCAAATATATCAAAATGAATTTAAAAATAAAACAATATTTCTTTCCTTTTTTCTTCCTTCCTTCCTTCTTTCCTTCCATCCGTCCTTCCTTCCTTCCATTACTCAAGGGAGTATCCAGGAACTCTTATGCATGATCTAACTTTGCTGCTTTTACCCTCATAATGACTTGAAAAATTGGTGTTATTATATCCATTTTAAGATGACAAAACAGTCTCAGGAATCTTAATAATCGATGCAAAGTTACATAAATATATGACCTTAATTATTATTTCAAGCTCACATAAATATGTTAATGGTAGATTTGAATTCAAATTTACTTAACTTCAAAGCTAACCTTTGGGGGCACCTGGGTGGCTCAATCAGTTAAGCATACGACTCTTGATTTCAGCTCAGGGCATGATCTTGGGTTGGTGAGATCAAACCCTGCCTTGGGCTCTGCACTGAGTGTGGAACTTGCTTGGGATTCTCACCCTCTCTCTCTGCCCCTCCTCTGCTTGCTTATGTGCACTCTCTCTCACTTCCAAAAAGAAAAAAAAAAAAAAAAAGAAAAAAGAAAAAGAAAAAAAAAGCCAACATTTGTTCTTTACTTTGCACTCTTATTTTAGTTATATAATAATTCCTGTAAAAGTATGCAAATAGTGTGCAAATTCTGAATTTACACCACCACATATGCTATGTTAAATGAGTAATGTATGTGCAGTACTCTGAAATACATGCGTATATTCTGGAAGTATACCATATTATTCTCATTTTTGATGGTCTCAAATCCAGATTGGAAAACATGGCATTTAAACAAATAATCTAAAACAAAGAGCATGTAAAAATTCCATATAGCCGGGGCTGACAATAAATGCCCTAAATATGTGGGGGTACCACGAAAACTTCAATGGAGAGAGGCCTTACAGAATGGCTATAATTACATAGTCATAAAGGAGGAAGTAGTGCTTTCAAAGGAACCTGGTGAAGAGAGTTATTAGTATGGATAAAAGGGGAACATGGCTGAGAATTGATAGAAGTGAGAGTATGGAGGACTTAAATGCTACCTGGTAATCTGAACTTCATTTTGTTGTGGTGAATATTCATTAGCATGTTATTTTACAGAAAGTTGGTAATAATTAAAGAATTTTGTAAGCAGTATTCAAGAGAAAATGGCTTAAGAGAATATCAATACTCTAGTTAGAAAGCATAAAATAATGTGGACCTAGCATAAAGTGGTAGATAGAAATGGATAGACAGAACTAGACGACTTACCCTGGAGCTCTTTGTCCATGCCCTAGTTCCCTCTTCCAGGTTTTGGGCTGCCTTAAATCTAAGCCAGGGATAGCAGAGAAAAAGTAAACAATAAACTCATAACTAATTTGGTAGTCAAAATAAAGCTAGAAATGGACATATGTAGTGTAGTGAATATTTATTTAGTATCCTATTTTTGACTTTCATAATGGTTATGGTGAACCATTATGAAGGGCATATTGGGAGGGCCATTATAAAGGGCAAAGCTAGGAGACTACATGTGTATTTCAGGGAGAATCAGTAATGGAGTAGACATTTACAGGGATGTGGAACCAGATAAAGATAATATAAGGTTTTGAAGCTATCTGGGAGAAGTATTACAAAACATAAAATTTTATATTCTATTTCTTTTTTTTAATTTTAAAATGTTTATTTATTTTTTTGAGAGAGAGAGATAGAGATAGAGAGAGAGAGAGAGAGAGAAAGAGTATGAGCAGGGGAGGAGCAGAGAGAGAAGGAGACACAGATTCCAAACGAGCTTCAGACTCTGAGATGTAAGCACAGAACACGATACAGGGCTCAAACCCACCAACTGCAAGATGATGACCTGAGCTGAAGTCAGACGCTTAACTGACTGAGCCACCCAGGCACCTCTCTATTCTCTATTTTTATGAGTTTGACCATTTTAAATACCTCATATAGGAACAATAAATTGTAGACATATGCTGGACAATATTGTGCCTACACTTAACAATACTGTAGTGTGTTCTTAAACATTTGTTAAAAGGGTAAGTCTCAAACTAAGTATTCTTACACAATTAGAAAAAAAAAGGCTATCCTCCTAGGTTAGAAATTGAAAATTCTTAGATTCTTCATGAATTTTAGATAACATTGGCTTTCATTTGAAAATATTATGGATAAATGTTGAGAGTCGGCCTTTATTTTAATAGCAACCAATTTACAAGCAATAATTCTAGGCTAAAATATTCATTAATGATTTAGACTAATTTTACTTTATTATATTTAATGGAAAAGGTCAGAGAGGCAACCCTTTTTGTACTTGATGTTCTCAATTGTGTTTTATATGTTTAAAGGTACCTTTTTAAAGTATGTTTGTACAGCTCTTTTTTTTAACATATGCTATCACTTATTAAATGACTGACACCATGTTAGAATTTGGGGATGTGATACATGACATCCCTTGCCTCTCGTGAAGCTCATAGTGATTTGTTGGGGAGATACATAAAATTAGGCATTTACAGAGTAATAGAATGGATGCTATCATAGGTATGAGCATGGAGCTATGGAACTTCATGGAAAGGATAGTTCTCTGGGTAAAAGTGGAAACATGGTGACAGGTTTTCTTTAAAATATAGTTTACAAGTAAAGTGTACAAAGTAGTATTATACACACATATGTATATATCTATAATTTGTAAGATCTGCATTTAAACAACTGCTATAGTGCACAAAACATGCAGAAAATAATACTTAAAATGATAATGAAGACAAAAACTTTACCTACTTCATCAGTTTTTCTTGGGCCAGTCCTGCTCTCATGCTTTCAAAACACTAGCACAAATGTAGTCTCTGGGACTATGTATTTAATTTATCTCTACTCCTTGTTATTCTCATCGGTCTCACAGAATGAATAAATTGTTGTGCAGAGGCAGAATAATTATAATATTTTATGGAACCCAGTGAAAAGATTTCATAAGCTATGACCTCGTTACTTAACCACGAGAGAATGATGCTTGAACCCATTCTCTATGCCTGAAAGAGTCATATTTTATTCATTATTCTAGCAAGAATAAAGAGTTAATTTTTAAGAGTCACAGCTTATCACCTAAGGGGATGATGCTCATAAATTTTTCACTCCATGTAAGGACTACTCATCATGCTCTCATGCATTATTTTATTGGAGACACTAATGAGTCAAAAAAGCTTCTGATCTCTTCGTTTGTATAGATGTGTGTGTGTGTGTGTGTGTGTGTGTGTGTGTGTGTGTGTGTAATGGGTTTGGGGGGAAGATCTTGGACTCAGTGGTTCATAGGAAAAAATATGTTGTTAAAATATTATGTGTAAAGATTAGTTATCTTCAGATGTCATTTACTATCCTCTTGATTGCAATTTTAGCCACTATTTTCATTCACTTCTCGGTTACTCAGTCTAATTATCACATCTGTGAATTAGTTCATTTTGCCTTCTATGTATGCCTCCATTTACTCTTTTTACTGCTTATTTGTACCTACACCAAAAAGTGGTAAGAAACGGAGGATGAACATTACATTTGACAATTTTCCACTTAATATCTTCCACAGTAAATTATGTAAAATGATTGGTTAAGTCACTATTTCTAGGTTATCTTTGGATTTAGTGTTTTTTTGTTTTTATGGTTCTCACTGTGGGTGGAGCTACACTAGTGGGAGAACACAAAGCTCATGCCTATGGAACACTATCATAAAAATTACTTTTTTAACTTATACAGTGCTATTTGTCAATTATATATCAATAAAATGGGAAAAGTATCACGTTTTAAAGACTGCCTTGGAAAAGATGGAATGAGTTAGAAAGAAGAGGGTGTAGGAAGAAAAGAAAGAAAATAAAAAGTATATGTAGTTTACACAACAGTAGAAATGTGAATTACATTTTCATGCTAAGTAGTCATGAATCTGCTATATTTCAGTCATAGTGACCATCTTGACGAAAACTTAGGAGAAATAAATCAGGAATAATAGTATCAAATGAGAGATCAGCAATGTAATGTGGGGCAGAGTGGAAGGTAACTTAGCATATATTCATAGTAGACTTTGTTTGCTGCAATAAAAAACTTGAGTTTATTTAATTGGCATTGTTTGGTGCATTTTGGAACCTTTATCTGTAAAATTTATTTACACTGAAATTTTGAGAGAAAAAATTTCATATCTGAAGTCTAATTAAAATAATGCTCATTTAATGCATATAATTACGACAGTCTCTAACATTGAATAAATGTTCAATAAATGTCAGCCATAATTATTAGCAGAAAAAGTAAGGACCACTAGTAAGATACAAGAATGAAAAGGAAAGAAAGGAGTCAGAATAAGGTACATTTTGTAAATGGAACCTGAGCATTATCAATTGGTTAGATTTGAGGAAGATAAATAAAGAAAAAAAAAGTATGTTTTGAGCATATTCCAATATTTTGTGTCCAGGTTTTGGAAAGTAATTATTACAGAGAGGAATCTCAAGAAGAATTAAATTAGAAGAAAAATGTTTGTATTCGTTAGAATAGGCTAAATTTCAGTGGCTTAGCACAGTAAAGATTTAATTAACACGTGGGTTCCAGCAAGTCCTCAAGGCAGCAGTTTTCTACGCACAGCAAGGGAGTCTGCTTCAAGCTCGCACTTCCATCATACCAACACAAGACCCCTCACAATTATGTAACACAGCGTGGAGGACTTTATCATTTTAAGCCAATATATGTGCTCTCCTTCCCTCCTGGGTACTAGATTACTTGGCCCTACTAATACTGAACTTAGCTTATGTGACTTGTGTTAGCCAAAAGAATATTGGCAAAAGTCAATAAAGGATGGGCCTGCCGGGTACTTTGGCAGTTTGGCAGCGCCCTTTGCTCTCCTGCCATCTTTATTAAAAAGCATGCCCCCGGACTGTCGTCCTTTCATTATGTGCTTCCAGACTGAAAGCAAAGAACATGCAAGCCTAGCTGATCTCGCACTGGCTCATAGTTTCAGCAAACGAAAAGCAAATATCTTTATATGAAAACTTCGACATTGGGTTATTGCATAGTATTATTGCTAATCAGTTCACTGATCAATACATAATTAAGAACACATGGGTGGATTTTGCACTGGCATCAAATGCTTTAGCCCAGAAGTGACACAGGTCACTTTAATGCACAGTTAATTGGTAATAGTTTTTTTTTCTTATTTGACATTGAGATGTAATTCACAAACCAATAAATTTTTCTACTTAAATTATACAGTTCAGTAGTTTTAGTATATTCCAGAGTTGGATAATCACAAATAACATTCAATTTTAAAATATTTATGTATTTCTCCATAAGGAACCCCATATGCATAGTCACTCCCATTTTCCCTCAAACTGTTTCAGCTGTAGGCAACTACTAATCTATTTTTGTTCTCTTATAATTTGCCTATTTGAAACTCAAATAAATGGGACTAAATAACTGTGGTAATTTGTGACTGGCTACTTTTATTTAGCGTTCATTATTTTTTCTAGGTTCATTCATGTCATAGCATGTATTAGTATCTCTCTCTTTCTTATTGCTGAGTAATATTCCATGCATGGACATACCACATTTTGTTTACCCATTAAACAAGTAATGGACATTTGGACCATTTCCGCCATTTGGCTACTATGACTATTGTAGCTATGAACATATTTTACAAGCTTTTGTGTGAACATATGTTCCCATTTCTCTTCAATATATACATAGGAATAGAATTGCTGGGACATATGGTAACTCTGTTTAATCTTTTGAAAACAGCTAGATTGTTTTTCAAAACAGCTACATCACTTTACATTCCCATCGTCAGTATATGAGGATTCCATTTTCGCCACATCCTTGTGAGTACTTATTATTATTTGACTTTTTGATTGTAGTCATCCTAGTGGGAGTGAAATGGTACTTCATTTTGTTTTAGATTTACATTTCCCTGATAGTTAATGATATTCAGCATCTGTTCATGTGCTTATTGGCCATTTGAATATACTCTTAGGACAAATGTCTGTTCATGCCCTTACCATTTTTCATTGCATTATTTGTTTTTATGTATTTTGAGTTGTATTATTTAGGTATTATTGATACAGTCCTCTTATTAGATGTATGATTGCAAACATTTTTATTTCCAATGTTATGATTTGTCTTTGTACTTTCTTAATGATGTCTTTTGCAGGAAAAATAAATTTATTTTGATGAATTCCAGTTTACCTGTTTTTTTTTTTTTTTTTTTTTTTGCATGTAGTTTTGGTGTCATAGTCAAGATGGATATTCTTAATTCAAAATCACAAAGACTTACTCCTATATTCTCTTCTAAATGTTTTATAGTTTTAGTTCTTATATTTACGCCCAGATTCACTTTGAGTTAATACTAGTAAGTGGAGTAAGGAAGGGGTGCAACTTCATTCTTTCATGTGCAGATATATAATTTTCAAAGTATCGTTTACTGAAAAGATTTTTTTCTATTGAATAGCCACAGAATCCGTGTCAAAAATTTATTTTCTGTAAATGTGATAGTTTATTTCTAGATGTTCAATTCTATCCATTAAACTGTTTGTCTATCTTGATGCCAGTACCATACCTTTGTAGTCAATTTTGAAATTAAGAACTACGAGTCTTTCAACTTTGTGCTTCCTTTTCCAAATTATTTTGGCTATTTAGGGTATCTTGTAATTCCATATATATTTTAGAATGAAGTTAGCTTGTCCAGTCTGTGAAGAAGCCAGCTGAGATTTTGATGGGGATCACATTGAATCTCTAGATCTATTTATGGAATTTTGTTTTCTTAACAATATTAAATCTTTCAGAATGAAAGAACAAGGGTGTCCTACCATTTAGTTAGGTCTTCTTTAATTTTTTTCAACATTGTGTTGTGATTGTCACAGCATGAATTTTCACTTATTTTGTTAAATTTAATAATTCTTAAATTTTTTAAAACTTACTTTTGACGTTATTGAGAATGGGAATGCTGGTTTAATTTCATTTTTGGATTGTCCATTGCTGGTGTATAGATACAATTAATTTATTATCTTGATCTTATATTCTGTAACCTCACTGAATTTGCTTATTTTTAAATGGTATTTTAGTAGTTTCCTTATAATTTTCTATATATAAGATCATTTCATCTGCAAATAGAGATAGTTTTATTTTTTCTATCCACTATGGCTGCCTTTTATTTCATTTTCTGCCTAACTTATCTGGCTGAAACCTCCAGTACAATGTTAATGGAAATGTATCCTTGTTTTGTTATGATATTAGGAAAAAGCCTTCAGTCTTATGTCATTTAGAATAATTTTAGTTGTGGAAATTTCATAGGTCCCTTTATCAGGTCAAATAAGTTCCTTTGAATTCCTAGTTTATTGGATGTTTTAAATTATAAGGGGGTATAGAATTTGGCAAATCCTTCTTCTTCATCTATTAAGATAGTCATGAGCAGGCGCCTGGGTGGCTCAGTTGGTTAAGCGTCCGACTTCACCTCAGGTCATGATCCCCCAGTTCATGAGTTTCAGCCCTGCAGCGGGCTCTGTGCTGGTAGCTTAGAGCCTGGAGCCTGCTTCAGATTCTGTGTCTCCCTCTGACTCTGCCCCTCCCTGGCTTACACACACACTCTCTCTACTCTCTCTCAAAAATAAATAGACATTTAACAAGTTAAAAAAAAAAGATAATCATGTAGGTGTTGGCCTATATTCTAATGATATGTTGTAGCACATTGATTTTTCAAATGGTAAAATAACCTTGCATTCTTGGAACAAATAAGTTATGTCGCATGTTTCTTGTTTTAATTTGTTGTTGGGTTAGTTTGATAGTTCGTTGAGAATTTTTGTGTCTTTATTCATGATATTGATCTGCATTTTCTTATTTTGTGTATAACGATTTTTTTCCGGTTTGGTATCAGTATAATAGTGATCACATAGAATGAGTTGGGAAATGTTGCTCCATCCGTATGTTTGGCAAAGTTCACAAATGAAGCCTTTTGAGCCTAAGTTTTTCTTTGTGGGAAGATTTGAAATTTATGATCCGTTATCTTTTCCTGTCATAGGTCTATTTAGCTTTTCTCCTGAGTCAGTGGTGGTAGTCTTTCTAGCAATTTGTCCATTTCATCCAAAACAAAACCAACAATATAAATTAGTAAGTTATATAGAAATCAAATTGGTTGGCATGACGTTTTTCACTGTATTCTCTTATAATTGTTTTATTCCTGTAGATTGAGCATGATTTTCCTCCTGGATTCCTGATTTTAACAATTTATCTTTTTTTTCCTTGATCAATCTAGATAGTTGTGTCATTTTGTTGACTTTTACAAAATGTTAACTTTTACAAAGAATTAACTTTTGACTTTGTTGATTTTCAGGACTGTTTCTCATTACATCAATTTCATTAACATCTGCTATATTCTTTTAGTATGTATTTCTGCCTGCCATACTGTCCTCATCCAGATTTACATGTTAGTATGGTAGGCAGAATAATGGGCCCCCAAAGGTGTCTGCATCCTAAATCCTAGAACCTGTGAATTTGATAGATAACACAGAAAGAGGGAATTACTGTTACAGATGGAAACAAGACTATGAGTCAGCTCTAAGATATCTGGTTCCCCTCCAAAAAACCTGTGTGTAATTTTTCAGAGTCAATCATAGGTGATTACAAAGTTGACTCACAGCCAGTGCATTGCAGTTTCCAAAAAGAAATGCAATCAAGAACTCAGACCCCTCTGGATGACCATGTTGATTTTGTTTTTTTTGTCTTGTTTTTTTTTTTTTTTTTCATTCTTATCTCAGATGCCTGAATTCAAGGCTTCTCTTGAGGAAAGACTCCCTCAGGTACTTCTGACAAGGAGGAGGAGGAAACTATGGACGGACACTTTTTACAACTCTGACCCAATACTTTTTCACTCCTAGCCCTCCCTCCTTTCTCTTCTCTGGGCCTCGATGGCATAAAATTGCCGGAATCTTTTTGTTTGGGGGATTCCTTGGCCGCAGGACAACCCCCATATCTGTGCTAACCCACCTTAGTTTCCACAGGTATGCCATTCCATGGCGGGATATGGGAGGGAGAGAAGTCTGCAGTTTCTCCAGGTTTAGACCCTTGCTTCCACCATGATCAAAGGACATACTCTTTTATTTTAGCTCATTGGTTTTAATTGACAACTCTGACACCTGGCAGGTCACCTCTTCCTCCAGCTCAGCTGAGCTCTTGACAAGTTGACTTTAAGGTATGGAGATTAGGCTGGATTACCCAGGTGGACTCAATGTAACCACAAAAGGGTCTTAAAAATGGAAGAAGAAGGGTGCAGAGATCATAGAGAATATGGAGGAAGAGGAACCAGGAGCTAATGCGGGCAGTTTCTGGGGACTGCTGGACAATAGATCAGATTCTTTCCTAGGGCTTTCGGAAAGTAATGCAGCTGTGCTGACTCCTTAATCTTAACCCCGTGAGAGCTGTATCGGATTTCTGACCTACAAAAATGTAAGTTTAAAAACTTTGTGTTGTTAAGCAACTAAGTTTTGATAGGTTTTTTTTTTTTTTTACAGCAACAGAAAACTAATACATGAGATCTCTAAGCCATATATTCGATTCACTTCACTCGTATGCAAGAGAGTCATCTCTTCATGACTTTTCTGTTTTATACTCAGTTCATTTCATATTTTACGTGATGTTTTCCAAGGAGCCATGTGCCATAAATTCATATAGCCCAGGGTTTTCTACTTCTCCCACAAAAAATTCTAGGCAACAGATTGGTGGTGGGGGTGTGGGGATGTGCAAAATGAGTGAGGGGGATCAAGAGATACAAACTTCTGGATACAACATGATTTCTGGGATTGTAACATAGAATGTGGTGACTCTGGTTAATAATACCTTATTGAACATTTGGAAGTTAAGAAAATAGATCTTAAAAGTTCTTATCACAAGAAAAATAGTGTTACTATGTGATTAATGTTAACTAGAATTATTGTGGTGATAATTTTGTAATATATACGTACATCAAATATGTTACATACCTGAAAGCAATACAGTGTTATATGTCACTTTTATCTCATTTGAAAAAAAGAAATTCTAGGCAACAAGTGCATCCTATTGAGAAATCCCATCTGAAATTTCCTCTGCTTGTCAAATCTGTCATTAGTGCGTTTAAAAGGAAAGGAGACTGGATCAGCTGTCTTCATTCTTTCATTCAGGCTCTCTCTTTTCCATAACTAGGGACAATGTATTACAGCGTATTCTACTTAATCTTTTCCTTCTGGACCCCTGTTTTTTTACTTTGTAGGCTATGTCTGTAGATGTTTTTCTCTAAAGGATTTGAAAATTGAACTTTATAGTAACCCTCTAGCAAAGTATTGTACAAATTCTACTGCCTACCTGATTATAATCTTGACACAAGCAGCCAGGAGAGTGTTGGAATTCCCAGTATAGGTAGAATGGCTTAGAAAGAAAAAACAAACAAACAAACAAACAAACAAACAAAAAAGGTTTAGATAAAACAACTCCAGGATCTCTATTTAAGTTGACTACATCTGGTGATCAAATGGGCAAAGTATTTCCAATATACTGCAGGAAGTACAAAGTGATTTTGGCAAGCCTTGGACAGAGATAATACTCTGATGAAATACAGACATCTTTGTGGGAATATGAGTGGGATTACAATGTGTCACTTGAGAGATGTTATCTCAAAAAAGAAGGCGGTAAAGCAAAGTAAGGCTGACAGATTTCAGGACTTGTATTAATTTTGATGGCATATCTCAATTTTCATTCACTCCTAACCATAGGCAAGGGAACATAGGCATTATAATTTATAAAATATAGAAGTTCCCAAAGCTTTCCCCTCCCTTCTATCATCTATCTTAATGGTCACAGGCGTGGAAACACAAAGATGTATTAGGTCGAACAAAGATTTTAAAAAATCACTTAATGAATATTATGCTTTCCTTTGTGTAACGATAATTTTAAAAATAAATCACTGCCAAAAGAGGAAGTACTATGTGCCAAAACAATAAATGGCCATGAAGAAAACAAATTTTGTAGGGGTTAGGGGTGGCTTATAAGAAAGTATAATGGGTAAATGCACCCCGAAATGTTTTATAGGTTTGCAACACCATGGGGACATTTTATTTATTGAAGTTTGAACTGAGGAAACCAATCAGTAGTCCTTCAGAGTACACATACCAATGATAATATATACCATGTTTTAATTATTACTATTTACATCAAATTTGAATGCGACATTAATATGCAAGGCACACTTTTGTCTAGATATCATGAGTATCATTGGTTAGCCTTTTTTACTGAATTCAGACATTTTGGGACTTGCAGAATACTCTGAAACATATGTTTGAAATGCACAAAATGCTTTAGTCCTTAAATTTAAAACATATGTCCTTTTTTGCTGCCTTCTTCTGTAGTTCTAAAGACCAGTGGAGCTTAAGAAAGTTTTTAATGTGATTGCTGAATTTTCAAATCACAACTCTGTGTTTAGTAAACTTGTTTCCATTCTTGAAGCACTAGCTTCTGAAATAGTCGGTATTTATCTACAACACAAAAACTAGACATAAAAATACTCCTTCTCTAGAATTAGACAGGCGTGAGTTTGTGATGTACTGTATACATGGGCTCGATCACCCACCCACACCTTCTTGTGGAGAGACTATTTTCCTGCTCTCATCAGCAAGACTCTGAAATGTGGGAATTTGGCTGAAACTGATTTCCTGTTTCTTGCCAGCGCGTCTTAGAGAAAGCGCTGTCGGGAATGTGATGCTAACGAACAGACAGCTGTCCCCAGTCTTGAAGATTCATCTGGCATATTAGTTTAGAAACCATCTTAACATCAACTTAACCTTTAAAGAGCGTATTTAAAAATAAATTTCTTATAAGTTGTCTATTAAAAAATGTGATTATCTTCCCAGTAGAGGAAAAAAAAAAAAAGAGAACTGTGTTTCAAAATTCGCCCTATATAGAGTCCATGTCCTAAGAGAGAACTAGTTGTTTCAGTAGTTAGGTTATCTGCACCACTGGGCTTCAACTAATTAATTTTATTTTCTAATAATATACCTTAAGGAGGTCACATTATTAAACTTTGATTGAATGAAGTAGCAAGGCCCAAAAGCTTTGACAAGCAATAAAAATTACCTACTATTCATAGAATCTCAGAAAGTCAAATACATCATTGGAAATGGGAGGCAGATGTGCTGTGCCCAAAGCACGCCGAGCTTAAAGGTAGGGAAAAATATGTATGCCAATTGCTACCGTTTCAATTTAAGCAAGTTAGGTGATTTCCTTGTACCACACTCCTCTGTAAAATGGAGGTAATAAGAATACTTAGTTGTTAAAATATTTTTGAGAATTCAAAGAGATAATAAGTGTGACAAAAATAGAATCCACTCTCATCATTATGTGTATTTTAAATAAAAGGCTAAAATATTTCCTTTAATATTCTGTGACTTTGGGCATTACCTGGAAGGCTGTATCCCAACAAGGGAGAAATCTCATATTGAAATATAATTGTTGTGCCGAGAGGGTTCAGTAATGCTTGACAGGACACCCTATGAAGAGTTTTCCCTTTCTGTCATTATTTATTTTGCTCATAGACTCACTTGCTTTTCAAACATATTTATCCTTTCATACTCCCCTGCTTGAATGTAGAAACATTGCCCTAACACTCCCACTGAGCAGGAAGACTTCTGAATCCTAGAGTCTCTAGAATGTTTCTAACCCAATACAAGGGAGGGAGTATATCAAAAGTACCATCACTATGAGGATCTGCTACACAACTGGGAATATTCCTTGACAATAACTGAGCTCACTAAAGATCTGCTATTCTTGTCCTTATCTGTGGTGTATCTTAACCAAATCGAGAGATGCACCACATCTCACATGCTGTCTTCCTGCTACTGTTCTCTCATTTTGTCTACAGATATTGGCCAAACCACAGCCAAAAGCAATTCTTGTCTTAAATACTTGGTGCAAATGATGTTGGTTAACTGATAGTCTTAAAAGTTGCTCTGAAGTACAGCTTGGAAATTACAGAAATTAAATTAATAATTCCTTCCTTTTGGTGTCTTCATACTAAAAGTACTGATAGGAATGTTCTGAAATTAACTGAGATCCTGATACAAATTTAGTGTGCTAACTTTCCAGATATAGATAGTGGGGATTTAGCTGGACTGGCATGACTGACTAACAAGGAAGAAAAATGGGATTTCCTTTTATGTAGCAATGGGCTCCCAAGTAGGAGCAGAAGAGTAGCACATAGAAAGATCTAGAAAAGGCTAGGCCTTAAGCACTGCCATACCTCTGTATCACTTTCAGTACCTCCCTCTATGTATGTGTGTGTTTAAAGGAGATAGGATATTCTTAAGAGCTAACATGTACAAAAATAGTCTAAAGAATATTGAAACTGTAATTTATCCATTATAGAAATTGGTACTGTAGATTAGAATCAGAAATGGAGCTTTAATCTCCAGACACATAGTCTCTCCTGCAGACATCCTGAACCAGAGCTCCCAAAGATGAAGCCAATAAATATCTATCTTTAAAACATTCTACTGGTGTTCCTAATGTGAACCCGTAGTTAAGGATCAATCTGGAGCATTTGGTATCTGTTTTCCAGGTACCATGACCTTAAGAGAACTTTTTGGTCATCAGTAGGGAATGACATTGTGCTGAGCCAAGAGGAAGGGGTGAAGGGTATAGGGTTAGAAATTGGTCAACATCCTTAGGCCACAGTACTTTGTGAGATACAGACTTTGCATAGTCTGCAGAGTCAGTAAAATCCCAGGGAATCACTGAGAAAGCGGACTGCTGGGATTTTGTTTCATAATCAAAACATATGATAAAAAAATAAAACAATGGAAGTATTCTTTTTCCTACTCTCCAACCCATACCCTCACTCTATAGTCAATTAGGAAGTTAACAGTTTCTATATAAAAAAAAAAAAAAACTTAGAAAGGAAGAAAGAAAAGAGATTCAGTGCATATGTCCCCTTTTATTTAAAAAGGAAAGACTTATTGATCTGTTTCTTTATAAAGTAATGTATTTTTGATCTCATAAAATTAGCAAAATATAGACATCATTTAATACAATGATATGGTGTGATTATATCATTATGTGTCTTGGTGTATTAAAACATTCTCACATTGGTTGATTTTGATGTGATGCCCTACTTAAGAACTTGTGAGCTGGGAGTTAAATTTCTCTTAACTATGTACTATGATAGAAGTTAGCTTGTTTCCGAGATTTTGTTATTACACAACATACTGCAATAATTTCTCTTTACACTTGTTCTAGTGCATCTTAAAATATATTCCTGGAAGAGAGGTTTCATGGTCAAAGAGTATTTCTGTTTATTTCCACTTTTTAAATATTATCCATCCTTGGTCCAAAAATTATACCAGTTGAAACTCCCATCAAGAGAATGATAGTGCTTGTTTTCTCACACACTTATCAACAGTTTTTTTTTAATCATCTCTTTAACTATTTTCACAAGGATTTAGATTTTCTCTATTTCATCATCACTATTACCAGTTCTGTATTGAGCAGCACAGTGTTACCCCCAAATCCCATTTAATCACTCATTCACCCATTTGCTTACACAACAGGGATATCCTATGGGATCCATACAGCCATTAAAAGACATCAATTCCATTAAATTTGCTTCCTCCCCTATGAGTCATGCATGTATAATGGAAAATGCATATATTCTGGCTATTTGCCAATAGGAAAAAAATAACATCTTATCCAGTCTAATTGAAAATATGTTCATTTCGAAACTCATAAAATCTGCAGCTTGGATGAGAAGATTTTTGATTCATTGGGGATTTCAAATTTACAATTTAATTAAACTTAGGATATACTTCTGAGAGACTGAATTTTGGAGTGTAAAAAAGGAAATATGAACATGTAATTTCTTTATTATGTGAATAGCCTTCTATATAGATATTTCAGTAGCTGCCTTTGTAATCTATGTCTTTGTCTACATATAAAATAGGAGATTAAAAAATTGGTGGAGAATGTAAGAACCTTAAAGCATAAAATAGATTATTTTAGTTCTTCTCCCACCAATGGCTGCTTTTCTTTATAATGTCCCTGACTATGGTTATTGAATGGTAAAAGCTTGATGCAAAATATACCTTGAGGACAAACACTGATAGTTAGCAGTTTGAACTTGGGGCACAGTTAACTATCTCATCAATGACCTCGTTTAACAGTTAAGGCGGTGGTAGTCATAAACATCTTTTCTGATAATTGATGAGTTAATGATAACATCATTTTCGTATATTGTTGACAATGTGTTTTAATTGCTGCAGTTTAAATTGATAACTTGACACTTGATTCAATCATTTGCATATTCTGAGCGAAGGGAGAAGTTGCCCATTTTCTCATGGAATCATTTCAGATTAGAGCACTGTTCAGTTTAGAGGGTCACTCAGTTACTAGTAGTTGAGATACCTGTCTGAGACTATTTTAAAATAGTAGCATAAAAGCAGCTTTATCCACTCTGTTTTTTCTAAGTACAGAATTCTGAAAAAATTGACTTCACAAACAGGAAACGTACACATTATTTGATCTTTAATTATCTATGATATGTGGATGCGTAGGTGGTAACTAGATGTATGAATGGAGGTCTGAAATGACTGATGTCAAACTTTTAGAAAACTTCCAACTGAGAAGTGGAAATAAGGTAGAAGAAATAAATTAGGACGTCAGTCTAAGATAAAGTTATTTGTGTGATTGTCACAGCACATGCATTTCATAAACTTAGTCTTCTTGTTTTCCTATCTTTCAAGTAAGATGATCACAAATAGAATATTAAGGAACAATTCTGTACCATTCCATAGCCTAACCTCCTAACCCATTGTTAGAATTTGGGTAACTGTGTGAGGACTACATTGATCCTCTTGATTCTGTTCTCCCAAGGCAAGACATTCATTTAAACAACAACAAGAACAAATTTTCTTCCCCGGGAATTCACATAAATTAAATATAGATATATAATATGTCTGATTGATATAAGAAAGACTGTGAACAAATGGATACAATTTAAAAAATTATGGATGAATTTGTATAGTCCATCAGACCACAAGCCTAATTCAGAGGGGTATGGGCAGATATATCTTTTAGGGTTTGATCATTTTACATAAGAAATATCTTAATTTCCCATCATAGTGAAGCTTTATTCTTGCTGTGTGGTTAAAAAAAATTAAGCTTTAGAATATGTTTTAAGCATCATTATTTTAAAAATCAGATTTAGATATATATTTTCATATATAGTTTATACAGATGTGTACATATATAGAGATAAATGGTATACAGATAAATTTAAATTTAAATTAACTTTTGACACCCTAAAGCATTAAATGAAATCATAAAGTTAAAATCATATGGAAAGACTTTTTTGTGTGTGTTAATTCATGACAGATAAAATGAGGACATATGTTGCATTTCTGGTTTTAATAGTGTAGCTACTTTTAATTAATATTGTATCTTCAGGATTTTTTCCTGCCAGGTCAGTTCTTGCAGAGTTAGAATGGATGGGAACAATTTTCATTGTCTACATACATTCTGTTTTGTTGTTCCATGCAGATAGAGTTATACTAAAATTCCATAGGAAATGTGTTCTGAAAATCTTTCAATCAATTAAACAAAAAATAGGAAATTAACCTAACAATATCCTGTATTGATTTGGTACATTTAAACTAAATCCTTGAAAGCCTATCCATCTCTCTGAAGAACATTATCCTGTATACCAAGATTGTATCATCTAATATAAAAATGAGCTAGGCTAACACAAATATATATTTAATTTTACATTCAGAATTACCACTGCAGGGTGTTAAACTGTTATTACTGTAACAAAAGTGTTCCAATAATGAATTAAACAGTTTAATGTTTTCTGCAGTGCATTAAAACAATTCACTGTAGAACTTAATGTTTAGAAATACTAAAAAATACTGAAAATGTGCAACCATCTCACAACTATGAACTAACCCACTGTAAACATGCTATTTGGAATTAACAGCATGTTTATACATGAGTTGAAGAGTTGAATGGCAACAGCAGGATGATTTTAACTTTAAGATGAGAAATCAGAGAAAGGTTTACTTTACTGATAAGTATTTCCATACAGCTATATTCCCAACTGTGCAAATAGTAAAGCTAAAAAATAAGCAACTGTGTCAAAGATATATTGAGTTGTTCACATATTTGATATAAAATTACATCTTTAGGCCCCTAGGAATATCTAAACAAATAAGAGATAAGACAAGTACCAAAGAAAAGGAAAAAGAAAAGCAGGATAAAAAGTGAATTATGTAAACATACAGATGTGAGTGGGGGACATCTGGGAATACTATTAGGTATAACATAAGTTGCAAAATCACAGGTTGGATTTGGGAATGTGGAGAGAGAAGAAACAAGAAAATATAGATCAAGGGGCGCTTGGGTGTCTCAGTTGGTTAAGCATCCGACTTCAGCTCAGGTCATCATCTCGTGGTTCATGAGTTCGAGCCCTGTATCAGGCTCTGTGCCAACAGCTGGGAGCCTGGAGCCTGCTTCAGATTCTGTGTCTCCCTCTCTCTCTGCCCCTCCCCTGCTCACACACTCTCTCTCTCTCTCTAAAAAAATAAATAAACATTAAAAAATGAAAAAAAAATACAGATCAAGGCTAGTCAATGAATGATATCATAATTAAATATTTTTATTTATTATTTTCAAATTGGAAGTGTTAAACTAAGCGATGGTAAATCCACAGGCTAGAGGAGTGCAAGAGGCAATATGATCATAAAACTCCAGGGAAGAAAATGTAATGAGATCTTAATGAGAGAGGATGGCCATGGACATAAAGAACAGTTAGCCTTTTACAACATTTGGGGAGATAGAATTTTAAAAAGAAAAGATAGTTAAATGTGAGGATTAATGGAGATACAAATATGTCCAATAACTGTCAAGAGCCTAACTAGGAATATGGGACTTGGCATTTGCTTTTGAAGTGTTTCAAAAGCATAGGGTAAATGCACACTTTAAATAACAGTTACCAAAAGAAATCACCTATGAAAAATGAGTGAATGAGACATATCACTTAATAAAACCTGATACTTGGTTTGCTCCCCACTATTAAGGAACCAATCAAAGGGTGTAGTCTGCAGTGTGGCTCTGTACCAGTCCTTCGGTCTGAAGCCTTTTCATGTGCACAGAGTCTAGCATGAATGGACGGCCTTGAAAACAACCAATAAGATGTTTCTACTAGATACTAGTTTTATTGCTTTCAATTATCAGAGAAACACACCAAATTACTTTTATTTTCGTAAACTTGAGAGAGATGTTTGTATCCATATAAATTAAAAGTTTGTTCCACTTAAACTTTTAATTGATAAAGACTATTTCCGTCCTTAGCTAAAATTAGGTAATTAATCTTATGCCCATGATTCTAGCATACATGTTATGATATTGCCATATTGTCAGTATTATTTAGAAATTGAACTATGGAGTAATAGCTACTTTTGACTGCAACTGTTTGGTTTAGTTATACTCGAACTGCTACTTCTATACCTATCACCTCCAGAAATTTCACAAAAGCACGTGACTGTTTAGGGCAAGGGAACACTGAGAAAAAGAAAAGTGACTGACCTAAAGGAAGGGTCCTTGATTCACAGAGGAATGATGTCTTGGGGTTTATGAATTTACTAGGTTTTTTTTAGAACCAGAATACTTAGAGCTTTGGACCCTTAATGAACTCTGATCCTGACAAACTTTAACTTTTCTAATGATGATACTGAACTTTAGTTGTCTTATTTAACGAGGCTAATGCTAATGCAGTCGATTCTAAGACAAAACCAAACAAAAACATTTTATATTGCCTGAACTTTGATTCACCTGTAACTGGTATTGAAGGTGGAGACAGTGGAGAGATGATGACTTGTCAACCTATAGTTAAATTTTTTGTGGACTTGGTTTGTTTTGAGTTCTTTGAAAGGTGTAACTGTACTAGCACAAAGTATGGTACCTCTAAAGGACTCAGGTGTATCACTTCCAAATCGCTATTTTGCATACACATTTAAGCAAGAACAGATAGTCCAGTAAGTATTGCTGATATCAGGATGAACGGGAAATCCTATTTTGGAAAAATGGAGAATGTAAAGAAAGTTGAACGGTTCTCATGAATTGGTGCTTTTCTGTAGCAACAACAAAATTGTTTTCTGGTGAATATACGATCATTTTAATCCAGATGGTTTTATCCTCACTTGTAATTTTTAGAGCTTTTAGAAAATTTCCCTTGGGTTCTGTTACGTACTTCTACAATACTTGGTAACATGTGTCACCACATCACTTTTATTTATGACTGTGAATTTTCCCCATTACAACTAGTTCCTATTAGTGAAAAAAGAAAAATGAGTAAAGGTGATGGTGATAAAACCATGAAGACGTTTATTTTGTGTAACTCCAATGTGGGGAAGGGTTGCACATAAATACATCTTGTCAGGAGCAGAAATATATTTTTGTTCAATTTTGAAGCAATAGATTTTTTTGATCAAAGTGGCAGGCGTGTCTAAATATGTTCTAGGGAGCTGTCAGTAGTGATATAGTTTGAGAGAAAGAACTGTAAATAAAGTGATAATTGCTTTCAAAGATTTGTAGACATTTATGTTCTTTTGGTAGTAGTTTACTGATGAAACACTTTAAAATGTAGAGGATATTGATATTCTGCATTCATTGAAAATAATTCTAAATAACAATAACGACAACAATAACAACAAATGGACAGTGGTCAACATAGCCTGGGAGGGAGTCAAGATTTGAAAAACATTTAAAAAAAATCTGAAACCACGACGACTTGGATTCATAGAGCTTACTTATGAACTGACTATATAAAGTTTTAAGATACTGAGGAACTTCTAGAGCAGTGGATATAAATTGGCTTTCACTTTCATTTCAATAAATATTTGCAGTACTTTTGAACATCATTAGTTAGAGCATTGGCTACATATGTTAACCTGATGCATTTAACAAAATTAATTCTGTCCTCTGAAATGCCAGAAATGCTTGGGGAATATTTAAATCCAAGTGTGTGTGTGTGTGTGTGTGTGTGTGTGAGAGAGAGAGAGAGAGAGAGAGAAACAATCAGTGTAATAAAAAATATTGGAAACAAGAGGTAGATAGAAACACTACAAAGGGATTTATAAACATTGAATTTTACCCAAAGACTGCAGTGGCATCAGGACAGCAGATGGCAAAGTGCTAACAGCGCAGGAAGACATCCAAAACCACTGGAAAGTATAATTCAAGAAGCTATATGAGGTACCAAGGGACCATATAGACGGTAGCAAGTGTGAGGCAATCATCTGCACAGCCGTAAAATAATCTTCACCTTTCCTGGCAGAGAAGGAAACTGCAGTAAACAAGCTCAAACTGGGAAAGGCGCACGGTGCAGTGTTACAGATGAACTCGTAAACGAGGTGGCGACTGTGCACTTAGTGTCCTTCATAAAACCTGTCAGTAGGCAAATGGGAAACCAGGGACTGACCCAGCACCAGTACAAATCAATCTACATAGCACTTTCCCCTGAAAGAGAGAAGAGCGACTGAACATCATTCCCTCATGGATACGTCAGGCTGCCACATGTTGGCAACTACCTACGATGAAAGGCAACCTGAGGGTCAGAGAAGAATAAATTGAGAAAGAGGGACAGAGAGAATATTTGTTTTATCTGATGAGATGACCCAATCAGATTTCTGCTTGGATTTCATGCTAATTGAAAGGGTTTATAATGATTTATAAAGACAACTTGATTGTCATAGTGTGGGTAATCGTATCTCCAGATGCTGAATACACTGAATATAGATCTAACAGTGATCTAGTATATATGTAGGATAAATACCTTATAGTATTATGAAACTGATTAATATCTGAAGCCCCAGCCTTTAAAAAAAGAAAAAAAAATAGAATTGTTTGAAGGACTTTTGAAATGATCCAGACATCTCATTTTTGGTTTTGTTGGTTAAAAATGAAATTCTACTATGACCTTTTCCCCATGCCCCAGAACTCCATATTTTTATATGGAGTATTTCAATAATTGCAGCAAAGGAGAATGCATCTTGAGGATCTGTGAGACAACTCATTAAGAAGGTATTAGATCCATCCAGGTTGTTGGAAATGGCAAGATTTCATTCTTTTCATTACTGAGTAGTATTCCATTGTATATATATGAACATAGGTGAAGGGAAGGAAAAATAAGATAAAAACAGAGAGGGAAGCAAACCATAAGAGACTCTTAAATACAGAGAACAAACTGAGGGTTATTGGAGGGGAGGTGGATGGGGGGATGGGTTAAATGCGTGATGGGCACTAAGGTGGGCACTTTTAGGGATGAGCACTGAGTGTCAGATATAAGAGACGAATCATTGGGTTTTACTCCTGAAGCCAAGACTACGCTGCATGTTAACTAACTTGAATGTAAATAAATTAAAAAAAAAAAAAGTACTAGAAAAGACTTGTAGGATTGGGGCTTTTGTTAGTGACTTCAGGGAAGGTTTAAGGAAGCTAGACTTTGTTCTGGAGGGAGGGATGGTTCTTAGATTGGATATCTTAATAGAGCTTATCTGAAGTGAAGTTTATCCCTAGGCTAAAGCTGTAATTGAGAAAAAAGTAGCAGTCATGTTAGCAGAAGAGGGGGTGTTTTGGTCATTTCTGTGGCTTAGACAATGATTGTATCTCTGGTTTATGTTCAGACAGGATTATGTAGTGGTCTTGTCTATTTTTTTCATTCAGTGTTTTTTGTTTGTTTAGTTTATTTATTTATTTTGAGAGAGAGAGCGCACACATGCAAGAGAGCTTGGGGGAGGGACAGAGAGGAAAGGGAGAATTCCAAGCAGGCTCTACACTGTCAACACAGAGCCTGTCTTGATGCAGGGCTCCATCTCCTGAGCCACAAGATCATGACCCGAACCAGAATTTCTGAGGATCAGACACCTAACTGACTAAGTCACCCCAGTGTCCCGGTGGTCTTGGTTTAATCTTAATCCATCATGGTCACACATTAGCCTTGTCTGATGTGAAATTATTTATGTTCATGGGGAGAATACCACGGCCTACCTGGGAATGGCCAGCAGCAATATTTAGCTAACCTTGCCAGGCCAGCCCCTGGTGACCAGAGGTGCACTTCTCTTTCTCCGTGTTTTATGGTAAATGCAACTAAGTGCAAATGAGTGGTTGTATTTTCCAAATATCACCTAATATAATGATACTGTATTCTGTATCATTGACCACAGTCCAATCCATTGCATTCCAGATCTGACTTTCCTCTGCTTACTTGCAATGCCAGTGAACATGTTGCATATTCAATAAGTGTAATGTGTACTTAAAAATGTACTCCCTCTACTCACTGAAATACAGAGGGAATTATATTGCCTCTCAGAAACCTCCTCATTCAGTGTTTATTTTATTATATTTCTGAGCTAAATACATAGGAGATATAGTCTACTTCTTGCCACCTTTTTCTTACATATTCACATTGTTACCAAATCTTGCAGATTCTAGAAAGAAAAAAGGTTTTGCAAAGAAAAACCCCTTGAATGTATGCTAAACTCTCCACTTGAACTCTTGCCCAGGTCGGCTTTGAACTACTTCTAGTATTTCCCTATCCCTAGCACCTTCATTTCATATAGGCAACTCTCCTCTTATTTGACTCCTTTTCAAAAGCATTTGCACTCTTCCTTACCCATTACTGCCTAAAAGTTACGTTCCACTTGTTGCCAAAGATTTTCTTTTGCTATTCCTTTTACCTTAGTAGTTAGTGTTCTTGTTCTTTTAACCCTCGGTCAGTTTTTATTTATTTTTTTAAGTTCTTTTTTTTTTTTAAGTTTTACTTATTTTTGAGAGAGACAGAGACAGCTCTAGCAGGGACGGGCAGAGGGAAAGGAAGAGAGAGAATCCCAAGCAGGCTCTACGCTGTCAGCACAGACCTAGAGGCCAGGCTTGAACTCACAAACCAGGAGATCATGACCTGAGTCAAAATCAAGAGGCAGATGTTTAACCAACTGAGTCAACGAGCTGCTCCTCATTGTTTACATATTAGAGTTCCATGGGTTCTATCCTCAGCCTGCCAGTTGTCAGGTTGCTTCCCACTCCACCTGCTCACTGTCCTCTGTCCTTCCCTTTCCCACTGGGTTGAACTGGTTCTGTAGTCAGCATTTTCCAGGCTCCCTGACAGTAGCACCCTCCCTCTACTCTCTGCAGGTCCAGTCAGGCACCTCTATTTCCATGGCCCTAATACCACCTGCTCACCTGTAACCCTCAGCCTTTTAGAACTAGCAATGGGAAGAGCCTCCAACTCGAGATTCTTCTAGTGGCTCAACATTTCCTATTGATATTACATCCCTACCTATTATCATAACATAAAACAGTCTTCAAAATCCCAGTTCATGGGATTTAGATAATATGAGGCTGTTAACATTCTGAGAAATGCAGAAATATTGGTTCTTTTCCCTCCCACTTCTTAGATTTGCATCTTATTATATATATGCATCTTTAACGCTCTTTGTTCAAACTTCAATAAATATATAGATAAAAATCAACATTTCTAACTACAGTAAAACCTTGGATTGCAAGTAACTTGTTCTACAAGTGTTGCACAAGTTGAGTAAACATTGCTAATAAATTTTAACTTGATAAACGAACGATGTCTTGCAATACAAGTAGTACCTGACACTGAATGTCACATCATAACAACTGAGCCAATGGTTCTTGAAATTTGCTTTGACATACAAGTGCTTTGGATTACAAGCATATTTCTGGAATGGAATATGTTCGCAAACCAAGGTTTTACCGTACTCCCTCTATATCTTCACCTTCCTGCTCCAGTGACCCTTCAAATGCACTGTTTTAAATGCATATTTCTTCTTCAGACTCTCTCTTCCCACCTTTGCTATCTCTCTAACACCACCGCCTGATTGAACTGGAACCTATGGGTCCTTCGAAGTCCTCTCTTTCCCTCCCACTGCAATCAGATTCCATTGGCATCCCTAAAAACTTGTTAACTTTTGTTACATTGTTTCTATTAAATAAAGTTACAAAAGAATGTTTTATATATATATGAAAAATGATCGACACCACTGTACTGAATCTGAAAAAAAACCTTGTATATTGAGTCTCCCTCCCTAATTCCATTCTATTTCCCCTCAGAAATAGCCACTCTCCTGATATTTGTATTTATCTATTGCAGAAGTCTGATGTTTTTTTTTCAATTTATTATATTTTGTATTTGTACCTGTTTTTTAAATAGCTTAGTCATTTTTATAGTCCTTTAATTTTTTCTTACATTATCAATTTGTTTAAATTTTATTGGATATATTTATATTTCATTAGTGATAATTCCAGTATTTTAAACATTTGCAAGTTCTGTTCTTTATTGCATATGGGATCATTTTATGTGTCGTTTTATGTGCCTATATTTTCTATATTTCTTACTAGTAAGAATGCTTTGAGGCCTGCTTTAAAGTTTGCTTTTTCTGGAAAGGATCTGTATTTACCTCTATCACACGCCTCTGTGTGCACTTCTAGGAAGGAATCATTTTAACTATACATTTGGCTTGAGGTTTTTTATATCATGAAGTGCCATGATTTCGGACAGCAAACCTGTGTAAGGCTAGCTCTGGGTACTAGGGAGACTTTTTTCTATTTTTGTAATCCTCCCTGTAGAGGTGGTTGGGGATGGATTTATATATAATTTATCTTTGTTTGCTATGCTCAAGTTCATATATTTGGTGGTTCTAAAACTAAGCATGTCTCCTATTAGATTTCCACCCTTGGGTGGTTTTTGTACCTTTCCTGAACTTTTTCCTTTGTTCTCCTTGATTTTCAAAAAGAATAAGATCATAAAGTGCTTAAATACAATCTTCTTGTCAAATGCTTTGAAATCAATGATCTGCGTATCTCTTCAGGTTCCCTCTTTTACATACTTTTTGCACTCTTAGATTCCACTTAAACACAGACACCCAGATTTTACATATATATATATATATATATATATATATATATATATATATATATGTGTGTGTGTGTATATATACATATATATGTATATATATAATAGTATAATAATAGTATAATAATATATAATATATAATCATAATATAATTATATATATATATAATTTTATTCAAAATGTTTTTTAATGTTTATTTATTTATTTTGAGAGAGAAAGAGATAGAGCATGCTCATGTCAGTGGGGTAGGGGCAAGGAGAGAGAGAGAGAGGAGAGAGAGAATCCCAAGCAGACTCTACACTCAACACTGAGCCAGACAAGGGGCTCAATCCCACTACTTCAAGATCACTACCTTAGCCAATATCAAGAGCTGGGTGTTCAACTGAGCCACCCAGGTTCCCTTAAATCTTTTCACTAAAAATTTCTTTTTAATATGAGCATCAATCAATTTAAAAATAGTTTCATGTCCCTAATATATTTTACTTTTTTAGTGTTTATTCTTGAGAGAGAGAGAGAGAGCATGAGCAGGGGAGGGACAGAGAGAGAGTGTGAGAGAGAGAGAGTGTGAGAGAGAGAGAGTGTGAGAGAGAGAGAGTGTGAGAGAGAGAGTGTGAGAGAGAGAGAGAGTGTGAGAGAGAGAGTGTGAGAGAGAGAGTGTGAGAGAGAGAGTGTGAGAGAGAGCGAGTGTGAGAGAGAGAGCGAGTGTGAGAGAGAGAGCGAGTGTGAGAGAGAGAGCGAGTGTGAGAGTGAGAGAAAGAAAGAGAGAGAGAGAATCTGAAGCAGGCTTCAGGCTCTGAGCTGTCAGCACAGAGCCAGAGGTGGGGATTGAACTCGTGAACCGCGAGATCATGACCTGAGCTAAAGCTGGACGCTTAACCAACTGAGCCTCCCAGGTGCCCCTCCCTAATACATTTTAAATATCTTCTGTTTTCTGTTTAATTCTGGACCTAATTATTCATCTGGAGTATTGAAATATAAATACTTTTTTCATGGTGATGACACAGTGATCTTTTTGTATTCTGGTTATTTTTCCAGTGTTTGCAATCTTAGTCATAATTATGTTTTGGAATCTAGCATAGTGTCTGTTACATAAACACCAAATGATACTGAATAAGTTTAGTGAAGGTTTGACTGAGTCACCAGTTTTAAGTCACTCTGTGGTTTCTTTTTCCTTTGTAAAGAGATCTCAAATCCCTTATCCTTATACACAAAGCCCTTCCTAATTTAGCCTGCACCTGCCTAACTAGTCTCAGCAAGCAGCAGTCCTGTCCTCACTCTACTATTCCTTTAGTTTCCTCATCTGTAATTGAGACCTGTAAAAACACAACAGTTTGTCACAGAGTTTGGGTGGGAAGGAATATAAAAACTTTTGCACAAGTGTGATTGTTTGATTTTTTTTTATTTTTATTTTTTATATATATGAAATTTATTGACAAATTGGTTTCCATACAACACCCAGTGCTCATCCCAAAAGGTGCCCTCCTCAATACCCATCACCCACCCTCCCCTCCCTCCCACCCCCCATCAACCCTCAGTTTGTTCTCAGTTTTTAAGAGTCTCTTATGCTTTGGCTCTCTCCCACTCTAACCTCTTTTTTTTTTTTTTCCTTCCCCTCCCCCATGGGTTCCTGTTAAGTTTCTCAGGATCCACATAAGAGTGAAACCATGTGGTATCTGTCTTTCTCTGTATGGCTTATTTCACTTAGCATGACACTCTCCAGTTCCATCCACGTTGCTACAAAAGGCCATATTTCATTTTTTCTCATTGCCACATAGTACTCCATTGTGTATATATACCACAATCTTTTTTTTTTTATATATGAAATTTATTGACAAATTGGTTTCCATTCAACACCCAGTGCTCATCCCAAAAGGTGCCCTACTCAATACCCATCACCCACCCTCCCCTCCCTCCCACCCCCCATCAACCCTCAGTTTGTTCTCAGTTTTTAACAGTCTCTTATGCTTTGGCTCTCTCCCACTCTAACGTTCTTTTTTTTTTTTTTTTTTTTTCCTTCCCCTCCCCCATGGGTTCCTGTTAAGTTTCTCAGGATCCACATAAGAGTGAAACCATATGGTATCTGTCTTTCTCTGTATGGCTTATTTCACTTAGCATCACACTCTCCAGTTCCATCCACGTTGCTACAAAAGGCCATATTTCATTTTTTCTCATTGCCACGTAGTATTCCATTGTGTATATAAACCACAATTTCTTTATCCATTCATCAGTTGATGGACCTTTAGGCTCTTTCCAAAATTTGGCTATTGTTGAGAGTGCTGCTATGAACATTGGGGTACAAGTGCCCCTATGCATCAGTACTCCTGTATCCCTTGGGTAAATTCCTAGCAGTGCTATTGCTGGGTCATAGGGTAGGTCTATTTTTAATTTTCTGAGGAACCTCCACACTGCTTTCCAGAGCGGCTGCACCAATTTGCATTCCCACCAACAGTGCAAGAGGGTTCCCGTTTCTCCACATCCTCTCCAGCATCTATAGTCTCCTGATTTGTTCATTTTGGCCACTCTGACTGGAGTGAGGTGATACCTGAGTGTGGTTTTAATTTGTATTTCCCTGATAAGGAGCGACGCTGAACATCTTTTCATGTGCCTGTTGGCCATCTGGATGTCTTCTTTAGAGAAGTGTCTATTCATGTTTTCTGCCCATTTCTTCACTGGGTTATTTGTTTTTCGGGTGTGGAGTTTGGTGAGCTCCTTATAGATTTTAGATACTAGCCCTTTGTCCGATATGTCATTTGCAAATATCTTTTCCCATTCCGTTGGTTGCCTTTTAGTTTTGTTGGTTGTTTCCTTTGCTGTGCAGAAGCTTTTTATCTTCATAAGGTCCCAGTAATTCACTTTTGCTTTTAATTCCCTTGCCATTGGGGATGTGTCGAGGAAGAGATTGCTACGGCTGAGGTCAGAGAGGTCTTTTCCTGCTTTCTCCTCTAAGGTTTTGATGGTTTCCTGTCTCACATTTAGGTCCTTTATCCATTTTGAGTTTATTTTTGTAAATGGTGTGAGAAAGTGGTCTAGTTTCAACCTTCTGCATGTTGCCGTCCAGTTCTCCCAGCACCATTTGTTAAAGAGGCTGTCTTTTTTCCATTGGATGTTCTTTCCTGCTTTGTCAAAGATGAGTTGGCCATACGTTTGTGGGTCCAGTTCTGGGGTTTCTATTCTATTCCATTGGTCTGTGTGTCTGTTTTTGTGCCAATACCATGCTGTCTTGATGATGACAGCTTTGTAGTAGAGGCTAAAGTCTGGGATTGTGATGCCTCCTGCTTTGGTCTTCTTCTTCAAAATTCCTTTGGCTATTCGGGGCCTTTTGTGGTTCCATATGAATTTTAGGATTGCTTGTTCTAGTTTCGAGAAGAATGCTGGTGCAATTTTGATTGGGATTGCATTGAATGTGTAGATAGCTTTGGGTAGTATTGACATTTTGACAATATTTATTTTTCCAATCCATGAGCAGGGAATGTCTTTCCATTTCTTTAAATCTTCTTCAATTACCTTCATAAGCTTTCTATAGTTTTCAGCATACAGATCCTTTACATCTTTGGTTAGATTTATTCCTAGGTATTTTATGCTTCTTGGTGCAATTGTGAATGGGATCATTTTCTTTATTTGTCTTTCTGTTGCTTCATTGTTAGTGTATAAGAATGCAACTGATTTCTGTACATTGATTTTGTATCCTGCAACTTTGCTGAATTCATGTATCAGTTCTAGCAGACTTTTGGTGGAGTCTATCGGATTTTCCATGTATAATATCATGTCATCTGCAAAAAGCGAAAGCTTGACTTCATCTTTGCCAATTTTGATGCCTTTGATTTCCTTTTGTTGTCTGATTGCTGATGCTAGAACTTCCAGCACTATGTTAAACAACAACGGTGAGAGTCGGCATCCCTGTTGTGTTCCTGATCTCAGGGAAAAAGCTCTCAGTTTTTCCCCGTTGAGGATGATGTTAGCTGTGGGCTTTTCATAAATGGCTTTTATGATGTTAAAGTATGTTCCTTCTATCCCGACTTTCTCAAGGGTTTTTATTAAGAAAGGGTGCTGGATTTTGTCAAAGGCCTTTTCTGCATCGATTGACAGGATCATATGGTTCTTCTCTTTTTTTTTGTTAATGTGATGTATCACGTTGATTGATTTGCGAATGTTGAACCAGCCCTGCATCCCAGGAATGAATCCCACTTGATCATGGTGAATAATTCTTTTTATATGCTGTTGAATTCGATTTGCTAGTATCTTATTGAGAATTTTTGCATCCATATTCATCAGGGATATTGGCCTGTAGTTCTCTTTTTTTACTGGGTCTCTGTCTGGTTTAGGAATCAAAGTAATACTGGCTTCATAGAATGAGTCTGGAAGTTTTCCTTCCCTTTCTATTTCTTGGAATAGCTTGAGAAGGATAGGTATTATCTCTGCTTTAAACGTCTGGTAGAACTCCCCTGGGAAGCCTTCTGGTCCTGGACTCTTATTTGTTGGGAGATTTTTGATAACCGATTCAATTTCTTCGCTGGTTATGGGTCTGTTCAAGCTTTCTATTTCCTCCTGATTGAGTTTTGGAAGAGTGTGGGTGTTCAGGAATGTGTCCATTTCTTCCAGGTTGTCCAATTTGTTGGCATATAATTTTTCATAGTATTCCCTGATAATTGTTTGTATCTCTGAGGGATTGGTTGTAATAATTCCATTTTCATTCATGATTTTATCTATTTGGGTCATCTCCCTTTTCTTTTTGAGAAGCCTGGCTAGAGGTTTGTCAATTTTGTTTATTTTTTCAAAAAACCAACTCTTGGTTTCATTGATCTGCTCTACAGTTTTTTTAGATTCTATATTGTTTATTTCTGCTCTGATCTTTATTATTTCTCTTCTTCTGCTGGGTTTGGGGTGTCTTTGCTGTTCTGCTTCTATTTCCTTTAGGTGTGCTGTTAGATTTTGTATTTGGGATTTTTCTTGTTTCTTGAGATAGGCCTGGATTGCAATGTATTTTCCTCTCAGGACTGCCTTCGCTGCGTCCCAAAGCGTTCGGATTGTTGTATTTTCATTTTCGTTTGTTTCCATATATTTTTTGATTTCTTCTCTAATTGCCTGATTGACCCACTCATTCGTTAGTAGGGTGTTCTTTAACCTCCACGCTTTTGGAGGTTTTCCAGACTTTTTCCTGTGGTTGATTTCAAGCTTCATAGCATTGTGGTCTGAAAGTATGCATGGTATAATTTCAATTCTTGTAAACTTATGAAGGGCTGTTTTGTGACCCAGTATATGATCTATCTTGGAGAATGTTCCATGTGCACTCGAGAAGAAAGTATATTCTGTTGCTTTGGGATGCAGAGTTCTAAATATATCTGTCAAGTCCATCTGATCCAATGTCTCATTCAGGGCCCTTGTTTCTTTATTGACCGTGTGTCTAGATGATCTATCCATTTCTGTAAGTGGGGTGTTAAAGTCCCCAGCAATTACCACATTCTTATCAATAAGGTTGCTTCTGTTTATGAGTAATTGTTTTATATATTTGGGGGCTCCGGTATTCGGCGCATAGACATTTATAATTGTTAGCTCTTCCTGATGGATAGACCCTGTAACTATTATATAATGTCCTTCTTCATCTCTTGTTACAGCCTTTAATTTAAAGTCTAGTTTGTCTGATATAAGTATGGCTACTCCAGCTTTCTTTTGGCTTCCAGTAGCATGATAAATAGTTCTCCATCCCCTCACTCTGAATCTAAAGGTGTCCTCAGGTCTAAAATGAGTCTCTTGTAGACAGCAAACAGATGGGTCTTGTTTTTTTATCCATTCTGATACCCTATGTCTTTTGGTTGGCGCATTTAATCCATTTACATTCAGTGTTATTATAGAAAGATACGGGTTTAGAGTCATTGTGATGTCTGTATGTTTTATGCTTGTAGTGATGTCTCTGGTACTTTGTCTCACAGGGTCCCCCTTAGGATCTCTTGTAGGGCTGGTTTAGTGGTGACAAATGCCTTCAGTTTTTGTTTGTTTGGGAAGACCTTTATCTCTCCTTCTATTCTAAATGACAGACTTGCTGGATAAAGGATTCTCGGCTGCATATTTTTGCTGTCTAGCACCCTGAAAATCTCGTGCCAATTCTTTCTGGCCTGCCAAGTTTCAAAAGAGAGATCAGTCACGAGTCTTATAGGTCTCCCTTTATATGTGAGGGCACGTTTACCCCTTGCTGCTTTCAGAATTTTCTCTTTATCCTTGTATTTTGCCAGTTTCACTATGATATGTCGTGCAGAAGATCGATTCAAGTTACATCTGAAGGGAGTTCTCTGTGCCTCTTGGATTTCAATGCCTTTTTCCTTCCCCAGTTCAGGGAAGTTCTCAGCTATTATTTCTTCAAGTACCCCTTCAGCACCTTTCCCTCTCTCTTCCTCCTCTGGGATACCAATTATGCGTATATTATTTCTTTTTAGTGTATCACTTAGTTCTCTAATTTTCCCCTCATACTCCTGGATTTTTTTATCTCTCTTTTTCTCAGCTTCCTCTTTTTCCATAACTTTATCTTCTAGTTCACCTATTCTCTCCTCTGCCTCTTCCATCCGAGCCGTGGTGGTTTGCATTTTGTTTTGCATTTCCTTTAAAGTGTTTTTCAGCTCCTTGTGACTGTTCCTTAGTCCCTTGATCTCTGTAGCAAGAGATTCTCTGCTGTCCTGTATGCTGTTTTCCAGCCCAGCGATTAATTTTATGACTATTATTCTAAATTCACTTTCTGTTATATTATTTAAATCCTTTTTGATCAGCTCATTAGCTGTTGTTATTTCCTGGAGATTCTTCTGAGGGGAATTCTTCTACTGGGTCATTTTGGATAGTCCCTGGTGTGGTGAGGACCTGCAGGGCACTTCCCCTGTGCTGTGGTGTATAACTGGAGTTGGTGGGTGGGGCCGCAGTCAGTCCTGATGTCTGCCCCCAGCCCACCGCTGGGGCCACAGTCAGACTGGTGTGTGCCTTCTCTTCCCCTCTCCTAGGGGCGGGATTCACTGTGGGGTGGCGTGGCCAGTCTGGGCTACTTGCACACTGCCAGGCTTGTGATGCTGGGGATCTGGCGTATTAGCTGGGGTGGGAAGGCAAGGTGCACGGCGGCAGGGGGGGCAGGCTTAGCTCGCTTCTCCTTAGGTGATCCACTTCAGGAGGGGCCCTGTGGCAGCCGGAGGGAGTCAGATCCGCTGCCGGAGGTTTGGCTCCGCAGAAGCACAGAGTTGGGTGTTTGCGCGGAGCGAGCAATTTCCCTGGCCGGAACCGGTTCCCTTTGGGATTTTGGCTGGGGGATGGGCGGGGGAGATGGCGCTGGCGAGCGCCTTTGTTCCCGGCCAAACTGAGCTCTGTCGTCCGGGGGGCTCCGCAGCTCACCCTCCCTTTGTCCTCCGGCCTTCCCGCTTTCAGAGCAGAGCTGTTATCTTATGACCTCCCAGACGCTAAGTCGCGCTTGCTGTCGGAACACAGTCCGTCAGGCCCCTCCGCTTTTGCCAGCCAGACTCGGGGGCTCTGCTTGGCTGACGAGCCGCCCCTCCGCCCCGGCTCCCTCCCGCCAGTCCTTGGAGCGCGCACCGCCTCGCCGCCCTTCCTACCCTCTTCCGTGGGCCTCTCGTCTGCACTTGGGTCTGGTGACTCTGTTCTGCTAATCCTCTGGCGGTTTTCTGGGTTATTTAGGCAGGTGTAGGTGGAATCTAAGTGATCAGCAGGACGCGCGGTGAGCCCAGCGTCCTCCTACGCCGCCATCTTCCCAGAATCAAGGTCCACAATTTCTTTATCCATTCATCAGTTGATGGACATTTAGGCTCTTTCCATCATTTGGCTATTGTTGAGAGTGCTGCTATGAACATTGGGGTACAAGTGCCCCTATGCATCAGTACTCCTGTATCCTTTGGGTAAATTCCTAGCAGTGCTATTGCTGGGTCATAGGGTAGGTCTATTTTTAATTTTCTGAGGAACCTCCACACTGCTTTCCAGAGCGGCTGCACCAATTTGCATTCCTACCAACAGTGCAAGAGGGTTCCCGTTTCTCCACATCCTCTCCAGCATCTATAGTCTCCTGATTTGATCATTTTGGCCACAAAACTAAAAGGCAACCAACGGAATGGGAAAAGATATTTGCAAATGACATATCGGACAAAGGGCTAGTATCTAAAATCTATAAAGAGCTCACCAAACTCCACACCCGAAAAACAAATAACCCAGTGAAGAAATGGGCAGAAAACATGAATAGACACTTCTCTAAAGAAGATTGTTTGATATTTTAAAATGGTTCTTGCCATGGTAGTATTTTAACATTAAATGAGTTGATCATTTTACATCTCTAAACAGAAAAAAATAATAATGATTTCCCATTAGAATAGAATGAAGCTGAAAAATTTTTCAATGGCTTTTAAGGACTTCAGTTCTCTAGAAGCAACCCACCCCCACCCCCTCAAAACTCTTTTTATGCAATTTTCCCTCGAAGTCTGCATTTCCATCGTAGAACTTCTTTCATTTCTTGCTTTTTCATGCTTCCTATTGCCTTAGTGTTTCCACAGATTTTGTCTGAAAGGTTTTACAATGTCTCTTCCTCTTATTAAATAATTATTAACTATCTGTCTCAGTCTGCCATAATTAAATACCACAAACTGGATGGCTTTGATACTAAACTGATTTCTCACAGTCCTGGAGATTGGGAAGTCCAAGTTCAAGTTGCAGGCAAATTTGATGTCGGGTGTGAGCCCTCTTCCTGGTTTGCAGATCTTCTCATTATGTCCTCGTATGGTGGAGAGTAAGAGATCATTTCTCTCATGTCTTATAAAGCCACTAATCCCATTCATGAGGGTTTCCATCATTACAACCTAATTATATCCTAAAAGTCTTACCTCCAAGGACTTCGCATTGGGGATTGGTACTTCAACACATGAATTTTGGGAGGACACGGCCAGTCCCTAGTACCCCATTTGCCTGGATCTTCACAAAACTATTAGTAGTTTATAGGTTTTAATGCACTAGATGGATTTAACAGACACTGAAGCTTCTTTTAATATTTAGTTGAGAGTACTTATCTATAAAATTATGTGTGTGATTATTTGATTAATGTATTTCTCACTGATTATAAATTTCACTAGGAAAGTTTGTATGTTTGTTCACCAGTGCCCAGTAGAGTCCCTGGTATATAATATCAGTTAATTAATACCATCTAGAAGAATGTCCATATTTGCATAGCTCTGTAGAGTGGGTCTAGAATATTAATCAGATTCATAAAGGAATATATTAGCAAAAAAAATAAGGACTATGGGACTAGGTGTTCTCTAAGTTTTGCTCAAAATTTAAAATCTTATGATTTTCTTATACTGCATGCTTAATGAGGATATTTGCTACCGAGTCATGCTTGTGATGGTGCTGTGCATTTATGTTGGAGGAGAGGAAGAGCCATGTGAAGAGAACTGAATCTATGCAATTTTCTTTATTTTCTTATTTTATTTTTTTAATGTTTATTTATTCTTGAGACACTGAGACAGAGCACGAGTGGGGAAGGGGCAGAGAGAGAGCGAAATATACATAGGATCCTAAACAGGCTCCAAGCTCTGAGCTGTCGGCACGGAATGCCACACAGGCCTCGATCCCACAGCCGTGAGATCATGACCTGAGCCAAAGTTGGACACTCAGTCGACTGAGCCACTCAGGAGCCCATGCAATTTTCTTAAAATAAAAGCTTTAAATATGGCAAATACAAAAAAGTACATTATGGAAATATAGGGATAAATTGTCATTTAGATCTTTCTTGTACAGTTTTTTTTTGTTGTTTGGTTTGTTGAAAACTTGATGCTTCAACCCTAGATGGAAACGTTTAATATAAGCCTACCTATACATACATAGTCATATGTGGATATAAACTGAGAGACTACTAGAGACTTTCCTAAAAGAAAAAGAAATGTTGAAAATATAATTATTTTAAATATCTGCCAATCACTTCCATTTTAGAAATAAAGGCACAATTTTGTGTAATGTTTTTAAATATTAAAAATAGGCTAATTGTATCCATTACAGCCATCAGTAATTTGGTCAATATGCCCATATTACTTAGTAAAAAAAGACACCTGGTAACTAGAAGAAAGCTTTCATGAATAGGTCTCATATATTTAAGGTTTGCTGTATAATCGTGTTTTTTGTTTTTGTTTTGTTTTGTTTTGTTTTGCTATTCACTGTTTGACTTGAAGGTGAAAGAAAGAATACCTTAAGAAACAACCAGAATCTTATACAAAGTCAAGAAACTAAAAATAATTTCTTTCTTTTTAACAACATAAGTAATATGTCCATGAAAGACCTATTTTTGCAAACTAGTGTGAAAAATCTCTATTAGATTCTCATTTTTCCCCTTGTTTCATATTTTTAGCTAGGATATTCTTTTGGCCTCAGATGGCTATAGGCAAAAAAATTTCAGACAATTTTGATAGAAATGATGCTCTCAAGACTAGGTGAACTCAGAGAAAAAAATAGGATAGTAACAAAAATGTTTCAAAAGTGGTGAATTTGAAGTCTAGTCTAATTCCTTCAGATATTCAGTGTTCCAGGTACTGGTGTTAGTCCTGATTTTTGTAATTGGTTGTGACCAGTTGGCCAGAAAATGGGGAAATGTAACAGTTATTAGCCACAGACCCTAACAAGGGCCAACATGGCAGTTATTAGGACTTTTGGTGGATTGACATTACCAACAACCTTTATAATTATCTGGGAAGAAAAGTATATAATATTATATGCCTCCTACAAAGGTGAAAAACAGCCCAATGTTATCTAAAACATTTGAATGAACTTTGATTACTATCACACTAATAATGAGTAGATTAATTGTATCTATAATCTTATGATTGATGGAATAACTAGTTTATTGTATTTAAATTTACTTTTTAATACTTTTAATAATGTTATTTACTTTAATAGAAAGCAACAAAACTAAATATAAAATTATTATTTCTTCTTTGGTTGAGTTAAACATGACCATGGAATGTCTAGTTATTCAAATCATGAGACTTTTACTAAATACCTATTACTTGTAGGTATCATACCCTAATTGAAGATTTAAAAAGAAAATGAGAAAATAAATGAAGCTCTGAGCATTGGCATTATGAGCCCAACTTGATAAATGATAGCAAATCTCTGTTTATTCTTAATCCTCATTGAAAGAATTTTAGTGAAACTGTGAGGGAAGAAATATTAAAATTTCCCTTCTAATAAAATGGAATACACTTCCTGGTTTTTAAATAAAATACTGTTTTGTCTTAGAAAATCATAGCCTTGAGTAAAAAGAGACATTTATTCATTCTCAATGTACGACATCAAATTTGGTTTTTTTTTTTCTCTCAGATAAGGAAACACTATAAACTAGAGTTTTAGTGACTATTATATTATTTTGCTACTGTAACCCAAGTGCATTTGAAATGTAGCAATGTAATAATTTTATTCCCCATCTACAGTTTCCACTCAAAAACACAAACATAAAAAATAGAATTAAATTGAGGAGCATAGTAGTAAAAATACTAATTTTTACTTTCAGAGAATTTTAGTTTAAAAAGCCTTCTCATCAACACTAATTTTCTTGGTAAAGCCAAAAACGTGAAACTTTTTGACACAATATGAACAAGACTGTGCTAAAAACCCTTTTTTGTTTCACATTTGATGCCTATTTTGAGTCCCTTTCCTCATTTGCATTTCCAGTTCTATCTTCTATTATACCTTTTACATTTTGGAAAGTTTTTTTTTGCTGTTTCTGATATCTAAGTGTTTAACAACAGATACCAGTTAGTGAACTATATCTTCCTTCAATTAGATAGCAATAGTCTGCATACTTACATGCGTGATCATTTTCCCCTCCTTTCTACTTGGTTCTTGTGGTCATATATAAGCATTCAAAGGACAGCATCCAAAGGACCCTCTTATCAAGAGATAAGAGTGAAGGAAAAAAATAGATTCACGTTCTTTTCCTATAAATACAGTATTTAAATATATTCTCAAATTCCAACATGATTTCTTAAGTGGGTATGTTACTTTTTTTTTTCTCAATTTAAGTATTATTCTCATGTAATGAAGAAGCATAACATTACTCTGATAGGTTTTCATTTTTGTTGGGAAAAAAAAGAATCAATTCTGTCTTCTTCCCTACCTCCCCTGCCTAGATAGTTATGTGAACATGAATTACTTTTAGGTATATTTTGTATTACACAAAGGTAATATCTATAATATAAATCATGTATGTAATGATAAACTTTAAAAGGAGATCGCTTAAGTAGTTCCTCCTTGATTTCTTTTTTTAAATGCTAATTATTTATTTTCAAAGCTAGAGAGAGAGCGGGGGGGGGGGGGGTGGGTAGCACATTCCCCTTGTGAGCATGTGGAGGAGCAGAGACAGAGGAGAGAGAGAATCCCAGACAGGCTCTTCTGGCTGCCAGCGTGGGCCTGATAGGTAGCCTGATCTCACCAACTGTGAGATCATGACCTGAGCTGAAATCAATAGTTGATGCTCGATCAACTGAGCCACGTGGGCACCCCTTCTGCCGGCATTTCTGATGTTCCAAGCTCCTTTCACTTTCTCCTTGAATAACTTATTTTGGCATTAAGAAACAATTCACATTCCCTTGATATTCCTTCATTCTTTTCTGAAAGATGTTTTTGTTGAACAAAGAATTCTGAGTTGACAGTTCTTTCCTTTTGGTTTGTCACTTTCTTCTGACCTCTTATCATTTCTGATGAGAACGTCACATGGATTTATATAATTAATTGTCCTCTCTATATTACAGGTCTGAAGGAAGTTTTATTTGATTTATATGTTTGGGCTTCATTAAGCTTCTGGGATCTTCATATTCATATCTCATTAAATTTGGAACCTTGTCAGCCATTATCTTCTCAAATATTTTTCCTGCATCGATCACTTTTTCCTGGCTGGTACTCCAAAGACATGAAAATTGACCATTTGATATTGTGCCTGAGATCACTGAGGTTCTTTTCTTTTTATATTGTTTTTTCTGTTGTTCAGGATGGAAATTTTTTATTGATCAATCTTGATATTCATGGACTTTTTCCTCCGTCATCTGTATTTTTATATTGAACCTTTCCTTCATTCCAGTTAATTTTTATTTCTGTTATTTTGTTTTTCAGTTCTAGAATTTCCATTTGGTTCTTCATGACTTCTGTTTCTATGCTGAGAACATCTATCATTTCATTCTTTTCCAAACTGTGCCCTTAACTCTTAGACTATAGTAATTATAGCTGTTTTATACACTTGGTCTTATAATTCAAACATTTGGGTTATGGTAGTATTCGTATCTGTTGATTTACTTTTTCCATACGAGCAGTTTAGATTTATTTTGTTCAGTATATGTCAGGTAATCTTGGATTATATCATGGGCATTTTTAAAATATTTATTTTTGAGAGAGAGAGAGGCCAAAACAGAGAGAGAGTGCACACAATGTGGAAGGGCAGAGAGAGAGAGAGAGAGAGAGAGAGAATCTGAAGCAGGCTCCAGGCTCTGAGCTGTCAGCACAGAGCCCAGCGCCGGGCATGAACTCATGAGCCATGAGATCATGACCTGAGCCAAAGTCAGACCTCAACTGACTGAACCACCCAGGTGCCCCTATATCATGGGCATTTTGATTACTATGTTATGAAACTAGGGCACCTATAGAATCTTCTAGAAAATTTTGATATAATTTTGTCTTTTTCACAAGGCAGTCCACCTGGTAGGGTTTAAATTTGAAGTTCCAGCCTGAGTTCTGTGGACACAAAAGCTACTTGGGGCTATAGTATACACTATAGTTCAGTTTTCAAAATCTTTGATGTACTGATTCCAGCCATTTTCATGAACATGGAGCTTGGAAATGTAACACAATGTAATAAAGTGATTTATTGGTTGCTTTTCTCCATCTCTATCCCCTCCGATGAACAACACCCAGATTTCCAAGGGTGTCTTTTCTTGTATTCTGGCTAAACATTCAGGGCCTTACCCACTCCTATCATGCACTCCTGAAATTTGTGATACTTCTGCAAAGCAGCACAAAAAAAGAACATACATGGCTAGCACAACCTCTATACAACACAAAGCAAAGAGAATAAAAAAAAAAAAAAGAGCTCCTCTGTGGAGTCTGCCTTTGAAAGAATAATACTATGATATAACATGGTCTAATCAATAAATGGTGCTATTAGGATATCTATTAGAAAAAAGATTGTCTCCTATTTTCTATGACACACTATTCAAAAAGAGGGAATAATAGAACTAATTGTGAAAAATAAAACCAAGAAAGCTTCTAAAAAGAATAATATCCTCATGAAGCTAGGATATAGAAGTGTTTCTTTAAAAATATATAAAAAACTGGAACCATAAAAGAAAAATGAAGAAAATAGAACTTATTAAAAATAAGACCTGTTTATCAAAAAATACATACAGTTAAAGACAGGGCATGTGGGAAGAATCTGTAATGCATATGTGTATGATAAAGGACAAGTATCCAACATGTACAATAAATTCCTGAATATGAAACAAGTAAGATAGGCCAAATATTAAAAAGTAATTAAAGGAATTTTCAAGTGCTTCACAAAGGAGTAAATCCAAATGACCAAATGAAAAGGTGCCTAATACCTTTTGTCCTCATGGAAATACAGACTCACGCCATAATGAAATGCAACTACAGTCATACCAGAACAACTAAAATGAAAACTCATAATACAAGGGTTAGTGAGAATGTGGAACACTTGGAAACTTGATTGCTGTTGGTGAGAGGTTAAATTTATTATAATTACTTGGAAATATTTTAGGCAGTTTCTATTAAAACTAGATGTATGTTTATCCAGTGACCCAGCAGTTCCACTCTTGTGTGTATATGTAACCAAAATGAGTGTTTATGCCTACCAAAAACATACATAAGGGTGTTTGTAGCTGCTTTACTCATAATGGGGGAAAAAATGGGAAACCGTACAAATGGTCACCTACTGAAGAATGATATAGTAGATTGTTGTAGTAGCAGGAATGGCTCTAATTTGTTCATGACATTGTGTGTAATCTTGGAACACACGGACTCTAGGCTTGGCCATAAAAATTGCTTTGGCAGATTTGAGAATGTGAGTATAGCCAACATGGCTTAAGCAGCGGCTTAAAAAAAGTGCTTGAACAGTGGGGCTTACCTTCTCTTTCTCTGCAATCCTTGTTTCCTTATGTGGTAAAGCTTGAGACCTTGTGTTGGATGATTAGTATGCATGGCATGTGCCAGTTTTCAATTTCTTTTTGAACGCTTACTTCATACACGCCTCTTTTTGCCTTGATTTGTAATTCTGGATTCTATCAATATTTGTTCAGCTGGCACAACCTTAGGCCTTGTCAGTAGAGGCACTGTATGGACCCTGTGAGAGGAAAACAGGTCTTTCTAATCCTGGACTTTTTACTGTCTTTGTAATTGTTCTCTACTGTACCTGGGTCACAAACAGGTAACTTCTGTGTCAGTGCTGCAGTAGTGTTGGGGACACTCGATGATTCAAATCTTTTTTTTTTTTTTAATTTTTTTTTTCAACGTTTATTTATTTTTGGGACAGAGAGAGACAGAGCATGAACGGGGGAGGGGCAGAGAGAGAGGGAGACACAGAATCGGAAACAGGCTCCAGGCTCTGAGCCATCAGCCCAGAGCCTGACGCGGGGCTCGAACTCCCGGACCGCGAGATCGTGACCTGGCTGAAGTCGGACGCTTAACCGACTGCGCCACCCAGGCGCCCCACGATGATTCAAATCTTATAGTGAGTGTCATTATCATTTTAACAGGTAATATCCTAGCAAGTCCTACCCCACGCCTACCCACCCCCACTCCACACCTCAGTGAGTGGTATCTTTTGTTGCCAGCCCCAAACTGCTATACTTCAGCAAATGTTTCCTGCCCTCCGGTGGGCCATAGTCATACCAGCTCCAATGTGATCTTATTTTGAGGCAAAATTACTCTATGATGATGGAATACCATTAGGGTGAAAGTGACTAAAAGAAGGAAAGAGAAAATCTGATGCTCTGCTGGGTATATCCTATATCTTAATAGAAATAGTTGGTAAATAAGAACATGTAAAATGTCCATTAAGCTCTGCATTTAAGATTATGTACTCTATTGTATGTAAATCATGTCTCAGTGAAAGAATATATGTGTAGTTGGATGGATAGACAAGCAGGCAGACAGACAGTCATCTGCACATACTGCCAATCTCTACAGTTCATACAGTGATACTAAATGCAAAAATACATTCAGTGTCTTTTAATCTGTTTCAGTGTCTCAGCTTTTCTTTGTCTTTCTTGACCTTGACATTTTAGAAATATGGAGGGCAGTTATTTTGTAGTGTGTTTCTCAATTTAAGTTTGCTTGTTGCTTTCCCATCAACAAACTCAATTTATGCACTTCTGGTAGGAATACCACTTAGCAAAATATATTTTGGTGAGTTAAAAAAGCAAATTTCAGGGGAGATATCGCCAGCAAAGACTGAAGCACTGTTAATAAAATATAAAGCTACAGTTCACTCTAGAAGTAGTTTTACAAATTATAGTTTCCTTATACGTACTTGGAGTGATAAATTGTTTTAAGATGAACACTTCACCTTTTGTTGTGACTTTTTGGCAAGAACAGTCTCAATATATCAAATATATACTGTCACAGAGTCGCTTTTTGAACAATGGTGCAAACTCTTAAAGGATTATAATAATTCCTTGTACTTAGAATCATGGTGATTTATAAGTTGTCATTATAAAAGGCAAACATATAAATGAAGGAAATTAATCTTGGAGAAAGCCAAGTATGTAGGGTCAGAAACTTCAACCTCAATAGTCAGTCAATGTGAAAAATAAAGTCCCAGATTAATATGAGACTAAGTAATGCTCAGGTAAGTTGTACACTAAGATTATAGATCTACTCTCTCATTATTGTTGTGTACACATAATATTTAAATCTCAATTTTTAATATTTTTGACTGGTGAAATTAACAAGAGGCATATCTAACAAAGCCATTTGGTGCATCAAGGATGTTCACTGCGAACAAGGTGAAGTATGGCTCTTCATCGCTGTATTTCAAAGTACCTCAAAACTAAGTTGCTTAAAACGGCTATTTTGCTCACAATTTTGAGTCTAATTTTTGAAGAGTGCTTGATTGTGGGGTTCAACTTTCATCCATGGGGTTGAGGTTGGGATTACAAGGGTCCACTTTTAAGATGGCATCCTCCCTCACATGTCTGGTACCTAAGTTCTCATTGGCCTCTTTCTTCCTCCACATGATACCTCGTCTTCCAGGGAGTCACCATGTGGCTTCGCTTTCTCAAGGCATGCTGGTTTTAGTTTAGTCACACTTCTTACATAGGAACTGGCTTCTTGAAACAATGTAGAAGTTGCTAAGCCAGTTAAATCTAAGCAGTGAAAAGTTGTCATCAGCCTAAAGTCCTGAGAGTAGGAAGAGAGGCAAGGTCACATTGGGAAAGATTGTATACAATGGGAATGATTGTTATGGCCATCTTTGGAACATTGTTTTATACAAGGTATATTCAGAAAAGAAACCACTTTGGACTTTGTGAACTAAGAGATTCATTATAGGAATTAGACCTTACACAATTTTGTGAGGAGCTAGTATAGTTAAGATCCAAATATATTTTAGCAATTAAATGAGGAGCATTAACCTCCCCTGGAGGAGGTGAGTTGGAACTTGCAAGAAAATATAGAGGTTAAGCATATTTGAATGCAGAAAAAGGACTGCAAATAAATAAATGCATATGTGTGTGTGTGTGTGTATGTGTGTGTGTGTGTGTGTGTGTGTGTGTGTGTGTGTGTATGAAAGCTGGTATAGAAGTCTCTGGAAGGTTCCAGAGATTGTACCATCTCTGAGTTTACAGGGAAGCATCTGATGAGGAACACAGGGTCCCTGTTGGTCAGCAAAACTTGTAGTTAGGAAAGAGAAGTGGACAACAAAACTGCCAAGAGTGGAAACAAACTAGAATCTGATGACACACTGTCTTCTGTGTCTTACCCACTTTAATCAAATATAATTTCCAGAGTATAATGGGGTCAACTTCACTTACAACTCCAAAAAATCACACAAACTTTCATTTTTTGACCAATATTCACCCAGAAACACACAATGAAGGTGATAATAAGCTAATGAGGGCGTGGGGGGAGTGTTGCAATCCCCAACATCACACCTCCCTTCTTGCATACACTGTGTGTGTGTGTGTGTGTGTGTGTGTATGTGTGTGTGTTTGTGTACATACACACAGTCTGTTAAGGCACAACATGCATTTGCAGTATGGATTAGATAATACAATTTTTTATAATTAGGAAAATTATAACAGTATAATGTAAACGTGATTTTGGTTTATTGCATTTTTTCCTACACAAGAGAAAATGGAATAGTAGAAAGAGAATTACATATTTTTAGCAGGAAAATACGTGTACCAAAACTACTACTCTGAAACAGGATATGTATTTACCTTTTCTTTTTTAAAAGGTAAATATAAGCACTTGCTTTCGGGAGCTACCTACCCAGAGCTGGGTGCACCCTCAGCTTTGTACAGCTGTCAGGATTTGCCACGTTACCTCACCTCTTCTTTCTGCCTCAACACCTTCATTTACTTAGAGCTCCAAACTTAGATGGCCAAACATCGCCTCACTACCAACCAACCCTGCTTTATTTCAAGTGCTTCTGAAACACTCTATTGGTTTTGCTGCTTTGAAGTTTTGCATTTTTAGTATCTGCTGTCGGAGCATTCAGCCACTATGAATTGGCTGCCTAGATGATTCAAGATGTTTCCTCAGCTACCAGCTATTGTTAATGTACTTTTGCAACACTGTGGGGCATGTTTTGGTGTCTGCTTCAATCTTATTTTTCATATAAATTTCAATGCAGTTTTAAAGAATGGGATTTTTTTTTCTAGGAGGGCATGAATCATGTTAGAGTTGAAATACATGCATATGCATACACGTATGAGCTGTGCATATGTGTCATTGTGTCATTGCCATCTGGCTTTCCTCTTTCTTCCTGGGGTAATGATAGTTTAGAAAGAGTCTTCAGAGAGTTTATACGGAGCACAATAGCTTACGAAAAAATCTTCACCTTACTTGATCTTTAAGCTGTCCTCTGAATAAAGGTTTTCATTGTCATTCAATTTTTCAAAAGAAATCAAGGTTTGAGAAATTAAAGTAGGAGTCAAAACTCAAATATTTCAATTTCATGCGGAGAAGGTCAATGAGAAGAAAGATTTGAATGGGAATTGTGAACAGAAGACCTTAGAACTTTTCTCCCTGTGGCAGCTGTTACTCAGTTACTGCCTGTTGCTTAGAGGTATTTAACAGAAAGCCATAAAAAATTTAAAATGGGAAATATGTCAAATTTTAAGGATGTCAGTATTTTTAATATTATTAGTCTAACAAAAGACATCTCTGTTGAGGTCTGTCTTCTGGAAAGTGAGTTTGTACCTTTGGTCCATATATTGATCAAAGATCTACTGCCAGAAACTTCTGGCAGTTTCATGGGTAGAAACTGCATATCAAACCCTCTGTTTTCACTCTCCACATCACTCAAACTAGGCTAGTTGTTGCCTTTGTTATTGCTTTTATATTAAAATTAAACAAAAACACTGATAAAATGATCTGCAAATACTCTATTTTATGTAGCATGGCCAGATCATTGAGACCTCTGTCTAACATAAATAGTATTAAATAAGCTAGATGCATAACATTATATTTAAATGGTAATACAGAAAAAAATGTATCCTTGGTAGTGTTATACATTAAGATTGTAAAATCAAAATATTTTATTTAAATGACATGTTAGTATGTGTTGTTTCTCATCCTTGTGATTATCACCTATTGTATCAAAGATTCATCTTGGACTTTCATGGGAGGATTTTCCGGTTAATAATGACAGTTATGTAATTTTATTAGATGTGAGAATATCAAGGGATATAATTAGATTTCATCATTAAAGAAAATAATTTAGGTTGATGGAAGTAGTTATAGTATTTTCTGTAATTATATAAGAATTTGCATTGAATTTCAAGCCCAGAAATGTGTCATTTCTGGTAATCATGTGAAACTGTGTAAACATTTAATGCTTTGCTATGTTTGCCCGATTTGGTGCTTCCACTGACACCAACTTATTCAAAGCATTTGGAGAAGCAGTGTGTTTATTTTCATTCATTTTATTGCTATAACAATAAGCGTAATGAGATTAACATCAATTTTTATAAAAAATTAAATATTCATTAAGATACTGAAAAGTAATTATAAGGTAGAGTTATTTTTTAAACACCCTTCAGTCTGTATATTTATTCAATTATTGATAGGTTGTAAATAATAAGCTATTTATAATTAATATTTCTACTGGTTACTGTACTATTTTAAAATTCAGTAGAATTCTCTCACTCATAAAATTCAAATTACACTTAAGTTCAAACTTCTGGAATATTTGTCCTCTGTAAAGAGGTAATGACCTCTCCAATACCAAACAGATTCATTAGATTGCAATAAAATTAATCGGTCATGGTGGTAATCAAAAGCAATATATAATTCTAATTGTGTACCCAAACCGAGACGAGTTATCATAACAGAGAACATCGTAAAACCTGCCTCAGTGAGAAGGTGGAAATATCATCATCTAGAGTACAAAAGTTTAGCTGAAGATGTGAGGTTATCCCTTTTTAAATAAGTTTTAACTCAAATAGATTATGATAACGATGAAATCATTAAGAAAAGGAAGGTCAATACATGTCCACCAAATGGTTTTGAAAAGAAGATATGTAACAGATTTTGAGTACTCTTCGATGAAACATAGCTGAAATAATACTATTTCATAGTGTAAGATTTAGCCTTTGAATATTGAGCATATTCAGTTACCTACACTATTCCATTTCATTTGAGATCAGAGCAAATGAGATACTAAAGTGTTAATAATTAAGAAGTCAAGCCTTGTGGATTTTAAAAATAAGAACAGAGGACATAATAATTAAAGGAAGAAATTTATTTGGAGTCACATAAATTTTATCACCTAAATAAAATGGACAAAATCTTTGAAAGACACAATCTAGGAAAACTCACACGATAAATACATAATAGGACTATGCTCGTATCTATTAGAGATATTAAATCATCGCTTCTTGGCCTTTTGACTAAGATCAAGTGAAGATATTAAATCAATAATCAGTAACCTTCCAAAACAGAAAGAACCAGGCCCACATAGGTTCATTGGTGAATTCTAGAAAATATTTATGGGAGAAATTATATCAATTTTTATATTCTCTTCCAGTAAATAGAGCAGAGGAAATTACACTCTAACTTTCCGTGAGACAAGCATTATCCTAATACCCAAACCATCCGAAACATTACCTGAAAGTCGACCTGGAAACCAATATCTCATGATCATAGGTACAAAATCCTTAACAAAATATTAGTAAATAAACAACAGCAATGTATTAAAAGTGTTTATTTACCACATTGAGGTAAGATATATTCCAGAAATGTAAGGCTGACTCAACATTGGAAAACTAGTTAAGGTAATCTACCATATGAATAGGCCAAAAATTTTAATTCTTTTCTTTTAAGTTTTTTTTAACTCTTTGTTTTAAGTTTTTATTTAAATTCTATTTACTTAACATATATTGTAGTATTGGTGTCAGGGGTAGAGTTCAGTGATTGATCACTTACATATAGAACCCAGTGTTCATCACAAGTGCCCTCTTTTGTACCTGTCACCCATTAACCCTCAGTTTATTCGCTATAGTTAAAAGTCTCTTATGGTTTGTTTCTGTCTCTTTTTTCCCGTCTCCTATGTTCATCTATTTTGTTTCTTAAATTCCACATATGAGTCAAATAGTATGGTATTTGTCTTTGTCTGAATCACTTATGTCACTTAGCATAATACACTCTAGCTCCATCCACATCATTGCAAATGGAAAGACTTCATTCTTTTTGATGGCTGAGTAATAATATTCCTTTGTCTGTATACACCACAACTTCTTCATCTCCTCATCAGTCAATGGAAATTCGGACTCTTTCAATAATTGGGCTTTTGTTGATAATGCTGCTATAAACATCAGAGTACATGTGTCCCGTTGAATCAGTATTTTTGTACCCTTTGGGTAAAAACCTAATAGGGCAATTGCTGGGTCATAGAGTAGTTTTATTTTTAACTTTTTAAGATACTCCATACTGTTTTCCAAAGTGGCTATACCAGTTTGCATTTCCACCAATAGTGTAAGAGGTTCCCCTTTCTCCACATCCTCGCCAACATCTCTTGCTTCCTGTGTTGTTAATTTTAGCCATTCTGGCAGGTGTGAGGTGGTATCTCATGGTGGTTTCTGAATTTCCCTGATGATGAGTGATGATGAGCATCTTTTCATTGGTCTGTTAGTCATCTGTATGTCTTTTTGGAAAAATTCTATTCATGTCTTCTGCAGATTTCTTAACTGGGTTGTTTTTTGGGTATTGAGTTTGTAAGTCCTTTATAGATTTTGGATACACACCCTTTATCAGACATGTCATTTGCAGATATCTTCTCCCATTCCACAGGCTGCCTTTTAGTTTTGTGATTGTTTCATCTGCCATGCAGAAACTTTTTATCTTGAAGTCCCAATAGTTCATTTTGTTTTTGTTTCCCTTGATGAATAAGCCAAATTTTTAAAAATTGTATGATCATTTCAGTAAATGTAGGAGAACAAATTGACAAAACTCAACCCTCATGACCAAAATTCTCAACAAACTAGGAATAAAGGGGAACTTTTCAACATCAAAAGGAACATCTACAAAAATACCTACAGCTAACCTTATACTTAAGGGCAATTAATTAGATGCTTTCCAGCTAAGATAAAAATCAAGGACATCTGCTTTCACCAGCAGTACTTTTCAACATTTTACTAAAGTACTAGTTAATGTAATAAGATGAGAAGTGGAAATAAAGTATACAGATAGGGAATGCAGAAATAAAATGTCTTTGTTTGCAGATGGCATGATTGTCTACATAGAATATTACAAAAGTTTAACAAGAAAATATACTCCCAACACTAACAAGTGATTATAGCAAGGTAGCAGGATAAAAGGTTAACATACAAAAATGAGTTGCTTTCTTCTATGCCATCAATGAACACTTAGAGTTTCAAATTAAAAACCTTTTAATTAGTACACAAAAAAAACCCTGTTTAGTTGTAAATATCTATGAGGAAAACTACAAAACTCTGATGAAGGAAATAAAACAAGATCCAATAAATGGAGAGTCCTATTCCATTTATGTGAATAGGAAGACTCAGTATTGTCAAGACATCAATTATTTCCAACTCAATCTACATAATCACTGTAGTCTCAATGAAAAGACCATAAAATTATATTGTGGATATAGACAAATTGATTCTAATGTTTATATGGAAAAGCAAAAGGCCTAGAATAGTCAGCACAGTAATGGAGAGAAATAAAGATAGAGGACCAACACTACCCCACGTCAAAATTTATTATAAAGCACCAGTAGACAGGACAGTGTGATATTGTAAGATGACAGGTAAACACATCAATGAAACAGAATAGAGAATGCAGAAATAAACCTACACAAATATAGTTAACTGATCTTTAACAATTAAATGGGGAAAGGATAACCTTTCAACACATGGTTCTGGAATTACTAGGAATCTACATGCAGAAAAATGAATGTAGACACTGACTTTACACCGTTCACAAAACTCAAGTCAGAATCATAGACCTAAATGTATAATCCAAAACTATAAAACTCTTAGAAGATAACATAAGATAAAATATGGGTGACTTTGTATTTGATGATGACTTTTTAGATACAACACCTAAAGCATGATTCATAAAATAAAAACAAAATATATTAAATTGCACTTTATTGAAATTACAAACTTCTGCTCTGTAAAAGACAATGTCAGAAGAATGAAAAGTCACAGGGTAGGAAAAATGTTTCAAAACATAGATCTCATAGAGGTCTAGTGTCCAAAATACACAAAGAAACCTCAAAAGTCAAGTAAGAGAACAGACAAGCCAATCAAGAAATAGACAATAGATTTGAACATACACCTAACCAAAGAAAGTATATAGATTGCTGCTAAGCATATGAGGAGACGCTCAACAAGGTATGTTAGGAGAGAAGGGTAAATTTTAACAGTGAGATGCCTACACACCTATCACAATGGCTAAGATCCAAATGCAACAGCACGAAATGCTGGTAAGGATGTGAGGCAGCAGAATCTCTCATTAATTGCATATAGGAACACAAAATAGAGAAACCACATAAAAAGACAAATTTTCAGTTTCTTCTACAACTAAACGTAGGACTACCATACAATCCAACAATTTTGCTCCTTGATATTTACCAAATTGAAACCTTAGGTCCGTCCACACAAAACCCTGCATAAAAATGTTTATCATATCTTTATTCATAATTACCAAAGCTTGGAAACGAACAAGATAGGTGTATCAATGAACAAAATGTGACACATAATGGGATATTATTCAGCAATAAAAAATGGTCTATCTAACCATGAAAAGACCTGAGGGAACTTCAATACATACTGTTCAGTGAAAGAAGTGAAATAAGCTAGTCTGGAAAAGTTCATAATGTATGATTCCAACTAGACAGTACTCTGCAAAAGGCAAAAATGCAGAAAGTATAAAAAGATCAGTGACTGTAAGAGGCTTGAGGGGCGGGGGAAGTGAGATGAATAGGTTTAGCCCAGGGTGTGTTTAGGGCAGTGAAACCATTCTGTATGATACTGTAACGGAGGATGCATGTTATTCCACATTTGTCAAAACCCATAGAAGGTACAACACAAAAAGGGGATACTAATGCAGTCTCTGGGCTTTAGTTATGAATAAAGTATCAACATTGGCTCATCATTTATAACGAACGTAGCACACTAATGTAAGATGTTACAATTAGGGGAGCTGTGTATGTCGAAAGGGAAAGTTAAATTCATTTGGATGATACTATTTTATTGTGAAGTGAAATGTGTTACTAAATATATTAGGTTAAAAAATAAGTCCCTTTATTAAGCAAGCACACACACATATTTTCCTTTTATTGCAACATGTTCTTGTTAAAAATCTATTGAAGTGGTATTTTGAGTTACTTTTCTATGTTACAAAAACACACGTTAGCACATCTATAAATAATTTTATGTGAATCCCGGAAGAGTTGTTCCATTTTTCTATTTAGGCTTGATTCATTACCTTCTTTATAATAATTCTTACTTAATCAAGTCATTAGAAATGCTCTTGAGAGTATTTTTCCCCTTCTTTCATGATGACAGTATAATTGATAAACATTTTATAATTTACAACACAAAGGAGAATATGTAAAGAACAGTAGCATAATTAAATTGTTATTATAGATTATAGATTGTTACCTAGAATATGACCTTACATTTGGCATACAATATTTCTAAAAATATTTTATCCCATGAGAATGTTATAACCATTCTTTAAAGACTTAGATGGGGGGGCATTATTTCATTCTACATTGTCAAAAGAGGAATAGAAATACATTCATATAATTCTCACCACAGTATAAGTGTGAGAAAAGAACATAGCTTTAGGGAGCCTGGGGGCTCAGTCCGTTAAGTGTCCAACTTCGGCTCAGATCACGATCTCACATTTCATGAGTTTGAGCCCCGTGTCGGGCTCTGTGCTGACAGCTCAGAGCCTGGAGCCTGCTTCAGATTCTGTCTCCCTCTCTCTTTGCCCCTCCCCTGCTCTATCTCTCTGTCTCTGTCTCTCTCTCTTGAAAATAAATATTAAAAATAATTTTACAATTTGACAATAAACTTCATATTAAAAATAAATAAAATAATTTTAAAAAAGAATATAGGTTTAATTTTAGTGTTAGCCTCTAACGCCATATTAAATGACACAATTATTTTTATCCAAGTGTAATTAACAGTGTTATATTAGTTTCAGGTGTACAATAAAATGACTCAGCAATTCTATACATTTCTCAGTGTTCATCAAGGTAAATGTACTCTTTTTTTTTTAATTTTTTTTTCAACGTCTATTTATTTATTTTTTTGGGACAGAGAGAGACAGAGCATGAACGGGGGAGGGGCAGAGAGAGAGGGAGACACAGAATCGGAAACAGGCTCCAGGCTCTGAGCCATCAGCCCAGAGCCTGACGCGGGGCTCGAACTCCCGGACCGCGAGATCGTGACCTGGCTGAAGTCGGACGCTTAACCGACTGCGCCACCCAGGCCCCCCAAGGTAAATGTACTCAATCCCCTTTATCATTGGTAATTTTTTTTTCTTTTGCTTTTGTTGCTAAATGGCATAGATCATGTTAATAAAAATTCTAGGGATTTTTACTTAGAGTGTGCTATAATCATATCAACTTAATCATAGAGATATTTAGATTCTTAGTGTCAAGGAATCTTACAGGTTTTGAGTTTCCAGGAGCATTATTAGTATGTTGTGCAGAACTTTGGTCATCTTAAGCTTGAAATAGTATGGGGTTGGAAGAGGAGTAGGGCTTCCTGACGAGTTGACATCTTTGCAGATAAATCCCAGAGACTCCTGAAAAAGTGATATATTGGAAGATACAAAAACAAAAAAAGTCAACCTGGGATCTTATTCTCTTAAAATCTTCTGGTTATCTTCTGATTAAAATGACTTGAAGATGTTCTGAGGAGCCATAGACAACAAAAGTCAATATATAACACAGAACCAAACCCATATATGATTCTCAGAATAACTTGAATAGACTATATGGTTCATAGTAAAGCTTCCTGAAACAAAATCTATTTCGGGTAGCAATCACCAACATTGTCCATCTCTATATAGATCTATCTCTCTATATACACATCGCAAAGAAATACATAAGGTTAAAGAAACATGAACACTACTCACAAGCAAAACATACTGGTTATATAAAACTCAACGGGATATTGGCATGGAAAGCTTTATGCTCCTATCCCAATGCTATGACTCCTCTAGAGAAAGTCCACTCTTCCTTTGCACTAGGTTTATAGTTTTGTTATCTGAAAAAAATGCTAAATCTTGTAAAACCTCAAAATATTAGTGTTTGTGTAGAAAAGATAATAACTTACACTATTCTAATTCAATCTTAGGGAGCATACTAAATATATAACTTTTATTAAGCCAATTTGTTTTGGTGTTACCCTGCAAACAAATATTTTTTTCCTTATATTGGCAATTATATAATGAATTTTGAGTCAAATTTTTGTGGTTTCTTCATTTGCTTTACTAAGTATTCATTAGTCAAAGCAGGGTGAAAAGGCAGATAATCACAAGAAACTGAGATATAAATTAACATGTTCCTTCATTGATGTTACAGTCTGCAAAACAGTAACTTTTTAGTAATGGCAACAAAATGATTCCATAATTTTGACCAAGAAAGGAAAAATCAACCACAGATAAACAGCATCTAAATGCAACGTGGTTTTATTTAAATTAAGAACAATAAATAAAATTTGGTGTCAGGACTTCATTCTATGGGATATTTGATGTCTCTATATAGTTTACTATTATTACATAATGCTATTGTATATTACTGATTTTTATTTTTAAAGGGTGACTGGTAAAGCAGAAGTGTTCAGCAGGCTTGTGCAAGCTACAACTTTTTTTCAGTGAAGGTGTATCAGTCAGGTTCTAGTCAGGAGATAAATGCCCTATCAGGAAATCAAATAGGAAAAATTTATTATGGGGAATTTTTAACTAGTAAAAAGTGATTAGTTACTAAACAGGTAGAAAGGGGGCTTCTAAGGAATGAAGAAATAGCAGTTGTAGGGAATATTGTATACCTATAGGGATAAGCAGGATAAACACGAGAGAAACTAAGAACTTAAAATAGCATACTGCTCCCCAGGCTACAGTGCAGACGTTGCTGGAGATAACGTAGCTGCGACACGAACAAGCAGCATACCTGTGCAAAGAAACTTGCCCCGTGCATGGAATAGAGCCAGTCTGCAGGAGTGGCCCCTGTATGGCTAAGAAACTTGAAGAGTGCGGGTGCATTACACTAATCCATAGAAACTGTGGACTCTGTGTCCAAGAAGTTCACATGGAAGTGTCACGGTGCCAGATCTGGTCCATAGGAAATGGTCTGCTGGGCAACTGGGGAGACCCGCTGGAAAGTGAGCACCACGAGGCCTCCCACACACCCATTCGCTGGTAGCCACAGTGTAGGAGGAAAGAACACAGCAGAAGCTCGCCTTGCTTTGGCTGTCAGTGTCTTACCAGCTCCCTCTATTGACAAAGTCTAATATTGCACCTCATGGCAAAGGGAAGAAATAGGTTTGAGTCCAGCTCTGGTGTTACAAAGAGGAAAAAGGAAGGATGGATTTGGGACTGAACAGTAAGAAATTGATAGCTATCCCAGTCCACCGCTTTGAGAACTTAGCTTTCACATTCATCCTTTTAGACACATTAGAACTTCAATGCAAAACAAAACAACTCTGTTTCCACCTAATAAGATGCAGCTCTCTTTGGTAACAAAACAAAACACTTCTAAAACTTTTATGAAAAATGAGCACAGAATTCCAACAATCGTTTTAGCACTACTTAACTATATTGGTCACTTCTCAGAATTTTCCCACAGTCCTACTAAATATGTTGCTACCTAAATACTAAATTGGGAAACTAACCACCAACAACTTGAATATAAAATATTAATGAGAAGGAGAGAGAAGGCAATATTTAAGAAATGCAAAGAAACACATAAACATAACAAGAAAGAAGATATGCAAAACTTCTATAGCCCTCGTTTCTGTAATTGGTCTCGAGACTAGTTGTTATATGTGACATTCTTCTTCCTCTACCCAGAAGAAAGATCCTTCAGACAAAACTTCAGTTTGGGAGGATTTTTAACCAGTGAATTGATCCAAACTTTCATTCTTTAATATTCTGAGTCCTCAATTGTCCTTCAAGAAATATGATCTTTAGCATACAAAGCTGCAGTATTTTTTTAATTTTTTGTTTATTTACTTTGAGAGAAACAGAGACAACGTGAGTAGAGGAGGGGCCGAGAGAGAGAGAGAGAGAGAGAGAGAGAGAGAGAGAGAACCCCAAGAAGGCTTTGCTCTGCCAGGGCAGAATCAGATGCAGGGCTCAAAATCATGAACTGTGAGATCATGACCTGAGCGGAAACCAAGAGTAGAATGCTTAACCAACTGAGCCACCCAGGTGCCCAAAGCTTCAGTATTTTTTGAACAATTAATTTATAACTTAGATCCAATTTTATCATGTTTATTTGAAAGTCATTTATTATAAAGTAACTGATGAATGTTACTGTGTGTGCTGAGTTTCATGCATTTCCGGTAAAAGCAACCAACACTTAAAAATCATCTTCTACATAATCATTTTCTAAAAATTGAAAACCTACATCAAGACAGATATGATAAGAGACTTTGTTTTGTTTTTTTTTTCTTTTTACCATTTAATAAAGAAACATCTAACCAAAAAATAAAATTTATAGATAATGTGGCAAAGTGTTATTTTTGAGTTAGCACCCAGTTGGTATTTCCCCCTTTGCCTACCTCCTCATGCCCTCTCTTTTTTTTTTTTTTTTAAATTTTTTTTTTTAATGTTTATTTATTTTTGGGACAGAGAGAGACAGAGCATGAACGGGGGAGGGGCAGAGAGAGAGGGAGACACAGAATCGGAAACAGGCTCCAGGCTCCGAGCCATCAGCCCAGAGCCTGACGCGGGGCTCGAACTCACGGACCGCGAGATCGTGACCTGGCTGAAGTCGGACGCCCAACCGACTGCGCCACCCAGGCGCCCCCTCATGCCCTCTCTTAAACAGATACATGCTTACTATAGAATATAACATCTTCCTAATTATTTCAAAGAACTATGAGAAAAAAGGAGAGTATCTTATTTGGTTTTCCAGAAATATTCCATTTACAAATAAATATGTATATTTGTATATGTATTTATATAATTTTTTTATTTAATGCATATATTATGGACATTTCATTATAGCACAATTTTTACAATCACAGAACGGGTTTATTATAGCAAGGCATTATAAGCAACATTAATATTTAGGGGATTGGTCAATAATAGCATGCAGTGAATTGGGTGAAATTGCTGAAGTGGGTATGTTGAATCTATGCCTGCCAATGTGGAAAAAAACTCAAGAGATAACTCTTATATGAAGAAACATGCTGACCAACAGTTTACATCTAGAATTCTGTTTGTGAAAACCACATACAGATCAACATGCATATACACATGTATGTAAAGGAATCTGTGTGTGAGAGATAGAGAATGAGAGACATGTAGCAAAGAATGAATGATCCCCTATGATGGGTAGGAGTCTCAAAATCTTTTTTCCTCTCTTTTAGGTTATGTTTAAGCCTTTAATAAAGTGTATGTGTTACTTTTATGATTCTAAAAAGATTAAAATTGATTAAAATCTAAAATAGATTAAAAGTTAACAGAAACAACAAAAAAAGGCAAAGGATCAGAGTAGACATTTTTTTCAGAGGAGGTACAAGCGAACACATGAAAACATGCTTCATCATCATTGGGGAAATGCAAATCAAACCATGATTAGATATCACCTCACACTTTATGCATGGTTATGATTAAAAGTCCGACAATAGCAAGTTTCAGCAACATTGTAGAGAAGGTGGAAGTCTCATTCAGTGCTGATAGGTGCCTGTAAGGATACAATCACTTTGGAAAATAGTCTGGCAGTTAATCAAATGGTTACACCTAAAATTTTTGTGTGGCTCAGTAATTCCACTCCTAGGTGTACAACAGAAATGAAAGCGTATGTCCACACAAAATCTTATATATACATTGGTAACACCTTCCTTATTTATTTATCATAGCCAAAAAGTATAAACAAGTCAAATGTCCATGAACAAAACCTCACATACCTACGCAATAGAATATTTGTCAACTATATAAAGGAATTAAGTGCTGTTACTTGCTATCACGTGGATGAAGTTTAAAACATCATGCTAAGTAAAAGAAGCCAGCCGCAAAAGACCACACAGTGTATAATTAGGTGTATATGACATACCCAGGATAGGCAGATCCATAGACACAAAAAAGTAATGGTGAATAGGAACGGGAAGGATAGGGGACAAGGGAGTAATACAGCATACGGAATTTCTTTTGGAGGTGGTGGCAATGTTCTACTGTTGTGATAGTTACACATGTCTGTGAATACACAAAAACCATTTATTTGCACACTTAAAGTGGGTAAATTTTTTTTTAATTTTTTTTTTCAACGTTTATTTATTTTTGGGACAGAGAGAGACAGAGCATGAACGGGGGAGGGGCAGAGAGAGAGGGAGACACAGAATCGGAAACAGGCTCCAGGCTCTGAGCCATCAGCCCAGAGCCTGACGCGGGGCTCGAACTCCCGGACCGCGAGATCGTGACCTGGCTGAAGTCGGACGCTTAACCGACTGCGCCACCCAGGCGCCCCTAAAGTGGGTAAATTATATAGTATGTGGCTTATATCCCAATGAATGTGATATATATATATATATATATATATATATATATATATATTTTTTTTTTTTTTTTTTTTTTTTTTTAAAAAAAGAACAAAGGATCTATCCTACCTCTATAGAGAACAATCTGCTGTCTTTTGATGTGGATGTGCTGTAGAGTGAAGTAGATAGACAGCAGTGGGGACAAAGAGATCTGTGACAAAGAGCAATGGGGCCACAAACTGTATTCTCGGAACAACGTCTGGAGTCACAGGGAAGGTGGAAGATACAAGTTAGATGCTGGCAGCAACTGAAAACAGTATTGCAATGAGCCTCAAGCTACAGCAGTCGGGAAAATAAGAATGACAGTCAGGAGACTGTCCCACAGACAGACAGGCTGTGGGAGCCAATATCTAAGGACAAAAATGGTCAAGGATATTTTATTTAATGCCAATTCAAAAAAGATAATTAGGGAATCAGATGCTCCACTGTCCAATGACTTGACTCCAAATATATACACAAAAATTAGAAATGAACTCGAAGAATTGGAAGCACCAAATTTACTGTCCAGTTTCCATCACTCTATTGGAATTAGACCTTGAATGAGAAAGAAAAGGTATATAACTTATACACCTGAATGTATGGAGAATGATTTATACCCCTTATACTTAAAAATAACTTATGAAAAAAAGAAGAAATTAGAAATTAAGGCAGCTTTGAAACATTTTGGTTTCAATTTTAACATCCAATATGGAAATGCTTCCTTCAGGAGAAACAGTGAGTGTTGCATTGAACTGGAGCTTAAGAGGGACTTCTTAGCCCCATTAGTTTTCATTCCATTAGGCAACAGGTCAAAGAGGACAATGATGACTGATCCTATTTACCAAGAGAAAATAGGGCTTCAAAATGTAGTGACGTAAAAAAAATTATCTCAAGATTTTATGAGTCAGGCATCTGAAGGTGACTTAGAAGGGTCTTCTGGCTCTGGGTCTTTGTAAGATTGCAGACAGGGTCCCAGCTGGAGATGCAGTTATCTCAAAGCTCCACTTAGGAGAAAATTCATTTCCAAATACCCTCATGTGGCTAGTTGTTGGTAAAATGCAGGTCCTCACTGAATGTTGACTGGGGGTATTATTTCTTTATCATGTGGTCCTTTCTACAGGGCTACTCTCAACACGACAGCTGAATTCCCCCAGAATAAGCGGAAGAAAGAGTTAAAGAGAGCAGGATAGATGTCCCTCTTTTTTGTAACCTAATCTTGGATTTGACGTCCCATTCTTGTGATAAAGTGATTGACTAAATCCAGCCAACATTCAAGAGTAGCTGAATGGTGTAGAGAATGGAAGGAGAGTCCTTGAGAATGATTTTTGAGACTGTCCATGACTGCCGTGTACAGTGAAAAAAATATAATACAGGAACCTCAAAGAGGCGTCTCATGAATGATGTTTTAGTCAATACACTAGGTAAATAAATGTAACCAGCTGAGGTAGTAGTTAAGGGTAAAGGAAACATGGAAAATACAATTATAAATACCAACCAAAGTCTTTCAATTCTTGTGACTTGTCGCAGAAACAACTGTAGTAGCAATTCATATGACCATGGATTGTGCTATATGAAATATGATAAAGATCATCATTTTGGTACTTCTGTATTTCTACTAGAAATACAGGTACTTCTGTATTTCTCCATAGTTATGGAGAACCTGGGTTTTCTATAAAATTTTGTAATATTCACTGCTTAGGCTTTGAGATGGAGGTCTGAGCCACCCACATTTTGGTAGTAGAGTTATCAGAATAGCATGTTTCTAGAAGCAACAGGTGCAGAAATGGTAGCTTCCAAATCTCTAGATGAAAGGTAAAAAAATATGTTCTTTCAATCAACAGTCCCTGCAGTTTTCTTCTGACTTGACAGCTTCTTAATATTGGAAGAAGTAGGAGATGTACAAGGACAAATTCTGTGGTGTTGTGTTTGTTTTATTTCTTAGAGATTTGAATTAAAGGCTACTCTTCCAACCCTTCCAACACCACTGTATTTTTTTCCTTCATTAAATCTTTGTTAAGAGTATCTAGTGATTTCTTTTAGCTCTAACGAAATTCCAACTAATACATTGAGTCTTAAATGAAAGGATTGAAAAGTGTAGGTCAAAAGAAGAATAGGATATGAAAATAACATCAGATTTTATTGATAGATTCTCTAGAGGATGAGTTTTCTTTTTTTTTTTAATTTTTTTTCAACGTTTATTTATTTTTGGGACAGAGAGAGACAGAGGATGAACGGGGGAGGGGCAGAGAGAGAGGGAGACACAGAATCGGAAACAGGCTCCAGGCTCTGAGCCATCAGCCCAGAGCCTGATGCGGGGCTCGAACTCCCGGACCGTGAGATCGTGACCTGGCTGAAGTCGGATGCTTAACCGACTGCGCCACACAGGCGCCCCTAGAGGATGAGTTTTCTAATTAAATGCTCATTCTCTCTACAAAATTTATTTTGTTAATTTTTATGCAAACTTACTATCAGAATGCTTATGGCCAATTTTAAAACATAGTTTCAATGTGTTCAAGTGTCTTGCCTTATTTTAATACTGACAAAACAAAATCTAATCAAATAACTATCAAGTCTGATAAACCATTTATCCAGGTCCCCTGAATGGCGACACTTTATATGGCTCTAGATCAATATCAAAGCCAGAAAAATGACATTAATATAATTCCATTTACTAGATTGACAGACCTTATCCACTTTTCATTAGTTTTTTTTCCCTCCAAGATTTTATTCAAATTCAAGGTATTTAACATATAGTGTAGTATTGGTTTCAGGAGTAGAATTTAGTGGTTCCTCACTTGTATATAACACCCAGTGTTCATCACAACTGCTCTTCTTTTTCTTTTAATTTTTTAATGCTTATTTTATTTATTTTGAGAGAGAGAGAGAGAGAGAGAGAGAGAGAGAGAACAAATGAACATGAATGGAGGAGGGGCAGAGAGAGGGGAGAAAGAATCCCATGCAGGCTCTGTGCCGTCAGTGCAGAGCCTTATCTGGGGCTCAAACTCATGAACCGTGAGGTCATAACCTAAGCTGAAGTCGAGAGTCAGATGCTTAACAGACTGAGCCACCCAGGTACCCCCAACAAGGGCCCTATTTAATGCCCACCATCCATTTAGCCCACCTCCTGCCCACCTCTCCTCCAGCAACTCTGTTTGTTCTCTATAGTTAAGAGTTTCTTATGGTTTGCCTCCCTCTTGGCTTTTATCTTATTTTTACTTCCCGTCCCCTATGTTCATCTGCTTTGTTTCTTAAATTCCACATATGAGTAAAATCATATGGTATTTGTCTTTCTCTGACTGACTTATTTCGCTTAGCATAATACACTCTAGTTCCATCCATGTCATCACAAATGGCAAGGTTTCATCTTTTTGATGGCTGAGTAATATTCCTCTGTGTGTGTGTGTGTGTGTGTGTGTGTGTGTGTACACACATATATATATACACCGTATATTCTCTATCCATTTATCAGTTGATGGACATTTGGGCTCTTTCTATAATTTGGCTATTGTTAATAGGGCTGCTATAAACATTGGGGTCCATGTGCCACTTCAAATTAGCATTTGTGTATCCTTTGGATAAATACCTAGTAGTGCAATTGCTGGGTCATAGGGTAGTTCTATCTTTAATTTTCTGAGGAACCTCCACAAGGAAATAATCAACAAAACTAAAAGGCAACCTACAGAATGGGAGAACATATATGCAAATAGCCTATCTGATAAAGGATTAGTATCCAAGATCAATAAAGAACTTATCCAACTCAACACCCAAAAGCTAAATAATCCTGTTAAGAAATGGGCAGAAGACATGTACAGACACTTCTCCAAAGAAGACATCCAGATGGCTAACAGACACATGAAAAGATGCTCAACATTACTCATCATCAGGGAAATACAAATCAAAACCACAGCAAGATACCACCTCACACCTGTCAGAATGGCTAACATTAACAACTCAGGCAACAACAGATGTGGCTGAGGGTGTGGAGAAAGGGGAACCCTCTTGCACTGTTAGTGAGAATGCAAACTGGTGCAGTCTCCCTGAAGAACAGTTTTCACAAGTTTTGCGTGTACTCGTTTGTGTTTGCATGTGTACAAATAGTTCTACCTGATTTGAACCTGTGTGTTTTAATGTTCCCACCACAGTCAAAATACAGAACTGTTGGCCATCCGGATGTCTTCTTTAGAGAAGTGTCTATTCATGTTTTCTGCCCATTTCTTCACTGGGTTATTTGTTTTTCGGGTGTGGAGTTTGGTGAGCTCTTTATAGATTTTGGATACTAGCCCTTTGTCCGATATGTCATTTGCAAATATCTTTTCCCATTCCGTTGGTTGCCTTTTAGTTTTGTTGGTTGTTTCCTTTGCTGTGCAGAAGCTTTTTATCTTCATAAGGTCCCAGTAATTCACTTTTGCTTTTAATTCCCTTGCCTTTGGGGATGTGTCGAGTAAGAGATTGCTACGGCTGAGGTCAGAGAGGTCTTTTCCTGCTTTCTCCTCTAAGGTTTTGATGGTTTCCTGTCTCACATTCAGGTCCTTTATCCATTTTGAGTTTATTTTTGTGAATGGTGTGAGAAAGTGGTCTAGTTTCAACCTTCTGCATGTTGCTGTCCAGTTCTCCCAGCACCATTTGTTAAAGAGGCTGTCTTTTTTCCATTTCCTGCTTTGTCAAAGATGAGTTGGCCATACGTTTGTGGGTCTAGTTCTGGGCTTTCTATTCTATTCCGTTGGTCTGTGTGTCCGTTTTTGTGCCAATACCATGCTGTCTTGATGGTTACAGCTTTGTAGTAGAGGCTAAAGTCTGGGATTGTGATGCCTCCTGCTTTGGTCTTCTTCTTCAAAATTCCTTTGGCTATTCGGGGCCTTTTGTGGTTCCATATGAATTTTAGGATTGCTTGTTCTAGTTTCGAGAAGAATGCTCAGGAACCCATGGGGGAGGGGAAGGAAAAAAAAAAAAGAGGTTAGAGCGGGAGAGAGCCAAAGCATAAGAGACTGTTAAAAACTGAGAACAAACTGAGGGTTGATGGGGGGTGGGAGGGAGGGGAGGGTGGGTGATGGGTATTGAGGAGGGCACCGTTTGGGATGAGCACTGGGTGTTGTATGGAAACCAATTTGACAATAAATTTCATATATTAAAAAAAATAAATAAAATAAAAAAAAATACAGAACTGTTTGATCACCAGAAAGCCCTGTACTACTCCTTCATAGCAATACTCACCTGCCCCACCACTTGTTCTTTGGCAATTGCTAATCTGTTTTCTATTTATAGTATTGTCATTTCAAGAGTATTACATATATAGCTTATACAAAATGTAAGTTGTTGAGCTGCAGTGCTTTCTTCACTAAACATAGTGCTCTTGAAATACATCCAAGTTGTTATATGTATCATTAATTGGTTCCTTTTTATTGCTGAGTAGCATTTCATTGTATGGATGTACCAGGGTTTGCTTAACCATCCATCCGTTGGAGGATTCTTGGGATGTTTCCAGTTTTGAGTTATTAAAAATAAAGCTGTTGGGAACTTTTGTGTTCAAGTTTTTGTGCAAACACAAGTTCCATTTTTTTCTGGGATAAATGCCCAAGAATGTAATTGCTAGGTCCTATGTTAAGAATGTATTTAAATCGATAAGAACCTGAAAAAGTATTTTCTATCATGCCTGTGCTGTTTTACATTCCCACCAGCAATATACATGAGATAAGTTTTTCTGCATTCTTTCCAGCATTTGGTGTTATCATTATTATTTTTTTTAATTTAGTCACTCCAGTGTGAATGTGGTGATAACTTACTGTGGTTTTAATTTGCATTCCCCTAATGGCTAATGATATTTAACATCTTTTCATGTGCCTCTAAGATTTTAAAGACAGCCTTACTTCATAATTCAATGAATATTGGATATAACTATGTAGCCTTTACTTAGTAATTCTGATTACAAGTCAAAATAAAAGCTCGTATAATGTTCCCTTGTGATTTATGTGCATTTATGAGGTTTATGAAATACAAATCACATAAAAGAAGATATAGTTAGAACAAAACTTCATTAATCTGTTTTCCTCTATTTCATAATATATGATAATTCAGGCAAATGCTGCTGTTATTTTTTTCTCCTAAGTGAGCTATTCTTTTTAGAAGCTAAATTAAGAGTGAGAAAGGAAGTGGCAAAGAATACAGATTTTTATTCTATATTTTGTTTACATTTTCAACAAGCACAGAACAATATTAATTTGAGATATACATATATAGCATGTGTATGTATGTGTATATATATATATATATGTGTGTGTGTGTGTGTGTGTGTGTGTGTGTATATATATATATATACACACATATATATATATATGGCAAAAATGTCACAGGCACACAGTCATTATATATACCAACTTTAGGAGTAAGAAAGAGTCAGTCCAGATTAGGGAGGCAGTGACAAGGTGGTGGGAAAAGTGTATTTAGCACCATTTGGTTATCTTATTAAATTAGGAAGCTATTAAGTATAGCAAAATGGTAACATCTATTAATACTGGAAGGTAGAGCAGCAGTGGTTGCTACACATTTATGCTTGAAATTTTCATAAAATAAAACAAAAATTAAAATGCAATGCTATTATATATTATTGGATATTATATATGTAGAGTGTATAGCAGTGTTTGTGTTGAAACTAGTATTTTAATATATTTTCTACTTTAATATATTCACCAATTTAGAATTACCCATCTTGGGGCACCTGAGAGGCTCAGTTGGTTAATCCTCCAACTGTGGCTCAGGTCATGACCTTATGGCTCACGGGTTCCAACCCTGCATTGGTCTCTGTGATGACAGCTCCGAGCCTTGGAACCTGCTTCAGATTCTGTGTCTTCCTCTCTCTCTCTCTCTCTCTCTCGCTCTGCCCCTCCCCACTGTGCGCTCTCTCTCCCTCAAAAATAAATATTAAAAAAGAAAGAATTACCCATCTTAATTTGGCTAAATTAAGTGGAATAAATAATACACTCAAATAATATGCTTTGCATACATATTTAACTTATAATCTTTAAGAAATTTAAAGACAAGAAAGTTATATATTTAACATCTTCTGCAAAAATTTAACAATGGGAATAAATTGATACTTTAGTTACACAACATAAAACATGTCCTGAAGTATAAGTCATAAATTCCATTATTATGATTTGAAAATTTTGATAAATATAATTATTTTGCATTTCATAAGAAATTCTGCTACTACTTATACGTATCTACGCTTTAGAACATACATATTAAAAAAGATGAATTGCATCCTTTTTGCTAAAATCCATTTGTGCAGGAATGTTGTTAAACACTTAAAATGAAGTTTTATTTTGAAATCATAGTTAGTGATTACTGATGCAAGAGAAACTTCAATTTAAGTATATGGTACTTTGAAAGCAATCTAAGATTAATATATTTTAATGACATCATGGAACATTTCAGAGTAGGAAGATCCAGGAATTGGTCCCTCCATGAGCGGCCAACCCCTGTCAGAATCAACTACTTACAAACTTTGGAGTCAAGTTGAATACTTGTAGTGCTTGATTAAAAAGAAAAAAAAAAAAAGACTTTGGAGTCAAGTTGAATACTTGTAGTGCTTGATTAAAAAGAAAAAAAAAAAAAAAGCTTGTAACTCTGGTTACATAGCCATAAGCTTCATATATGCTATGGATCTTTCCAGAAACACTGGGTGTTTTTGGTCTTAAGGATCATTTGGTAGGGTACCTTGTAACTCAGTCTGGACCTACTGTAGTGCCTCCCTAGCTCCTAGGTCCACACAAAAGTAGTAGACTTATATTTATTGGATAAAAAGGTCACCAAAGTTTCTTTATATATACTGCCTCCAGAATTCCAAGTCATACCAAATAATATGACACTTGTTTATGGTGAGTGGCACAAGGTAATGTGATTGCAACCCTACCAACTCCACAGATGTAGCAAATACTGATGTGTGTGTGTGTGTGTGTGTGCGTGCATGCGTGTGTGTGTGGTGTATATTCCATCCTCTAGCAAATACGTGTTTTACTATGTCATGTAGGGTATTTAGAACATAATGTCATTAATATTAAAGGGCCAAATTGAGATTCTGTGGGTACTGGAAGAGTCAAATTCCCTCCACAACTATATTTGTTAGAAAGCTGGACAGTGATATGGCTCTAAGGTATGAGTATAAAAGTATACTGGTCTCTGCTACATGAAGGCAAAATATTTCTAATGGAAATAGAAAGAAAATAACTTTTTAGCCCAATAGACATAGTCTACATGCGAAGGCCTGTGTTAATTGGCTTTTTCAAAAATATCTCATCAAGCTTTAATTAGTCAAACTATATGATCAACTTTTTGATTTTCCACAATTATTCTAAAATGTGACTTTTGCATCTAATATTTTTAAGATTCTGATCTTCACAAGTTCTCCAAGGCTGCTGTATCACTTCTTATATTAATGTTCTGCCTTGTGTGTGGATGAGGAGGTAGGCATATAAATTCTAGGTATTTTCAAATGGCCCTCCTTCATAATTGTTCTTGCTCTGTGGGTCAGGCCACCAATATAGGGATTGTGCCAGCTTCTAAAATTTTCCATACTCATTAAACATTCTGCAACTCTGAAAATAAGTATAAGAAAAGGATTGATCTGTGGCCCCACTCACCCTCCATTAAATTAATTCTGGGGCGCCTGGGTGGCGCAGTCGGTTAAGCGTCCGACTTCAGCCAGGTCACGAGGTCACGATCTCGCGGTCCGTGAGTTCGAGCCCCGCGTCAGGCTCTGGGCTGATGGCTCGGAGCCTGGAGCCTGTTTCCGATTCTGTGTCTCCCTCTCTCTCTGCCCCTCCCCCGTTCATGCTCTGTCTCTCTCTGTCCCAAAAATAAATAAACGTTGAAAAAAAAAATTAAAAAAAAAAAAATTAATTCAAACCAAGATTTCTTCTATCATCTGACCACCATACATACCTCACTCTCATTTGTGGCCCCTGTGCTATTTTGACTCTACAGGAAGTAACAGAAGTGTAGAAAGAATCTAATAATCCCCCAGAAAGTCAATGTGTTTTTCCTTTCCCATTGATTGTTTCCCCAGTAAATGAGCACAGTTACCTCTGTGAGAAGTAACTCAGAACATATACTGCACGGTCTTCATTACTTGATAGAGGGATTCAACCTGTTGGATGAGCTTAGGTTTAACAATTAGGTAATAGAGTATAAATTTTCACTTTGACCACTGAATTTGGGTTTCTGGTTACCAGAGCTAGAAATCGTTCACCTATACATTTGAAGCATATTGTTTTTAGATTTCTCTTTCATTTGAACCCTAGTGATATAATTAAAATTGGTCATCAGTGCAGATTCCCAGAGAAGTCATAGCACTGTGATACTACATTTCTGTGGCATGTTGTAATTATACCCAACAGCTACCTTTCTAGGAATCCATTATTCCTACTGAGAGCAAGGAACCTGATTCCATTTTATTTTTTTCATGCAGAGCTTTGCAAAGATGCTGTGCTTCCTCAACTTACTGATGTATTATAGGTTATGGTTAAGTTAGAGGAACAGTTTGTACATCATATGTGCTTTTAAAATTTTTGAAGGATTTTTTTAGAGTCCACCTTTTTTTGTACATTAAGAAATTTCCGTCATATCAATCGTCATTCACTTTAGATTGTCGTTAAGTGCAGTGTTCAATTGGCCAATCAACTAGGCTATTGACGCCAGTCATAGGTGCTCAAGACAACATATTATATTGCAAATGATCATTGTCATTGAATTTAGCCCATCAGCTGAACAGTCCATGACTGTTCCAATGGTGGATGCACAGAGTTCCAAGGGAACAACACATAGAAGCTACAAAGCCCTTTATAGCTGATGATCGAAACTGATCCTTCATAACCTCTACGATATTGTATTGGCTAAAGCAAATCATAAAGAAAGTGTAAATTCAAGGGCAGGAAAAAAAAATGAATACCATATCTTGATATGAGTTGCTACAAAGTTACATTGAAAACTATGTTAAAGTATGTGAATATAGGGAGGAGTGAAGGCTTATAGCAAATTTGCCAATTACTACAAAGGTGTCAGAGAAAAACAGGTTAACTCCTGTATTCAATATTGTTGCCATTGTGACCAAATGCCCAAACCTGTGATTATTACTTAGCCTTTCCCGCCACCTGCATTCCTTCTCATACCAGCAATCTTGGTAATTTGTGAATTTACTTTATCACCATAGCCCACAGATTTCCTGTGACACTTTTCCTCTGGCAAGCAGGGTTATTTTAAAAATCCTCAAATATGTACGCAATTCAATCCTAGAACCACAGGGTATATTTCCAGGTTACTCCTGGGGAGAAAAAAATAATCACCACTGTAGTCATTTTCCAGGAATGGCATGGATAATACACTCTAATCGGGATAACTAAGGATGGTGTAATAAAGGAACTATTTACAATAATGTGGTAAAGCAATAGGAACAGGTATCATGGAAAACTTGGCCACTTAATATTGTAATTTACTGCCGCCTTCTGACCTCTTAGACCCTGTTGGTAGGCAAACACTGCTTCCATGTTATAGTGGAGTTCTATTGAGAATGTCTACGTTTACCATTACTTGAATAGTTTGGGAATGGATGAAGAAACAACAATTTACAGAAAAAAATACAGTGATCTAATTTCTTACATTAAAACACACATATCTTTGTTCTTTATAAAAGATAAAAATAATGTTAACAAAAATATCTGTGATCTATATGCTAATAAGTCTTATAAATCTGGGTATGAAATGCATAAAATGATAAGAACACTTTATTTAATATGTCTTTACATCCCATGGATTTTATATATATATATAAATATACATATAAATATATATATACATATAAATATATATATATATAAATATGCATATAAATATATAAATATACATATATATGTATATACACACATACATACATACACAAAGCATGTTATGATTATGTAACAGTAACAGTTATATGTTATGACCTATAACAGTATTGTTCTCTAGTTAGAACAGTATTACTAATAATTAATTCCTACCTAATGCTTACGATGTACCAAAAACTATCCTAAGCACCTTATTTTATAAACTAATTTGAGGTCTTGTGTAATCTGGTTTTAGAGTCTATGCCCTTAGCAACAGTACCAGATATCAAAATATCACTGCAGGAAACAAATCAGAACAAAACAAAAACCTTACCTCTACAATGATTTTTTAAAATATAATGAACTTTGAAAATGCCTTACTTGCTGAAAAGTATTCTTTGAAATGTTAGACTAAAAGGCAAACCTTGAATAGCTCTAACATCACAAATATTTGCATTGTTTTTTTTATCATATTCAAGCAAAGCTTCATAAAAATAACAAATAGGCTGCCTCATAGAGTCATGAAAAGAAGAAATAAAATGGGAAGAGGTACATTATTCAAACTAACAGCCCCATATGTGAGGACAAGTAAAGGTTACCTGTCTGTACCCTGGAAATACTTGTTATAAATGAGTAAAATTGAATAACATAATTGACTCTATTCTTTGATGGTTTCTCATATAGAGTTTGCTCTCTACCTAAAAGGGCAAGTTACTTTTCAGGTTAAAACCTTTAAGAATAACTTGAAAGAGAATATCCATTGAATTGAGCTCATTTTTAAAAGTTCTGCTTTCAATAGGCTCTAAACGTTCAATGGTCATGCCCTGCAGTTTGAAGAAATATTGATGCTCAGCATATTATTAATGAGAAAATAAGGAAAAAGTACATTTCCTCCCCTGCAAATCTGGATTAAACTGAGCTAATTTTGTTTACCAGCATTGATAGAATTGCCTTTGTTATTATGACTTATAGGTAGACATTTATACAGTTATGTTATAAAAGCACCATTAAAGTGATTCATGGTCTTTGAATTAAAATAGTGTCTTGTGAGTGATGGTAAACAGGTATTACCAGAGTATCTAGAATTTTATTCAAGATCATACAGAAAACTTGAGTACACTTTTGAAGTATATCTATCAACAAGAGTTAATGTTTCAAAAATTCAAGTAAGAATATAGAGTAGTGTGAATGTCTTGTTTTCTGAAGTGAGTCCTTGGTATGGTTGATGAGGGCATTACACAGAGAGGAAGGAGAATTTGGGGTTATGGAGAAGGGCTTGAATGAAGGACTGGAGTAGAAAAGCGCTTATCATGGCATCCATTCTCCATCCTGTACCTGACCTGTAGTGAACTCATTGTTAGACACAGGACATGTCCAAATATCAAAACTAATTAATGCAGGGATTTTGAGACTTGAGAAGTAGTCAATATTTGAATTCCACTCAAGAAAACACTGAGGATACAAGACATTTTTCTTCTCTGCCTTTTGGGTTTTGGAACCCCAGAGCTTGGAGCTTATGGAACTTTATTATTTAATCAGCAATTTGTGTAGATTTTAGGATTTTCAAGAGTCACGGACACTGGAATGGCTGTAGTATGTGCTCTTTTGAGATAGAGTGTCATACTGAGTTGTATACTTTGAGTAATGTACAAAGACGTCAATACTCCAGAATTCTTTGGTTTTGTTGGTCACTCTTGTTAATTTTTGATGTAGGAGAGAGGGGACACGTTTCAGTGTTAACAGAAAGGGATAATTTAAGAATTAGATTTTGAAGATCTAGGCCAGAGTAGCGTATATTAGTACAATTTTCCTAAGCAGTTGAAAAACAATAGGAGGCAAAACCTTTGTAAAGGGACTAATTTTATTTTATTTTTTGTCGTATGAGAAGAACCAAAGCACAGGAACAAATTTTGTGGAAATCACTAGGAGTAAATCGAGATTTTCTATGTGATTCCAGGCCAATGTAAACTTCATTGGCCTTGAAAACTTCAGCTTCTTTTCTCTAAAACGTGTATACTCATGTCTCCATGGTTTCACTTACAGTGGTGATCAAATGAGATAATGGACTTGTAAAGACCCTTTTTGAAAATACCCTTTGAAAAGACTGATAAAAATATTAGACATTAAAACATTGACCAAAACCAAAATGCTTTAATGAAGTTTAATCGCTTTATGTTCATTTGTGTGTGTGAAAGAATAGAAGTATCAAAGCTTTTACAAGTTCAATAACTGAACAAGAATGAGGACAATTCTATGATCTAAGTAGCATTTTTTTCTGTAATATGGTATTTTTTTTAATTACTCATCAAGCTTAAAGTGGTTTGATTACATAGGACTTAGATTTCTACTTGATTGAAGGCCTACTAAAGGGAAGATTTTCTTAAAATTAATCCAAATTCGGGGTGCCTGGGTGGCTCAGTCGGTTAAGCGTCCGACTTTGGCTCAGGTCATGATCTCACGGTCCGTGAGTTTGAGCCCCGCTTTGGGCTCTGTGCTGACAGCTCAGAGCCTGGAGCCTGTTTCAGATTCTGTGTCTCCCTCTCTCTCTGACCCTCCCCCGTTCATGCTCTGTCTCTCTCTGTCTCAAAAATAAATAAACGTTAAAAAAATTTATAAAAAATTAATCCAAATTCATCTGCCAGTTTTTAAAATATGATTTCAGAAGCTGTAAAATATCCCTATTATGCATGGTTTTCATGTCACAGAAAGGATAACATTTTCTTTTTTTTTTTTTTTTTAATTTTTTTTTCAACATTTATTTATTTTTTGGGACAGAGAGAGACAGAGCATGAACGGGGGAGGGGCAGAGAGAGAGGGAGACACAGAATCGGAAACAGACTCCAGGCTCTGAGCCATCAGCCCAGAGCCTGACGCGGGGCTCGAACTCACAGACCGCGAGATCGTGACCTGGCTGAAGTCGGACGCTTAACCGACTGCGCCACCCAGGCGCCCCAGAAAGGATAACATTTTCAAAGAGCAGGTTTCACTATTTTAATTTACTTTTTCTTCTAAACGGACTCATAATTTATTGGTCTTTCTCTGTCCTAAAAGCCTTCAATTGATAGAAACATTTTCGGACTGTATATTGGTATTGGGTAAATTTGATCATCTCACACAGTGTGATTCTATTTTAATCTCTGTCTTTCCTGGATAATTAAATTATTATACTTGAACAAACTATATCCTCATTTGATAAGAAAAATATGTATTCACCATTCAGAAGCCGAGCTTGTAAATAAGCATTTACGATGAAATTTTAAAGATTGAAGAGTAATGATTATAATTTATTTCAGAGAGTTGTGTGCATTTAGTTAGGAGAAAGAAATGTTTTAAAATTACTCAAAAATTTTGTCACCTAGCTTTCAACTGTTTATTTTTAATGTTTATATTAAAATATATGAGGACACACAGGGAAGAACAATTAAACAGCACTTCAAAAAGAGTAATAAAAATTTAAGATTCCCATTGAGCTTTCCTATACCTAAACTCACATATATTTACATGCTCTGCAGTGTAATCTGCTAAAGTAGATGTCCTAAATACAGTAAAATAATAATTAGGGTAATAATACCACTGCAATGACCGTAACTCCCTCAATCAAACTGAAACAGTAGGGTCATTTTCTTTGACTCTCCTGATGACTCCCATCTTTTAAACACATCTCTTTTGTCTAATCTGTTTCAAGCGTAGCCATAGCCTGAGCAGCAGTGGGATTGATTTCCACGTAATTATTATAAATGTTAAGTTGCTATTACCGATGCATGTAGTGGTAATGCTTTATTCATCTCGAAAAAAAGGTAAAATTATTTCTTTGCTTCAGAGATATGCACATGAATGATGACAAAGAGATCCTCAGCTGTATGAGAAAATGGAAAGGATCTCTCACAATGAGATATGCAGTGTCTACACACACACCTGCACTGTTGAGCACCGTTAGCTATGAAAGATCTTCAAGAGCTATGTCAGATTTCTGTAACGTATGTGATGAGAGATGCAATGCTCACGCCACAGGGAGAATGTTCATGTTCAGCAGTTTAAAAATAAGTATCAGGAAAAAGAAACATTTGATTCCTTTAAACCTTAGGTTAAATGGCAAGCAATCACCATAACCAATTATTTAAATTCTGTAGAAATTCTCCACTCGATAACCTGTAATTGCTTTGTAGCTTATAGTAAAGATTTTAAGGGAAATAAACCTCAGAGTGTCATCACACTTTAAATAAAAATGGAATTAATTACAGAAGCCAATTCTGAAAGACTCCTGTGCAGAAAATAGTTAATGTGACAGGCTTGAGACTGCAATTCTTTAAAAAGACCATTGGAAAAGTTGCCCTCGGCTGATGCCTGGGAGCTGATGCCTGATACCTTGGATTTGAGAAGGGTTCCAACGAATTTTCTAACTAATAAGAGGTGCGTTAAACTATGCCTAAACTGCTTGTGCAAACAATAGTACTGAGTACCTGTTTTCTGTCTGGGAATCTGAAATTTGGGTGTGTCCTAGGCAGATGATGCAATTGGCCAGACTGCAATAAAAAATCCTTGGGCCCTGAGTCTCCAATGAGGTAGATATTTCACATGTGTGGTCACAGTTGCTTGTTGGAAGAAATTAAGCACATCCTGTGTATCCTCATGGGAAAAGACCCTTAGAAGCTTTCTCTCAGTTCCTTTTGGACTTTACCCCATGTGCCTTTTTCCTTTTCAGTTCTGCTATGTATCTTTTCTCTTTAGTAAATCATGGTTATAAATATAACTTTAACTTTGTTCTGTGAATTCTAGCAAGTAGCTGAAACAGAGAGTGGTCCAGAGATCCCCCCAATACACTTCCTGTTGCTAATCTGCACAAACCAAAAATAATTTATTTTCATAAAACTATAATGATATTCAAATTTCTAACTGAGAATAACACTCGTGTTACTAAATTTGGGGTTATTATACTTCTAGATATTTCATTTATTTATAAAACATATTTTTGTACTTTCTGACTTCAGATTTGGAAGTTGAAAATATTATTTGGAGAGAATAGTACAGATTATATCTTACTTTGCAAAATTGGTTCTTTAAATTTTGTTGAATAATGCATATTCCAAAAATAGATTATGAAAATTACTTTAAGTATGACTACATATAATGCACAAAATCATATTTATTATATAACAAAGAGATTCTCCAACTGAAAACAATCGCTAATATTTCTTTATTTGGGGTAATTACAGTTGCCAACGTTTCTTGATTTGGGGTAATGTAGCACTTTTACATTAAATTTACACCAATGACTTTAAGACTCAACTGCCTACCTTCCTACCCACCTCCCGTCCCCAGAAAGCCTATCTTTAAAATATTTTAGTCCTACTAAACATAATGAATTCCATTTTTCACATAAAGAATTAAATGCTATGAAAGCAAGTAATAAAAAATAGAAGACCGTATATGCACAATTTTGTTGAACACTTCAATGAAAAAAATGAAATTAGAAAGTTCGGAACAAGTTGCTATAAACAATGTAAGAAGATAAATGCTTTCAGGAAAATGAAAATGATTAGAATTCTTGACATTGTAAACATAAAATGTTATGAAAATGAATTTTAAGGTAAAGCGATAGCCACAAACTCAAAATACATAGAGATTTGGCAAGTATATTAAATGAATGAAGCAGTGTGGGTGATGATGTTGCACACAAAAGGGCAACTTTGCTCTAGCAATTGTTGCTATGGCAAAAGATGGCCAATTGTGTTATTAGATTATCTGCTTTGTAAGAAGAAAATATGCATATCCATTTGCAATATTTCTGACAGCTTTAATTTTAGCAACTAACATAGCATGTCTGATTGCCGTATTAGGCCATGTAACTAATAACTTATTTCTGTTGAAAGATATGAACATTTCAATCCAAATTTTTTACAAAATTCCAGATATAGAAAAAAGAGATACATATACATGTACACTCACTTAAAAGGCTGCATTATTTTTTTCTTTTGTTGTTTCTAAATTTATTTTTTAGATGAGAAATATGACATTTGAAAACTTCGACTTATACATTGCCATTTGACATTCATGGACAAATCGACAAGTGTCAGCGTTTTAGAAGGCTTAATAAAAGGGGCTGTGCATGCATCGCTCCTTACTTATAAAGCTATGTTTATACACACACACACACACACACACACACACACACACACACATATATACATACTGTGGCTTATCTAAATCCTGACTGATCAGCCTTCTGGACAACAGAGATCTTAACTTGCCCATAAAGTCTGCCAAGACACTTCCAATCACTATGATTTCAGTCTTTTCTGAATTACAGTAGAGGGAACTATGGAAAATAATTAGGGTTTTGCCTTTACTGTCTTGAATTATTATTTATTTTCTAATTGTCAGTTTCTCATCTCCCAAGTAAAGTAAAAACTATCACTTAATGACTTTTTGAGTATAGTTGACACACAATGTTACATTAGTTTCAGGTGTACAATTTAGTGATTTGAGAAGTTTATACATTATTCTATGTTCACAAGTGTAGCTACTATTAGTCCCATTACATCACATTACAATATCATTGACTCTATTTTTCTATGATGTGCCTTTATTCCTGTGAATTATTCATGCCATAACTGGAAGCTTATATCTGCCTCTCCCCTTCAAATATCTTGCCCAATTCCCATCTCTCTCCCTTCTGGCAATCATGAGTTTGTTCTCTGTATTTACAGATCTGATTCTCTGCTTTTTGTTTGTTCATTCTTAAAAATTTCATTTATGAATGGTATCATATGGCATTTGTCTTTCTCAGTCTTATTTCATATGGCATTATATCCTCTAGATCTATCCATGTTGTCTCAAACAGCGTGATACCCTTTTTATGGGCATAATAATAATAATAATAATAACAATAATGTGTGTGTGTGTACCACATCTTTATCCATCCATCTATGTTACTGATGGACACTTGAGTTGTCCCCATAATTTGATATTGTATATAATACTGCAATAAACACAAGAATGCATGTATCTTTGAATTAGGAGTTTTGTATTTTTTGGGTAAAAACTCAGTATTCTGATTACTGGATCATAGGGTAGTTCTATTTTTAACTTTTTGAGGAAACTCCATACTGTATTCCACAGTGGCTTCACCAGTTTCCATTCCCACCAACAGTGAAAGAAAGTTCCTTTTTTTCTACATCCTCACCAACACTTGCTGTTTTTTAGGTTTTTTATTTTAATCCTTCTAACTGGTGTGAGGTGATATCTCATTGCAGCTTTGATTTGCATTTCCCTGATGATGAGTAATGTTGAGCATTTTTGAGGTGTTTGTTAGCCATCTGTATGTCTTCTTGGAGAAATGTCTGTTCATGTCTTCTGCCCATTTTTCATTGGATTATTTGTGTTTATTTTGGTGTTGAGTTGTGTAAGTTCTATATATGTTTTGGATACTAACCTTTTATTGGATAAGTCATTTCCAGATATCCTCCAACATTCAGTATGTTGCCATTTAGTTTTGTTGGTAGTTTTCTCTGCTGTGCAGAAGCTTTTTATTTTGATGTAGCACCAGTAGTTTATTTTTGCTTTTGTTTTTCTTGCCTCAGGAGACCTATCTAGAAAAATGCTCCTATGGCCGATGTCAGAGAAATTACTGCTTGTGTTCTCTTCTAGGATTTTTGTGGTTTCAGGTCTTATATTTGGATCTTTAATTTATTTTCAAGTTTATTTTTGCGTATGGTGTAATAAAGTGGTCTAGAGTTATTCTTTTGCATGTAGCTGTCTAGCACCATTTATTGAAAAAAAAAAGCTGTCTTTTCCCCATTTTATATTCTTTCTACCTTTGTGGAGGATTAATTTACCATATGGTCATGGCTTTATTTCTGGGCGTTCTATTCCATTCTATAGATCTATTTGTCTATTTTTGTGCCAGTACCATACTGTTTTGATTACAGTAGTTTTGTAGTATATCCTGATATCTGGGATTGTGATATCATCAGTTTTGTTCTTCTCTCTCAAGATTGCTTTGGATATTCAGGGTCTATTGTGATTCCACACAAATTTTAGGATCATTTGTTCTATTTTTATGAAAAATACTATTGGTACTTAATAGGGATTGCATTGCTTCTATAAATTGCTTTGGGTAATATGGACATTTTGACAGTATTTTTCTTCCAATCCATGGGTAGGGAATATTTTTCCATTTGTTTGTATCATTTCCAATTTCTTTCATGAGTTTTTTAATAGTTTTCAGAGTATAGACATTTCATCTCATTGGTTAAGTTTATTACTTAAGTATTTTATTCCTGTTGGACTTATTATAAATGGTATTTTGTTTAGTCAGTTTCTTTGTCTTCTACTCCATTACGAGTGTATAGAAATGCTATACACTTAGGATTTCTGCTCTTTCTCTCTTCACCATTTTGAATATATCATGCCACTCCCTACTGGCCTGCAGAATTTTCTGCTGAAAATCAGCTGATAGCCTAATAGGTTTTCCCTTCCAGATAACTTTTTGTCCTCTCTTAGTGCTTTTAAGCTTCTCTTTATCTTTAGTATCTGCCATTTTAATTATTATGTGCCCTGGTGTGGGACTTGTTGGGTTCATCTTGTTTGGAATTCTGTGCTTCTTGGATTGGATGTCTATTTCCTTCCTTAAATTCAAGAAGTTTTCATTTATTGTTTCTTCAAATAAGTTTTCTACACCTTTCTCTCTCTCCTTCTCCTTTTCCTTTTCCTTCTTCTCCTTCTCCTTTTCCTTCTTCTCCTCTCCTTTGTATTCATCTCCTGAGACACCTCAGAATGTGTTTTCATTTGATGTTCAAAGGATTTGTTTACCTATCCTCATTTTCCAAAAAATAATTTTCTCCTTTTGCTGTTCAGCTTGTATGCTTCCATTACTGTGTCTTCCAGATTGCTGATATGTTCTTCTGTATCCTCTAATCTGTTGATTTCTGCCAGTGTGTTTTTTCTTTCATTTATTTTATTTTTCAACTCTTATTGGTTCTTTTTAATATTTTCTGTCTCTTTATGAAAGTCTGACAGAATTCCTCTTTTCTCCAGCCTCATGAATATCTTTATGATCATTACTTTAAATTCTTTATCAGGCATATTGCTTATCTTGGTTCCATTTAGTTTCCCCACTCATCCAAGGTTTTTTCTAGGTCTTTCTTTTTAAGCATATTTCTCTTTCTCCTCATTTTTCTTGGCTTTCTATGTTTGTTTCTAATGTCTAGGTGAAATTGCTACTTCTCCTAAATTTGAATAACTGGTCTTGTGTATGGTGTCCCCTATGTAGGCTGTGTGTGCTTGAATGACTTTTGCTAGTTGACTGGAGCTGTGCCTGTATATGCTAGTTACTTTAAACTGGGGCATGTCTCTGTCTCTTTTGCTGTTCACTTGCCATTCTCTGTATCTCTGGTTGTTTAGAAGCTGTTCAGTCAGAACTCAGTTCTTCTTCAGGAGGAATTATTCTAGTAATAGCTTTAATTTGGTGTGTTCCATGCCATTGTGGAAGTGAGTTCAGGGTCTTCCTATATTACCATCTTGGACTAGAACCTGAGAATTTTTAATGTGTTTTTTAATCTTGGCTAGTAAGCATATATTTTGTATTTTGTTCAAAAATACACTAGTTACAAGTGTATATTTCTTCATTCATATGTTTAGCAAATAAACTCGCAGGCAACATGGTCGGCATGCTAAGAGAAAAGGGGGTATACCCAAAAGCAACTGCAAAGCTAGTCAATGTATAATAAGTCGGTAGAATATACATGGGACTTAACTGTGAGAAAGGTGAATCAGGGAGGGGAGGAAAAAACAGTTGGATAATAAAGAGCATATTGGTTTGGGAGAACTCTCAGGCATCAGTGAATATTTCCCCTGGCAAAGACCTCAATGGTCTTTTATGTGAACATGAGTCTAGAAAGAAGCATGAAAATGTAAAGACTCATACTAACCAGGTACATGTGACAGAAGGGCCGTGAAAGAGACGATTAATTGGCTCAAAGAATTGGACTTGCTAGATTGAGTGTATTAGTTGTGGCAGAAAACCCATTGGAAGATTATGTTTTACAAGAGATCTCAGAGAATGTACCATTTCTAAAACTATAAGAATGCACTGGTGAGAGGCATGAACATCACTAAGAAGTTCAGTGGAGGTACTCTGTCATCCAGAACAAAATGTATCAGTGTTGTTTTAGTACTGGGGTTTCTCAGTACAGGGAATAATAGAACCTAAAAAGTAAAAAAAAAAAAAA